>NC_137790.1:38822574-39422574 GCF_963383645.1 Muscardinus avellanarius
AGAAAGGTTTCCAGGAACCCTAGTACCACCAAAAAAAAAAAAAAAAAAAAAAAAAAATCCTAAAACATATGCCTCAAACAAAGATCCTAAATGTTTCTAAGTAGAAGAAAATTACACATATATTATTTTAGTAAAGTAATTGATTTTAAACTGTGTATATGTAAATTACCTTAAATTATTTATATGCAAAATGTCTATAAAACTAATCTGTTAATTCTGCCGGGTGTGGTTGTGCACGCTTGTAATCCCCGCGCTTGGGAAGCATAGACAGGAGGATTGCGCAGGTTCAAAGCCTGCCTCGCTGTTTTAAGAGACCCTGTTTCCAAATAAAAGTATAAAATAGGAGTGGGAGTGTAGCCTGGAGGTAGAAGGGTTTCCAGGAACCCCAGTATCATCAAAAAAAAAAAAAACCCTTCCATATCAGAACAGCTTATTTAACTAAACTCAATTATCAAGATATTATCAATTTCAAAATGATAAACTAATAGAAAATATCCAATTAGCATAATGTAGGTTCTGCTTTTCAAAATTGAAAATAGATCACATATACATTTTAAATCTAGGTAGGAGGGTTTTGTATTTGTGTCATTTGTGTGTTATATTTGGCAAAAATTGAATCTGGTTAACTGGTGACTGGAAGTGCTGAGTTAACAGGGATACAGACTCATATACATTTCTCTGTTATTTCTCATTGTTTTTCAAATCCATTTATGAATCATAGCAGAAGTAATTTTTGTCTTAAGTGAAAATATTAATTATGCAATTTATTAGTAGATGTCTATATCTAGAAGTAATATCTGTATTAGTCAACAGACAATTAAATATTAACTTGCTTAAATAATTTAGTCATACTTCTTAAAGCTTTTTTTTCTTTTTTTAATTTTTTTATTAGTGCACTGTATTCATACATCATAATGGCATAAAAACCTTGTGTAGACATACATGCATAAATTGCCCAGTTAGCCTCTACCCAATCACACACCATTCCCTCCCCAATCCTCCTTCCCATGCTTGGCTTAGTGGTTGACATCTAAAATTATAGTAATTTATCCAAAATTAAAAATGATAATCTCACATAACACATTTATTTGTCTGATATCAAGCTTCTGATCACTTAGAGATAACATTTCAATATTTCTTTTTGCTTTCTTTCTTACCATAGGATATTTTTTCTTTTTCTTTTAAAGGTGAAACCATCATACATTTTTTTTCAGAAAAAAATCTATCCTAACATAAAATATGAATGCTAAATACCCAAAACAATTTTGAAAAGAACAAAGCTAGAAGAAGTACATTTTCTGATATCAAACTTTATAAAGCTACAATAATTTTATTTTAAGTCAAAGACTGATATTTGTACATGGTTTGAATACTATACATTAACTCAATATAACAGTAAAATAATATATATTTTTATATAAATACCTAATAGGTAAATAAATACAGATAGATATTTTCACATGTAAACTTAAAAGATTTTTAAATGTACTTTATTATATTCTTTTAATCAGCTTTAGAGGAAAATTTTACATGTAAACATTTTATTAGACCTCAAATGATGAGAAAAACAAATATGATTTTATCATGTGACACATGTGTATATGTATATGTCTGTCTCAGGTATGTATATGCACACTGTAAATGTATATATCTATGCAATAAATGACATAAACAGTCATACATTTACATTCCTTCTATGAGTCAATTTGAGAAGATATTTCCTTCACAGGCTACGAATTATGAACACTTTCTGTCACACATCTAGGTCCTATATAACATTAAACATAAAATGAAATGCCATATTTTACATTTTTGAAGAATAAACAATCCTCAGCTATAGCATTCTCTTTTCTTACTGTTTAATTTAATTCTTACAATCATCAGAGACTTTCAATACCTATCATATTATTTTGACCTCACTTTCTAAAATGTAGCATGAAGCAGATTAAATTCTTGACTGGATTCTTAAAGTACACAGAAGATATACTTAGATCTACAAAAGCAGTCTCTGAAACACTATTCCAACTAGTCATAAGGTTTCCAAGTTAATACAATTAAGAAAATGTTAAGACCTTTGAATATTCTAGAAGTGACTTGTTACAGAAGAGAGAAGAGGCACATGAAAGGAGGATGTAGCAGTCACTTTTAATGAGTGTATAGACATGAATACTCTTTATTTTTTAATTTATTTGGGTATAAACATACAATTGGGGGGAAGTATTTTTCAACTTCTCTTTTAGTGTCTTTAGAGTTGTATTACAGGTAGCAATATTTCTAATCATGTTTTATAATCAAAATTTTAAAATTAAAAAATAGAGATCTGAATATAAGCATTGGTAGAGAGGTAAAGAAAGTAATAAAGTTTGAATTTCTTTTAAAAATGTAAATCTTATCTTCTTGTTTCATCCTAATTTCTGTCATGCGAGATTTTATAAAACATTCACTTGCTATTCAGTAATAACTATATTTCAGAATTCTCAGGCTGTTTCACATAATCTTAGTCATTTAATTTTTTGGTTTAACTTTTTAGTAAATAGAAGTGATTTTCCAAAGAGAGGTAATGTATGTCTCTTAAAGGCAATAAGTTTTTGTACTGTGGGTTTTAAAACTTTTATCTATTAAAAAAAACTAAAATTCTGTTTTTAATATTTATTGGTACAGTATAATCACTCATGATAATTGGTTCAGAGTGATAGGGGCCTACATGCACACAGTACTTGGTGAGCTCTTCTCGTACCTCCCCTCCTGCCCTGCTCCTGCCTCTTCCTCATGCACAATATTGAGATTGGCATTGATAAATTAGTGTATGAACATAGTGTGAATTGAAGTGTTTCCTTCATAAGTCTCCCTCCTCCTTCTCGCCTCCCTCAACTAGTGGAGATGAGACATCAGCATGAAGAGAAGCCTCCTCTAAACAAGAGAGTCCATTAGTCAAGAAAAATGAGCACATTTACATTGCACCAGAAAATTTTGCATGTATTCATCTCTCGTTTTGGGTATTTCATAAAAAATAGCTTAGAGAAAAATAATCTTATGATATTCTCATTTGCTGTAAACTATTCCTCAAATTGATTCGGGACAGGTGGGTCTATTTCTTACTTTCCTGAAGCAGCAACAGGAATAGCCAAAAACATCAGAATTGACAACCAATAGCACACAAAATACACTTCTGAATAAAATGTTCCAGGGAACTCTTCTAAAGGAGTTGAAAGACACCTTGCCAAGAAATGCAAGTTAGTGTTGGGTTTGCCTTTGTCTTAAGGAGAGGCCACTGAACAAGAAATGTTATTGTTTTTACCTAAACAATCAAAATATGTTTAAGTGTAACGTAAAAGTAAACACCCTGTCTTCACATAATTGTGCAAATGTAACATATTTCTGTTAAAAATAACAATAGTAAAAGTAAAAGTAAAGGACCAGTAGTCCACCCTGAAAGAAGCTAGCTTACTTAAAACCGTTAAACCTCCAGCTGGAATCTCACACTACAACCAACCAGCCAAATCCTCACATGGGTAAAGTGCTACACAATTCTGCATGAGAAAGAAACAAAACAGATATTTGTGAATAAATATTGATTTGACAGAAAGTCAGACAAACTATTTTTTTTACTCAAAGACATGTACTTATGTACAAGAATATCTATTTAAAGAAAAAATAGAGAAAATCTGCATCAAAATGAAACTGAAGCAGATGGTGAA
This sequence comes from Muscardinus avellanarius, assembly GCF_963383645.1. Lineage (NCBI taxonomy): Eukaryota > Metazoa > Chordata > Mammalia > Rodentia > Gliridae > Muscardinus > Muscardinus avellanarius. The sequence goes on from NC_137790.1 coordinate 38,826,273, forward strand.
AACTGGTCCTTTGTTAGTCTTAAGTTTCAATAAAAATATTCTATGTTGAAGAGTTTTTTACTGTTGTTTTTGCTACTGAGTTTTTTTTCATAAAAAAAAAACCATTTGTAACAACACATACAATGTCTGGAGTAATTTTTGCTTACTTTTCCAATCCTATCAAAAACGTACTTCTTATTCAAAGTGTTCAACCCAAACAAAACTCATGCAACTAAACTATTTTAAATGTAGAAATATCTTGGAAATCTGATAAATATTTATTGGTTTGGGGATATGCCTTTAGTTAATGCAGAGCATATAACTGCCTTTCTAGTGGGGGGATAAGATTTTTTTTTATGAGAACTCCTTATTTTAAAAAGTGTTGTAGAGTTAAAACATTCATTTGTCAAGAAACTCTAAAAAATAAAGTTTATTATGTTAATTATTATCATTTAATACAATGGCATGTATTTGTGTACACATTATCTGCTCATGTACTCAAAATACACATATTTATTTACTGAAGGAATGGGATGACATAAAAGTAAGTTTGAATGGGGTAAGTAAAAATTAAGAGAAGTAATAAAATATCAATCAGTAATGGTGAGAGTAAACAAATCAGATTATTTAGGAATGAAACTAATAATTTAGAGGGACTATTTGATTTTATAAATGCTAAGTATTTGTATGAGCATTAAGCTGTTCATACCTGTCACTATGATTGCAAGTTATAAATGCAATCGGAGATCAATCTTTCATATACAAGGCAGGACGTACTCAGCCACATAAGATTCATTTTATCAGGAGATATAACCAGTATTAACTGTCCATCCCTAAATATGTCACTTTTTCATTTTTCAACACTTTTGCTTCCAACTTGTTTTACTTTTCTAGTCACTATGACCAAAATATCCAACAAGATCACATAGAGAAGGGAAGGTTTATTGGGGCTAACGGTTTCAGAGATTTTAGTCTGTAGGACTAGTTCTGAGGCAAAATCTGTGGTGGTAGCAGCAGAGGAGAATATGGTAGAGGGACACAACTATCACATCTCAGAGGCCAGAAGCAGAAAGAGAAAGAGGTGAGGACTGTGGACACATATACTTCCCAAGACCGCATCCTCAACGATCTCCCTCCTGCAGCCATGCCCCATCTCTGACAATGGTACGTTGGAATCATGCTTTCAACACACAAGTTTTGAGGCACATTTTAAATCCAAATTATAATACAAGGAATCCTGAGATAAAGATCATTAACATCCATAATGTATACGATGGATAAAAGAAATCAGAAGGGGCTCAGGAACAAGTGCTGATGAACTGCAATCTTATGATAACTACATGAAAACCAAAACAAGTGAAAATATTCGGTTTGGGATATGAAATATCCCCCACAGGCTTGCATGTTGATGGGTTTGTCCCAGCCTATGGTGCTTTTGAAAGATGGATCCTGGTGGAAAAATATTGGTTCCTTAACGGTGCTCCTTCAAAGAGGATACTGGAACTAAATACCTTTCTTTCTCTTTTAATTCCAAGCCACCATGAGGTGATCATGCCTTCCTATCACAGGCTTCCTCCATGGACTGTTGGACCACTACAGGCCCAAACCAGCAAGGCCAAGTGACCATGAACTGAGACTTCTGAAACTATGAAAAAAAGGTAAATTCTGAACAAAAACTTTTATAAGTTATTCATCAGGGTTTTTTTGTTTTGTTTTGTTGTTTTTCTCACAGAAACATAAAACTACCTACCACAGAAAATATCCACATTTCAATTTTTGTTTGCTCTGGAATTGCCCTAACAAGTGAGCAAAAAACCAATATATTTTATAGTCTGTGAATGCATTCGATAATTTTAAGTCTGAATCTTTTTAATTTTCTTTTCTTTTTTTTTTTCTTTTTTTTTTTTTTTGCTGTACCGGGAATGGAACTCAGGGGCATTCTACCTCTGAGCTACACCTCCATACCATTATTATTATTATTATTATTATTATTATTATATTATTATTAATTATTATTATTATTATTGTTATTATTATTTAGAAATATGGTCTCACTGAGTTGCAAACAGCCTCGCTAAGTAGCTGAGGCTGACCATGAATCACAATCCTTCTGCCTCAGCCTCCCAAATACTGGAATTACAAGTGTGGACCACCACACCTAGTTTCAAGTCTGAATCTTTTATAGACAAACTTATTTCTCCAAGGTAACAAGGTTAGTAATATAAAGTTCAGTACACTGAGCTACCAGTCCTCCAGTTGCTCCAACACATTGCATTTTTCCTCCAAAGAACCAAATATGAGAATGATATTGTAGTCTCTAACAGGTTTCAAAGTAGTGAGGAGACTAATTACTGAGAAATCTGGCCACAGCATTTTAAGATACATCCCTGAGTTTGTACCAAGTTTTCCACTTCCTATCAGTAGCTCTCATTCATAGAATAAGTGCTCAAAGGATACTAAGGTACTTTGATTATTGGAAGACCCAATTCTTCTCTGATGGTTGGCTTTGGCTTAAGGACTCTGGATGGCCCTGTTGAACTTTTCTTAAATTGCATGGCAGTCAAAGATGCTCCTATTCAACCTCTTGTCTTCTCTCCTTTACTTGGAATTAGACCTGAGCCATGGATTGATGCCTCTTCCAGGCTTTTCAGGCTCTTTCCCATTTCTCCTCACATACATGATTATCCTTTTTCTAATAAAATCACTGTACATTTAATCTTACCTTGATCTAAGCTTCTATCAGAACCTGGTATAACACAGATGTAAATATTTTTATTTTTCAGTGTGCAGAGTAAATGATAGCATTATATGCTATACTTTTTACTTCAGAAAATTTGTATATGTGATGAAATGCTATTATGTGATGATAGGCTTTATATCATGCACCTTAATATATCAATCTCCTTAGAATTTAATCCCACCCTTTTCTATGCAACAGAACAACCATTTTCCAAAATAAAGCTTCAAGTATTAAATTATTTTTATTGTAGTAGCTCTCTCATTTGAGGCTTTAATCAATAAAATTAAGTATTAAATGCCATGCTACTTTATTTTCTTCTAGCCCCTCTTGATTTTAATAGTTATACTTTTTGAGCCTCTGCTGATGGCTTCCAACAAAACAGCAGATTTCAACTTAACAGTAGATTTACTAACAGAAAGTAGATAAAAATAACCCTGAAATATAAAGGTATATCACTTTCTTTGTGATGTGGTAAGCAAAAATATAATATTTCATCTCATACCATGTATCTTAAATTTTTCTGTAGCTATTTTATAGAAACTTAGAGTATTGCTAGTCTTTTTACTCCTCCTCAAAAAAATTTAAATAATTTGCCTTGCTAATAGCAATTTGACATTTTTACTAATGTAATTGAAAATATTTTACTTTATTCAATGATTCATAATTCTAGAAGGTTCAGTATTAAATTTTTCATTACCCTATTTGTAGGCAGTGTTCATGTTGATAAAAGTAGAAAATGGACTAGAACAAAAAAGACACAAAAAATTATTTTCTGTCTACTTCTAACATTCACTAGAGTTTAAAAGCTATTGGGGTTAATGACTGCTTTTTATTTTTAATAATCAGAGATAATTCAGAGACTACCATGGCTTACTCCTGGTATAATTCACAAAACTCTAAATTAAATTACAATTCTGAGTCATCTATTAATTATACATTATGTTTTATACTCTATAAATTTATGAAAGGCTGCTTTTAAAAATACTGTCACCCTTAACTCAAACTACTGAGTGATAAAGATATTAATAAATAAAATTCAGTGTGATAATTACTGCCTCAGAACAGGAGTGAAATATAATTTGAGCAGAAAAGTGAAGACAACTGTGTCACAAGGCATTTGTGAGGCTGCAGAGGGAGACAAAATCAACCTGGGTTTTGAGAAATAGGCTTCTCGGGAACAGAAAGGGACAGAAAAGCAGCAAGAACTATATATATATATATATATATATATATATATATACACACACACATATACATATATATATACATACATATATGTATGTAACTATATATATACAAGAAATATATATATATATATATATATATATACACATACCAGGACAAGAATTACAAAACTATTCAAAGACTAATTAGAAATTCACTAGAACTGGATTGTCGGCAGGATTGTGGGGATGGTAAGAGGTGTAATTAGACTGGTAGAGTGGGTGAGGTCTATAAAGTTCTGTTATGGCAGCTTATGGAATATTGAGAAATTATCTATAGATATTGAAGTCTATTTACACATCATTAATGCAGAGGAGCAATATCATCTACAAAAGAATTTCAATTGTAGCAATTAAAGAGGGAAAGCCTGGAGGACAGTATACACTTAGATGAAAAAAAAACTTTTTTTAAAAAATGAAGATATTTCTTAGGAGAAGCAACTTAAAGAAATTCTACATTAAAAAAAAAAAATAAGCAAATGGTTACTTTCAATTCTAGCATATGCCATGTACAAATTTCCTAAATCTAAAATGTTCAAAACTGCAAAATAACTTGAAAAAGGAATTTAAGAGAAGAGTTTATAAGCCTGAATGTATAAATTGCCTATGCATCATTGCCACAGACCAAACTCCTAATAAGTATCAGCTACTGTATTATTACCATTATTTGACTACAGTCATTTTGTACATACCTGTTAGTCTATCTTTTCTGACTGAGGGATATAAAAGTACAAGAGAAACTAAGTAATTTATAAGAAACAAAAGTATCTTTCTCACAAATGGAGTGTGAGGAGTCCAAGTTTCAATGCTGATAATTTTCAATTCATTTGCTTGTTGAGGACCTGATTTTTAACTCCAAGATAGTGCACTGAGGGTATAAATATTGTGTTCTCCTATGAGAAAAGAAATGGAAATGTCAAAAAGATATCAAATTTTCTCTGTCCAAGCCTTTCCTTTTCTTTTTTATTGGTGCATTGTAGTCATACATCTTAATGGAGTACAAGACAGTAGAGGCATACATGCATACAGCACTCATTAAGCCCTTCCCCGATTCCCACCCCTCTCCCTCCTTCTCATGTTTGGCTTAGTGGTTGACTTTTGTATGTTTGTGAATGTACACCATGTACATTAGGGAATTTTCTTCTTCTCCTCTCCCACCCCCTAAATTAGATCTCTTTATTTGCTCATCTATAGTTTCTCCTTTGTCTAGAGTTCCTCCTACAACCCATTTTCTCCCTAGATGTCCAAGCCTTTTTAAATATCATCTAACTTCATTCAATAGCACTTACCATAGGAAAGCCTTCATGTCTCATTTACCTTAAAAGAACTCCTAATACACTGCATTAGAAAAAAGTTTCAATAGGAATATTGGCTGACAAGCGTTAGTGCCTTGGGTTCACCTAGGGTAACATCATGACATTACTGAAACTAAGGCCTAGGCTTACCTTATCACAATATCTGTCTAATAGATTCAAAATCATCCCAAACTAAAGAAAAATTATTGGGCATATAGTATTCAATAAAATATGATAAATCATAGATTAGGGGATGCGATTTAGAATAACTCTGTGATATATAAAATCCTAAGGAGCATGTTTGTCAGGAATGAAAACTGAAAAGCAAAAAGAGGAGAAATTGCAGAGTAAAAAAAAAAGTTAAGAAAAGAAAAAGAATTGAGAGGAAAGAGTTGTAAAATGTGTCATATCTCAGAGAATTGCAATTAAATGATGAATTTTAAAAGGAGGACTTTTTCTTAAATGTTATTTACCCAAGGACAAGAGTAAGGCCACAATATAGTGATATGTAGAAGAAAGTGATTTAAAAAATGTATAGATAGTAAAAGATAGGAACTTATTAAAATCAGAGCAGAAATCAATGAAATAGAAAATAAAAAATACAGAAAATCAACAAAACCAAATGCTGTTTTCTCAAAAAAATTAAAAAGATAACCCACTAGCCAACTTTTATTTATTTATTAAAATAATTAAGGGGATTGAGGCAACACAAAAGAGCCTACTATCAAACAAGTGAATTTTATAAAACCATTATAGAAAAGTTAATTTAAATACTTCTCAATCTATTTTATAAAATAGAAAGAAATGGGATTCTCCTAAACACATTTTTGAAGCCAACATCACTTTAATACCAAAGCTAAATAAAGACAGCTCAAGAAGAGAAAACTGTTGGCCTACATTGTTGTGGAACTTAGATGCAAAATTGCTAAACAAAATACTAGTGACATGCATTTAAAACCATATCAAGAAAATCATATACCATGACCAAGTAGAATTCATCCCAGGGATGCAAGGCTGATTTAACATATGAAAATCAATCCATGTAATTTGTCATATAAACAGAACCAAAGACAAAAATCACATGATCATTTCAATAGATGCTGAAAAAGCATTTGACAAAGTCCAACATCCACTTATGCTAAAATCAATGCAAATAATCTCAAAAGAAGGAACATAACTCAAGAGCATAAAGGCAATCTACAATAGGCCCACAGCCAACATCATATTAAATGGGGAAAAACTGCAAAAATTCCCCCCAAAAATAGGAACAAGACAAGAATGTCCATTATCACTACTTTTTTTTAATATAGTACTTGAGACTCTCGCTAGAGCAACAAGGCAAGAAAATGAAATCAGTAGAGTACTAATAGGAAAAGAAGAGCTCAAACTTTCACTATTTGCAGATAACATGATACTATTCTTAAAAGACCCAACAAATTCAACCAAAATTCTATAAAAACTGATCAACAAATTTAACAAAGTGTCTGGATACAAAATTAATCTTAAAAAATCAGAAGCTTTCCTGTATACCAACGATAAATCCATCGAAAAAGAAATCTAGAAAATACTTCCACTTAGTATATCTCACAAAAAAATAAAATAAACTTAACCAAGAAGGTAAAAGGTCTCTACAAAAAAATATTATAAATCATTGAAGAAAAAAAATCAAAGAAGATCTTAGAAGATGAAAAGATATTCCATATTCATGGATAGGCAGAATAAATATAATCAAAATGGCCATACTTCTCAAAGTGATCTGCAGATTCAATGCAATAACCATTAAATTAAAAGAGCATTTTTCACAGAGCTAGAAAAAGCAGTCCTTAAATTTATTTGGTGGATCATATGGTAAGTTTTATTTTTTTCACTCTTCTGAGGATCCTCCACACTGTTTTCCAAAGATTGCACTAATTTGCAATCCCACCAACAATGTAGTTTCCACTTCTCCACATCCTCTCCAGTATTTGTTGTTGTTTGTGTTTTGAATAACTGTCATTCTAGTTGGCGATAGGTGAAACCTCAGGGTAGTTTTGATTTGTATCTCTCTAATTGCTAATGATGATGAGCATTTTTTCATGCATTTACTGGCCATTTGAATTTCTTCTTTTGTGAAGTGTCTATTTAGTTCACTGGCCCATTTTTTATTGTTTTTTCTTCGTGCTGAGTTTCTTGAATTATCTGTATATTCTATATATTAGTCCTCTATAGGAAGAGTAGTTGGCAAAAAATCTTCTCTTGTTCTTTTGCCTCTGGTTGAGGTTTTAAATAGTTTCCTTTGCTGTACAGAAGCTCTTCAGTTTAATGCAATCCCAGGTATTGATCTGCCTTTTAGTTTTCTTGTTCCTTTGGAGTCTTGTTGAAAAAGTTTTTATTTTGTCTATGTGTTGCAGTGTTGGAGCTGTGCACTCTTCAAGGAGGCTCAAGGTCTTTGGTATAATTTCCAAGTCTTTGTCCATCTTAAATTGACTCTTGTGCCAACAAATGTGGCAAAGATGTGGAGAAGTGGGAACTCTAATACATTGTTGGTGGCATTGCACATTATGCAACCACCTTGAAAAACAGTATAAAGGATGCTCAGAAGAATGGGAATGCATCTACAATATAATCCAGCAATACAGTTTTTTGTATATTTACCCAAAAGAATAGAAACCAAATCACCAAACTAATGCAGCACATCTATGCTTATAGCCACACAATTCACAATTGCCAAACTATGAAAATATCTAAGATGCCCATCAACAGATGAATGGATTACAAAACTTTGAGATATGTACACAATAAAACTTTACTCAGTCATAAAGAACAATAATTATAGAATAATTATAGCATAATTATTTTTCTAGAGAGAAAATGTGACATAATAGGAACTCTAGACAAAGAAGGAGAAACCAAAGATGAGCTAATAAGGCGACCTAACTGAGGGGGCTGGGAGGGGAGAGAAGAAAATTCCTAATGTACATTCACAAACATATCAAAGTCAATCACTAAGCCAAAAAAGAGAAAGAGGAAGGAGAGAGGGAATGGGGTGGGAATTGAGGAAGGGCTATTTGAGTGATGTGTGCATGTATGTGTCTACCATCTTGAACCCCATCCCATTAAGATGTATGACTACAATGCACCAATAAAAATAATAATAAACAGGGGATGGTGATGCATGCTTATAATCCCAAAATTTGGGAGGCTGAGACCGGAAGATCGAGGTTTGCTGACAGCCTCAGCTACTTAGTGAGGCCCTTTGCAACTCAATGACACCTGGTTTCAAAATAAAAAATAGGGGAAGATGGTGGCCAAGAAAAGCAGCGTTTATGAGTCCTGCTAAAACTCGATCTCTGTTGCTACAAAATCAGTGCTTTTTATAGCCAGAAAACACCATCAGCAGAGAAATAAAAAATGCAAACACAAGGGACAGAGAAAAAAAAAAGACTAGAAGAACAACCAGAGACCAGAAATCAAGCCTGCAATGTGGCAGCAGAGCCGTGCCAGCACCATCTTCCCTCACAGCACCAGGCTTCAGAGAAGAAAGATAAATAAGGAGCTGAAGTGAGCAGCTGCGGATCATTCGGGTGTAATTCAGCAGATCTTTCAGTGTAATGAACGTGTAAAACTCCCAGTGGCCAAGCTCAACATGTCTTCCAGGGACTCAGAACAGAGCTCAAAACCAGAAAAGAAATACGCCAGCCTCACAGTTGAGGGCGTGGCAGTGGCGCCATATTGCCAGCAGCAACAGTGAGTTCACCGTGCCCCACCACAGCTCCAGATCTGCGTGCACAATAACCGTGAGTGTAATTGCGGCCCCTAAAGGAGAAATCTCTGTACTGCACTCCCAGGGACTTGCATAGCTATGATTATCTCCTTGGGTCGGATATTCTGCAGTCCAACCCAGTGAAGGAGTAGCAGTGGCAGACATATCACACCCTAGTCACAGCTCCCCATGGAAAAACGCCCAGCCGGGCACCGCCACAGTCTCGCACAGCCTCAGTTAACTTCCTGGGTATGAGACTTTGCGATACAACCCAGTAAAGTAGTAGTGGCAGCTGAGATTACAACAGACTCGAGATACAGAGCACCCTAAATGAAGTTGTAGTGAGCCAGGGAAGGCACAAAATTCTGAAATCATGGGACAAAGAAACAACAATAATGCAATGAATGCCCACAACCCCATATTATCAGAACCTTATGAAACAGAAATTCAGAAATCTCCAGAAGATCAAATCAGGAATATAACTGTAGAAATAATACAGGACCTTTGCAAAGAATTTAGAAAGAGTCTAAAAGAAATATAGAAAGCAATCATTGAGGTAAAGGCCTCAATTCAAAGTATAAACAATTGATTAGACCACATGGAGAATAGAATCTTGCTCCTAGAAGATGATCATTCCAAAAATCAATGCATAATTTCTAACTTAGAAAAAAAATCAGACAGCAGGAATTTGACATTGAAGAAATATGGGCCCATTTTAAGAGAGCTAACCTAAATAATCGGAATAGAGAAGGGAAAAGAAGGTGAAACCAAAGGGATCAATAATCTCTTCAAAGAAATAATAGCAGAAAATTTTCCAAACATAGAGCAAGAGGTCGATACACAGGTCCAGAAAACTTATAGAACTCCCTTTAGACAGGATCAGAGAACAGGTTCCCCATGCCACTTAATTGTCAAAATGACCAATGTGGAAGCCAAAAAGAGAATCTTAAAGGCAACAAAAACAAAAGGCCAAGTGATATTCAGAGGCAAACCAATTAGAATCACTCCGACTTCCCAAACCAAGTCATGAAAGCCAGAAGGGCTTGGAGTAACATATTCCAAACTCTGAAAAAAAACAACTTCTAGCCAAAAATTTCCTACCCAGCAAAACTATCTATCAAATTAGATTGGGAAATAAGAAGCTTCCATGACAAAGAGAAACTCGAGGAATTTATGTCTTCAAAACCATTGATAGAGAAAATACTCAAAAAGATTAACTACAAAGAAGAAATAGGTAATACACACCAGAACCAGAGAAACAAGATTTTCCATCCAGCAGACAACTAACAAAGAATATATTCATGTGTTTATAGGTTAAAATCTTTGGAGATTCATTATTTATTTCAGTCTTTTATCTATTTCTAAATTGTATTTATAAATTGTATTGTTTGCTTTTATTGTTGCTAATTTTTAGGATTTCTATTTGGAATATTAATATACCCTCAGATATAGCATTTAGAAATATTTTATCCCATTATATCAGTAACTTTTATCTCTGTTTACATTGTCTTTGGATATACAGCATTTTTTTATTTTTTTAGGAAGTTTCTTTATTCTTTTGTTGCCTGTGCCTTTGAAGTCATATCCAATAAATGACTGCCAATTTCAATGTTGTGAAGTGTTATGATCCAGGTTTTCTTCTAAAAGTTTATAGTATTAAGATTTACATTTAGGTCTTTTATTTATTTTGAGTTAATATTTGTATATGGTGTTAGGTAAGGGTCCAGTTTTATTCTTTTTCATGTAATTATTATTTTTGAACAATATTAATGAAAAGATTATGATTTCCTTCACCAAATGTTCTTGGAAACTTTTTCAAAAATAACTTGACCATATATGAAAGAATTTATTTCTAGGCTTTTTATTTTACTCCACTGGTTTATATATCTGCCTTTATAGCAGTACTACACTATTTCAATTATTGTAGCTATATAAGGTTTGAAATCAGAAAATGTACATCTTCTAGTTTTGTTCTTTTCGAGATTGTTTTGGGTATTTAGAGTTCATATTTCATGTTATGATAGATTTTTTCTGAAGAAAAAAAATACATGTACAATAGTTTTACCTTACAAAAAAAGAAAAAAGTATCCTCTGGTAAGAAAGAAAGCAAAAAGAAATACTGAAATATTATCTCTAAGTGATCAAAAGCTTGATATCAAACAAATGAATCTCTTATGTGAGATTATCATTGTTAAGTTTGGATAAATTGCTACAATATCAGATGTCAACCACTAACACAAGCATGGAAAGGAGGGATGGGGAGGAAATAGGGTGTGGATTGGGTAGGGGCTAACTGAGCGATGTGTGCATGTATGTCTACACAAGTTTATATCCCATTATGATATATGAATACAGTGCACCAATAAAAAAAATTTAAAAAAAGAAAAGCTTGGAAAAATAATTAAAAAAAATAAAGAATAAAAAAATAGGGCTAGAATGTCCTTGGGTTCTAACCCTCTACCACAAAAAATAAATAAAAATAAAAATAAATTATAGATTACATTTCCATAACCTGTGATGGTAGGTATAGCCACATACTGAAAGTTTACATGTTTAAAACTATATTCCATTGTCTTTTCCCACTGTCAGTCAGTCCAGAAGTACAGGAACACATTTTTAATTTCAATTAGAAACTACAAAAGAATAAATACACATAAAAGAAATAAATATTCAGATGTGTATATATATTTAAAACAGAAAGAGGCTGTTAGACTTTCACTATTGCTTTAATAAGAAAACCTTTTCATGAAAAGTTTGCAAGAAAAGGAGTAGTATATGTTAATCTCATGTGAATGTTTTAAAACTGCTACTTAACTCCACTTTTTTTTTTTCATAGTCTTCATGCAATCATACTTGTTTTGTGTGTGTGCGTGGTACTGGGGATAGAACCCAAGGCATTTCACCTTCGAGTTACACCCACAGCTCAATTTTTTGTACTTTATTTTGAAACAGGATCTCACTGAGTTTCAATGGGCCTCACTACTTAGCTGAGGCTATCTGCAAACCCCAATACTCCTGTCTCAGCCTCCCAAATGCTGGGATTACAAGAGTGTACCACCATGCCCGGCTTGAAATCATACTTTGAATGCAATCCCTAAAAGTCAACAAGACCACTCAGGAGGTAAACTTTACTGAGAAGTGTTCTTTGTTTTTCTGATCAACATATTATAGTTGTTATAATTTATACTATCTTAATTCATACAAGGTCATAGAATAAAACAAATATTTTATCCTCCTACCCTAAGCTTGATTATTATATGATTTCTATCTCATATAAAAAAGTTGCTATTAGATTAAAGTTATACTTTAAATCTTGTTTTTATCTCCTTCATACCTCTCTCAGTGTTCTATGAAATAAAATTGCATGTATCTTCTTACAAAGACTGTCAGTTATATATGACACTCTAAGTGTGTACAAGTTCATCATTGTCTCACTAGCCATCTCTAATATGGTAATTAGAAATGCTGTCTTCTGTTTTGGTGTATTTATGTCAACCTATGTTAAAAGTATGTTAGTTTATCTGCTAAGATTTGCTTTGAGTATGACAAAGTTACATATACTTTTAAGATAGAAGGATAAAGACAGGCAACATTAGGTAAAGAAAAGTATGGATAAAAGGAGGCAAGACAAACTATAAAAATAATTTTCAATAAAATAGAACAAGAAAAATGAACTTATTTTTATTTTTTAAATTTTTTATCATTGCATTATAGTCATACATCTTAATGGGTTACAAGATGGTAGAGGCATACATGAATATATTACCCAATAAGCTCTTACCCAATTCTTACCAGGTAACCTCCCTTTTCCCTCCTTCTCATGTTTGGCTTAGTGATTGATATGTTTATGAATGTACATTATATACATTAGGGAAATTCTCTCTTCTCCTTCCCCATCCCCCTCAATTAGGTTCCCTTATTTGCTCATCTATACTATCTCCTTTGTCTAGAGTTTCTTCTATGAGCCATTTTCTTCCTAGTTTCCACAAATTAGGGAAATCGTCCGATTTCTTATTTTTTGTGACTGACTGATCTCACTTAGCATATTGTCCTCCAGTTCCATCCATTTCCTTGTAAAGAACGTAATTGTGATTTTCATTATAGCTGAATAAAATTACATTTTGTACATATTGCATAATTTTGTAATCCATTCATCTGTTGATAGACATCTTGGCTGGTTCCATAGTTTGGTAATTGTGAATTGTGCAGCAATGGACATAGACATGCATGCATTTGTTTGGTAGTTTGGTTTCCATTCCTTTGGGTAGATACCCAGAAGTGATACTGCTGGATCATATGATAGATTTGTTCCCATTCTTCTTGGGATACTTCATACTAGTTTCAAAAGTGCTTGCACAATCTTACCAACAATGTATTAGAGTTTCTATGTTCATGAATAGGCAGAATATATATCATCAAAATGGCCATACTTCCCAAAGTGATCTATAGATTTAATGCAATACCCACTCAATTACCAAGGGCATTCCTTACAGACATTAAAAAAAGTCAGTCCTTACATTCACTTAAAACAACAAAGGCCCAGAATAGCAAAAGTAGTTCTTAGTAACAAAAGTCATGCAGGAGGAACACAGAATGAATTTAAATCCATGCACTAACTTGCAAATATATATACTTTTTTTATACTTGAGACTCAATATATTTTCTATGTATTTGATTTAGATTAATGAGAACATTCTTTTATGATATTATTCAAATGTGAATGTCATATTTACAGGAAAAAATAAGAATCACTCTTTAGAATCACAAAATGAATGACTCCACACAACATTTATTTGTTTAGAAAGTGTGTGTGCATGTGTACATGTGTGCACACGTGCTAGCATGTGCACATGGAAAGGAGAAGGTGACCATTTAGTTCTTACAACAGAATTGGGGATTCATTGAAAGCAAAAAAATTCAGTTAGAAATATGTTATTTTGCATATACATTGAAGTAATAACTGTACTTTATTTATAGACAAATAGCAATAATTTCTCATAGAATTTCACAATATGACTTCCAACTAAAAGATATATATTACACCAAAATATCCTGTATGTATTTGTGTACACACACACACACATACACACACACACATGTATAATGTCATAGGAAATCTTAATTTTATTTAAATCAATTGAAAAATTTAGGGCTTTTTAGAAATTGCTTTTTTTCAATTTTGGAGATTTGACTAAAAGTGTATATACAGCCTTCTAAACTTTGTAAACTATTCACATTCTTGTATGTTCAATCTCAAGTGTTGTTACAGGAGTAATGATACTTTCTAGCTAAAAAAAAAAAAAGGCAAGACTGATATTTCCAGATTTATCAAAAGTTCATGATGTTTGGGAACCTGAAGGAGGCCTCTGGCAATTCACTTACATCTTTCATCACTTCTGGTGGATTTTATGGCAGGAAATAACAATCAAAATCAAATGAGCTCCAGTGACAGAGTATATAGCTTAGATCAATGGCAGGATATAAATAGATATATATCTCAATTAAGAAATATACACGTACTTATACAATCCACAGCCCCCCAAGATTGTTTTACTCAAATAATGACTCAAATCATTTTTTCTGATCATATGTTCTAGATTGTTCCATACAAATACATTAGATTGGATTTTAAAATTACTGAAAAAGTTAATGTTAACACCTTTCAAAACATGTGCAAAACACTGGAAAGTTCATATAAACCAACTCTTCAATGTAAATAAGAGTAGAAAGAAATCACATTTATTAAATCACTCAAAACCATATGATATTTATTATGTTCAAGAATCTGTTCTAAGGGCTTCATAAATAATATATTCCCACTTTCCAATTGTCTTTCTAAGTAGATAAAAGTAGATAATATGATTTTAATTATTCCACTTTCCAGATGTAGAAACTCAGCTTAGCTACAGGGAAATTAAGTTGCTTGGCTAACTCACACATATGCAGAGAAATGGAGATGAGATCTGAACCTAGGTGTTATGGCCTTAAATCGCAAGCATTTTTATCCCCAAAGTATACTAACAATTTGTATATTTTAGAACACAGAATACCTCATCTGCATATTCCACTGTTATATTATAGATCATTTTCTATATTTCTATGTCTTTCATTGAATTTTCTACTTATACAGCTCTATCACTTTCTGATAAAGAATAGTTTATTGTAAGTGATGCATATTTATTCACTATTATCATGAGGAAGATGACAAGATAAGCCCCAGTGAAATTATAAAAAGATGGTTGCTCTGTTTGCTCTGCTCCAACATTCTTTTTCCTTTCTCCTGCAGTTACAAAGCAAATGGGGTTCAGAATAAGAAACAAATATGCAGTTCATTCAAAGGAGAACCTCGTGAAACAGAGGTATGCAATCTTTTCCTTGGTGTAAGTAGCACTAAATGTGCCCTCAAATCAACTCTGCCATTCATGATGTGGCTCACAGATGGATGTTATTAACCATGTGTGCCATCTGGCAACTTCCTATTTTAGCTAATCATTCTTACTAAGTAGGTGCTAAGTCTTTAAAATTATTATTTTCATGTTGCACCCTCTAAATTTGGGAGAATTGAGTAAAACTATCAATTGTCCTTCCCTAATTATCGTTCAATGGCCTGGGTGTGACACTCAAAGAACAGGCACCAGATATCCAAAGGAATATTGAGAACGTTGGGAAGTAAAAGGATGTGAGCTCCAAATGTCCATTCCCTGAAAAAACTTCCAACATCAAAACATATGTAAAAATAAAAAGGGAGAATGTTCTTCAGCAGTGACTGTGATGCAGTTGGTGGACATCTAGAGACTTAGTGTTTAAGAATTTTTGTTTTACCAGAGCATCTGCTATTACTTTGTTTTATGTAGGTGCACATGGGCATTGACTTTGTTTTTTGATATATTAAAACCTCTACATTTAAGGTTATTTTTAAGAAATAATATATTGAGAGGAGTATATTTTATGGTTCTAATAATAGTCATGGAGAATCATATAACTGAGTACTCACCATGTCAAGGCAATAAAAAATCAGTTCTTTTTAACTCATATTCACTTTATTCACAATAAATAAATACCTATAAGAATAAGAAGGCCACCATTTTGTGGCACTAGGAATGGAACCCAGGGGCATTCTACCTTTGAGCTACATCCCCAGACCTATTTTTATTCTTTATTTTGAAACAGGCTCTCACTGAGTTGCAAAGGGCCTTACTAAAAAGTAGCTGATGCTGTCTGAGAACCACAAATTTCCTGTCTCAGCCTCCCAAATGCTGGGATTACAAGTAGACACCACCATGCCCATCATATGATAGTCTTATATTTATTTTATGTTATTGATACTAGTGACTGAAGCAGGGAGTGTTGTACCTCAGAATATCACCCCCAGTTCTATTCTCTTTTTGTATTGAAACAAGATCTCACTTGCTAAGGGACTCACTAAATTGTGAAAGCTGGCATCACAACCTATGATTCTCTTATATCAGATCCCTACCTACTGGGATTAAAGATTTGCACCACCACACCTAGCTGCATTTCTATATATAAAGTCATGTTATTAGCTATATTTTTAATGCATTATGTCACTGAAGAATAAGATTCCATGCAATTAAAAGATTAGTTTTAGTTCACAAGTTTGTGGTACTATTTTTTTAAACAAGTTGGATTCATTTAAAATAGAGAATTGTTTGCCTTATGTCATTTTTTATTTATTTCAATTTCTAATATTTCAAGTTTGAGAGCATCACAAAGGATGAGCTGGCTTCACTCTACCATTTTTGTTTTAATATCCATTGTCTTAACACAATGAAAGAAAAATGTAAAGTTTGGGTAAAGAATAGAATATTATTTACTGAAATAGACTTGTATTTGGGCCCTTGCATTTCATATGCTTTTTATCATGCATGTATTAGAGTAAGATACCTACTATAACAAATATTCCTTAAGTCTCATTTGCACAACACTAATGTATTTTTTTCTACCTACATTATCCAGTCAGTTTTAGTAGGAAAACTTTCATACAGCAATTCAAGGATCATGTTCCAAGAACACCAATCAAAAAACTTGCAATTCTTCACTAAATTATTTTTCTTCTATTTGATGAGTATCAAAAATGAAGTGGAGATTACTTCTGCCTATATTCCATTTGGTAGAATTTGCTATGTGGCTCTATATAGATACAAAGGGGCAGAAATAGTCTGCCTGCTTTTTCAGATTTGTGAGGGTATATTCTCTACATAGGAATCCTTATGTCAATCAATGACTTGGGCATTTTAGCCAGTTAAAATCAAATTATAAAAAGAGCTTGTTATCTCAAAATAGATCTTTGGCTATGCACTTTCTTAGCAATTAGCCTCTGATCGACATGTTTTTAAAATAATTTTTAAATTGGTATACAAAACCTAAAATATATACATATTAATGGGGACACATGTGATTTCTCAATATATGTATGCATTGTGTAATATTTAAATCACTTACAAATATCTGTCATATGATTTGTGATGCAGCTTACTCACGTTTCAAGTAGTGTGATTGGGGGTCTTCAACCGAGAAAATCTAATAACAATCTTCTAAGCTGTCCAAGAGAGCTCTATTTGTTAAACAAGTCACAGGTTTTCTATGTTCAACAGTAAGAAATACCTTGCTCTGTGCTTAAATAGATTCTAGATTTTGAAGTGGAAGGAATGAGAAAGATCAGTAGTTGATTTGCCATATTGACTGCTGGCCCTGCAGCAGGTGAAGATGTCTTCAAAAGAGTTGTACTATTTACCACTGTGGAGGATGAATACTACATGCCATTTTAACACCTCATTACTAGTATTATTAAAGGGGACTAACATAAGTGGAAGATCCAAATTTTATAGATAACATAGAAATATGTTTTATTTAATGAGATTCATACAACATAAATCATGTTTAATTTGATAGAAAACATTGCTACTAGAAGCAACTTTAGAGCTCACATTTTAGTTGTTTTCTCCACTAGAAAAAATATTAATTTTAGAACACATCCAGCGGTTCAGAAATTAAACTGTTAGCTGCAAAAAGAAAAACTCAAGAGAATTATAAATGGCTAAGCATATAACTATAATAAATTTGAATCTGATACAATTCACGTAATTATTTGGATAGCTAATTATAACAAAGGAAGTTCATCAGAACCAGGTTTTCTATCAATGTGTCTGAATTGAAGGTTAGTGATGATGATTTAATTGCTATCTCCTGTTTATAAGACCTCCATGAAATTAAATGGGATATAAGAAATAATATTAAAAATGAAGAAAAACAAAATTAAATACAAAATGCTACACAGTCAGAGTGCAAAGTAGAGAGTGATAGGGTGGATTATGAAAAGTCACATTACTCATGCGTTTAATTACTGCCTAACACACCAAATCTTAACTCCAGATTAAGATTTAAAATTTGGCCAACTCCTCTATTTTCTCTTCTTTCAAAAAATCTCTAATTAACAGCAGAGCATGTTTTAGCAATCATGACCCTCAGGTCACCAGAATCTTCACAATCATTTTAGGCTGTTTCAGTATGCACAGGCTGTTTTGATTGACCTGACCAGTCAAAGTAATTCATTGATTTTTTTTTTTTTTTCAAAGCACATTCTTGACTACAGTTTCCTTGGAATCCTGCTGCTTCTACTATTTAGACTCAAGTTCAAAGAGAGAAACATGTAGGTAGAAAAGATAATCATAGTCTTCTGTGGAATGTGTCATTTAATGGGTCACACGGATCATTCAATTGATTTAGCAATAAATGAAAAATAAATCCTAGAAACCTGATTATATTCAGCACCAAAGTAGAATATCATATTCCATTCTTGTCAACAGACTGTGTTTACCGCACCCAAAAGCTGACTCTTATAAATGTATAATTTAAAGTTTTCTTAGTGGGATAAATTATTTAACATCTCAATTCAAGAAAAACTTAAAACATCTAAATACTTTCTAAGGACTGCTATATTTCTTTTGACTTTCTTCTATTCCTTTCCAAAATTACCTTCTGGGTACATTATGAGACTGTATCAAAGCATTAATTATTGAATATTATGGTTATGGTATTAAATTATATGCAATCTAATGGGGGTAATATATTTTCAAACAAAATTTTTGTAACTCTTATAAATGTCTTTGGAAAATTTCCTAAATTTTTTATTGCTGCAGATTTTCACCACAGAGGTAGGATGTTGAAATTTATAAGATTAAAAAATTAAACTAAAGATCTAATGTATGTGCAAGAAATGCAAGTGAGGATTAAACATATAATTATGTTCCTTATACTGTGGCAAAAATTACATATGAATAAGGATCAAGTTGGGAGTGACAGTGCATGCCTGTAATCCTAGTACTTGGGAGACAGAGATAGGAAAATCATGAGATCTAGGCCAGCCTCTTGAGGAATAAACAAGACATTCAGCAACTTAGAAAGACCCTGTTTAAAAAAAAAAAAAAAAAGCCTGGAAGATGTAGTTTGGAGGTAGAAAGCCCTAGGAGAGGAAGAAGGCTGAGTTTAATTAATGGAGGAGCTACATTCGAATATTTGTAAAATGTATGAATATAGCATGGTTAACATGGACACTGATTTTGAGGAGGGAGAGGGGAAGTAGGTGGGGGGAGAGCACCAAGAACATTCTGAATGTATGCCATTTTCAATATGTTCCAAATAAAAATAAAGTGAATAAAAATAAATAAAAATAAAACCTCAGTGTCACCAAATTAATTAATTAGTTAATTAAAGTTCATTCACAAACATATCAAAGTCAGTCACTAAGCCAAACATGAGAAGGAAAGGAGGAGAAAATGGGGTGGGAATTGAGTAAGGTCTAATTGAGTGATGTGTGCATGTATGCCTCTATCATCTTGTACTCCACAAAGATGTATGACTACCATGCACCAATAAAAAAATTTAAAAAATTAAATTCACACTAAAAAATAAAAAAACGTCAAAAATTAGAAATAGAAATGATCTAACTTCAGAGAACTTTTAGGTATATGAAGCAGGTAGTAGTAATAACCTACATAATAGGACTGAAGAATCTAGAAGAAATCTCCATCAGAAGTCCCTTGGTCATGCTAGAATAGGTGCCCTTACATATTTATTCTTCTGAATCTTCTATGTTTTTTCAGTAAGCACTTAAAAAAACTAGAACACAATTTTATAGCTCAAAACTCTGGTGAGCACTTCTTGTTTTCCCACAGAAAGGAGAGCCAGGGCTGATTGTTTGCTGGGTGTGAACCTGCTGAGAATTAGAAGAAAATAACCAAATATGCAGGAGAGAGTACCAGGGACCACTGCTCAATTCACATCATGTCTAAATCCAAAGTCTCACTCAAACTTCATGGTTATCTTTATGCCTTACAGTTTAAGTTAAAATAATAAAACATGTTGACACAATTATGTTTTATATAAGGAGTACCTTTTTTTCTTTTCCAGTACTAGGGATGGAATCCAGGGGCATTCTATCTCTGAGCTATACCTCCAGCCCTATTTTTTATTCTTTATTTTGAAACATGGTCTCACTGAGTTGCAAAAGACCTTGCTAAGTAGCTGAGGCTGTTCGTGAATCCATATCCTCCTGCCTCAGCCTTCCAAATGCTGAGATTTCAAGCATGCACCACATGCCCAGCCCTAATGAGTACATTTAAAAGCTGAATCTTTGCTGGGCGTGGTGGCACATGCTTGTAATTCCCGTGCTTGGGAGGCTGAGACAGGATGATGGTACAGGTTCAAAGCCAGCCTCAGTTCCTTAGCTCACAGCAATTTAGTGAGACCCTGTTTCCAAATAAAATATAAAATAGGTCTGGGAGTATAGCCCAGAGGTAGAAAAAACCCTGGGTTCCACCCTCAGTACCAAAAATTAAAATAAAAAAATAAATAAAAGCTGAATCTTTAGATACATATAACAGAAGCTTAAAGTAAATTTTTCTTACCTTAATTTATAATTTATTTAAAGGGGATTTCCCTAATACAATTCTTCTTTCAAGTAGTCCTTTTCTGTATCCTACAAAGTATGCAATATTATGCTACTAGTAGTAATAGCAGCATTAGCAAACAATATTTATTGAGTCCTTACTCTTAAAATGGCCTGTGAAATATTACCTCAACACCCGTATTGAAACAAATTTATTTTTTCTACATTAGAATAAGCCTTTTATTCTTATATCAGAATAAGCTCTTTTCAACGACTGTGTTTTATTCAGTTTTTACTTGGAAAACGTCTCTTGGGCAATTTGCAGAAAGAGGACCATTAAGCACTATTGACCCATTTAAATTTGTGTATAGTCAACAAGAGGTTGATTGACTAGACACATAGGACAATGATAGTCTGTAAAAAAGGCAATAATGTCACAGTATCAATCTGTGAATTAAAATTTAGAAACTTGAGATTCTTGCTTTTTATTGGTGTAAGAATTTATTAGTTATAATGTAGAGACAACCATGACCACTCAATTCATTAGACATGTATTTCTTTATTAAGAGTCCTGTTGCTAAGCATTCAACGTGTCCTTTGTTGAGCCAATGTGTATTAAATTACTACAAGGTACTGGGAGTGAAAATTTGTTATAAGCAGAACTTCAATATTCATACAAAACCACTTAGCCTTTACTATCTGGACCCTCTCCTGGGCACAATGAAGGGCCCTGGAATCACATGAAATATATGTGGAGTCAGTGCCCTGTCCCTTGAAATAAAATACACTAAGTGAGTTTCCTTATTTAAGACAGGACATTGTGGCAAGTGGAAGAAATGCACATATTCCCATGGCAATAAAATTAACAGCGAAAATTTTATGCTATGAAGCAGATTCACATACATAAATGGTGATATGAAGGTGTCAATGAAAGTCTAAACTCATCAGCAGACAAATACACTGACAGTTGGACTGTTGAAGGAATATTTTCACTTCTCTTACATCTTTGCAAATGGAAAAATAATAGTGAGATTAAAATTGATAAAGAAAAGAAAAAAAATATAAAACTCTGGCCCAGAGTCTTGTGTGATGGCAGTAGAACATGTTAATTTCTTGACAAGCTGAAAATGTAAGCTAGAAATCCTTTTATTTGTAGTTGAATTTGGACTTGTTCCAAAACTAGATAAAAAATAAAATTTATAAATACTTTCAAAAATATCTTTTTATTCAGACTATTTCAAGCCAGTAATCTCAAGATAATGAAAAGAACAAAGGCAACACTTAAAAATTTAGCATTAAGAAATAGTACTTTGGCAATATATGAAGGTATTTACTACCAATTTCACTAACATGTACAGGGAAGGAAGGGGGAAGTGAGGCAGGATGTGGGGGGAAATACACCAACAGTTGTGTTATGTATATTTTTACCACATCGAATCTCACTATAATATATAATTACAACTCACGACTAATATAAGTAAATATAATTGAACAGACAAAACTGAGACCAGAAGACCACAGGAACAAAGGCTAGTACACAGTAACTTAGCAAGCATCTGTTTCAAAATAAACAATATAAAGGCTTAGAGGTGTAGCTCAGATGTAGAAACCCCCTGGGTACAAGCTCCAGTATATCTCTCTCTCTCTCGCTCTCTCTCTCTCCCTCCCTCTCTCCCTCCCTCTCTCTCTTTCTCTCTTCCTCTCCAAAAAAGAATTAACATAAAATTATAATGAAAAATATTTTTTGAAAAGGGTGTTCTAAGAAACTTTCTTTTAATTTTTACCATAATAAAGAGCTTCATATATATGTTAATGTCTTCTACATTAAAACTTTGAATTTTTCAGAAATAAAGGTAAAAACTATAATATTCTTCTTATGGTAGGCATATCTGTGTAAGAACTTAATATCTCTGAAATCATTGGCATTGAAGAAAGAATGTTTCTTTAGGTTATTTTAGTTTCTTTGTTGAAAAAGTTTAAAAGTTAAATGTTAAAACAAAAATTAAAAGAGATAAAGAAGGAGTATGATGCATGAGCTTCTTCCACTAAAGCCATTATAATTGAATCATTCTGTTCCTCTTCTTCCACAGAGATTATAATGGCCCCATACTATGTAAGCAAGTGAGACTAATAATAGCATCCATCCTCATAAGCATGCCATTAAGGCAAAAGATGACAGCAATAGCAAGAGAAGAAACAACACTATGCATAAATCACTCTGACCTAGAAGACTGAAAGAAATACAGAAGAAACTGAAAATACAAGTAGCGGCAGTCTCAGGAGGTGACCCGCGTTGGGTTAACTATAAGTAGTACATGCAGAGAAGCATGGGTCCTAACACATTATAGAGCATCCATAGGACATCTAAGAAAGATTTCAGAGGCCCAAAATATGAAAGATAAATATTAATCACTACTAAGAACATTGCTTGAATAAAAGCCTTATTAAAGTATCTTCTCTTAAGACCTAGATGATACTATAACATAATTGAGCATGTAGGAGACATTATACTCTATTTTTGCTTTACTAGCAACATTGTTCTGGCCAGTAGGCTCAGTAGTATCCAGGTAGTACTGATGCCATCAATATCTTAGATGACAGTAACTGTTGAGTAATTATGTTATTGTAGGACCTTGAAAAGAATGCATAACCCTTATGTACCTCCTCAACCCAGTTGCAAACATTATTCTATTGGTTTTTCTTACTAAACTGATTTCCAAATAATAATACTAGCTATTAATGTCAACCTGGCAGACTATGTAGAAATAATCTATCATTCTAAAAACCACAATTAATTTACTAAAATGTGATATTTGAAAGCAGTTACAAATTATTATAATCAAAACAGGAAATAATTTATGTTTGCTTTCTGATAATTTAGAGTAGGAGCTAGTAAACTTTTTAACCAAAGGTGCAGATAGTAATTTTCCATTGTGTAGGCTATTTGATCTCTGCCACAACTACTCAACTTTCACTGAAATGTGAAAATAGCCATACAAATAGATAGATAAAAGAGCATGGGCTGCTTTTCAATAAAACTTTATTTATAAAAACCAGCTATGAGCCCAGTTTGGGTCATGGGCTGTAATTTTCATACCAATGCTTTGTGAACAGCTAAAAATAATCTTAACCATGATTTTAGAGCCATATTTATAAAAGATAATTTTTCTACGACAATATAGGCTATATTTCCTCTAGCAATAACATTGCAGATATAAATATTCTTGCTAAATTATTTTAAATCCATTATTTATAATGGTTGTTTTTCAGTTTTTCTTAGAATAAAAAATTGTAGATCAATAGTTAAAATCCATATTTTATAGAAATAAGAGGATGCTGCCCGGCGTGGTTTCGCACACTAGTAATCCCCGCGCTTGGGAGGTGGAGACAGGAGGATCGCGCAGGTTCGAAGCCAGCGCGCTAGCTTAAGAGATCCTGTTTCCAAATAAAAAAAGTATAAAAAATAGGTCTGGGAGTGAAACTCGGAGGTAGAAGGGTTTCCAGGAACCCCAGTACCACCAATATATATATGGATGTAAAATGAAAAAGCACACAAAGATTAAAGTGTTTAAGAATTAAACATATAAGTTGTATACTATTTTCTGCTTGCATCCAGACACATTATCATCATAGCTGGAAGCTGTTTCAGTTGAAGATATTGTGCTTATAAATGTTAACAAAGGTGTATTTATTCACCAGAACATGTGTTAGTTACTTGAACTCTCTGGCTGTTTGCACTGGGTCACGTTGTGATGTCATTCGGGTAAGATTGTCAAGCAGTATTTATCTAGCAACTACTTTCTCAAATTAGAGACTTTAATTTACTTAATTCTTAATAATTCTAAATTAAAAGAGCTAATCATTCATAATATTTATTTTAAAAAATAGTTTTCAGGGTTTGCCTGCCTGTAGATAATATTGAGGTTTCTTTTTTTTTTTTTTAATGGAAGTGCCCTTCACTCCTTCGAGCAGCAAAACACTTCACTGTGTGTCAAAATTTCCCAGTGCTCCACAGTAAATAGAAATTGTCATTCAATTAATAAAAAGTGTAAAGAAGCATAAAATTGTAAAAGTTACCACATAATGCGTGATTCCCCTGAATTATTCTAGCACTCTCTCGCAGAATTTAGAATGATGAGCCCCTTATTTTCTTCACGTCACTTTCCGAGACTTCTGTTGGTATTCTAGTCTCTGTAACATTTTTCCAGGTTACTCATGCTCTGCAGTTAAAGTTAGGCAGAAAAACGCATTCTTCCTCTAACTTCTGGTGATGTGGCTCTGTGCTTTTGCGGTGTCACTTTTCTATAGTATCTGTAAGTAATGGAAGCAATTTTGTAAATGTATCTCTTATATTAAGGGACTCTTTCTGAAAGGAAGAGATTTAATTTTGTAATTCTTTGACTATTCTGAAGATCTAGGCCAGTGCTGTTGGGGAGCTGAAAGACATGTGCCCATTGTCCCAAAAAGAAGCTCTTAAATACAATTCGTCTTCAATATATGTATGCTTAAAAAGTACAAAAAGAACATAAATAGAATGTTGTTATTCAAAACAAGTTGAGTTGATAGAAAACTCTTTGCCAGGAACTTCTATACAATAAAGTTGACTATAGCTCTAACAGCTGATTTGAGTTCCAAAGATACAAGATGCAAAGATACATTACACTGATAAAATAGTCATTAAAATGTATTGAAGCAGGGTGTGGGGGCACACGATTCTAATTCCAGTACTTGGGAGGTTGAGACTGGATGATTGCAGGTTTGTGGCCAACCTCAGCAATTTAGATTCTCCAAAACTTAGTGAGAACCCTGCTTCAAAACAAAGAATGAAAACAAGGGCTGGGGTGTAGCTCGGAGGTAGAATGCGCCAGAGCTTAATCTCCAGTACAGAAACAAAAAATATATATATTGAAAATTTACACTAACATGTTATTCGAGCCCCAACTTAGTAGTTTAACTTTAGTTTGTCTCTGTATCTTAGTTGCTATACCATTTAACTTCTAAACCAGAGAATTTGCTCATATTTGGGGAAGTCTTGATTCTTGTATGGATTATCATAGGCTTGGATGTCTTCATTTTTTAGCTTTGGTTTTCTCAGTATCTAAGGGAGATCAGCCAACAGATAAACTTTATTATTCAAATACCTAAACTAACGTAGTCTAAAAGCTTATTAACCCAGAGTTTTTTAACAAAAGGAGAAATTTATTCCCCCAAACAAGTATTCAAATGATTTGTGTAAATGACAGGTAAGGTTACTGGTCACAGATTGATTTCATGTTAAAAGAGCCTGTTTAGAGCTGGGTGTGGTGGCACAGGTTTGTAATCCCAGCAATTGGGAGACTGAGACAGGAGGATCACGGTTTGGAGACAGCCTCAGCTACTTAGTGAGATCCGTGAGACTCTGTTTCAAAAAATAAAGAATAAGAAATAGGACTGGGGTGTAGCTCTGAGGTAGAATGCCCCTGGGTTTCATCCTCAGTACCACTAAATAATAATAATAATAATGATGATAATAATAATAATAATAATGAAGAGCCTGTTTAAATATCCTTAAATATCCTGTTTAATTGAATAACTCAGGAACATGGAAAAATCTCTATGCTATCTGAAAACTAGTTCTGCGATTTGAACATTGCAGAAATAAAATCTTTGTGCTTGTCAGGATAAACTGTTTATTCTGAAATTGTGCTGCCAGGTGTGGTGGCACATGCTTGTAATCCAGGTATTTGAGAGGCTGATACAAGAGGATCATAGGATCATAGGTTCAAGTCGAGCTTCAGCAACGTAGTAAGACTCAGCAACCCAGAAAGACCTTGTTTAAAAAAAAGGGGGGGAGGGCTGGGAGTGTAGCATATCTTCAAGATTTAATACAAAAAAAGAGTAAAATACATAAATACATAATTTTAACATTTCACATATTCCCTTCAATTTGTGTATGAGAACATTTTCCATTGACTTTTGGCTAAATTCAACCAAAATATTTAAATTAAAAATTCTGCTTTTATTGATATAGACAATTTTCTTTAATGCATTAAGCCATTAAGCTTTCCTGTATCACCAAATGCATGATCAATTCACGTTATTTCTCAAATAGATTAAAAAATATTTGATTAATTTGAATTTTATTGATATTTCACTAATTCTAGTAGATCCGAGAATTTCAATGATAGCAGCACTAGTCAAGATATTAAGTAGAAGTTTCTGTCTAAAAGAAAAATATTGATATATAATTTTAAATTCTTAAGAGTGTGTCTTGATTTATACTTTACAACAAAGAGATACCTACAATGAATAAATTTTTATTATGATTCTTAATAGAAAATACTTTGCATACTTAGTAAAAATTAGTGATGAAACTGCATTTGATGCAGTACACATGGAATAATTTCAGACATTTTTATGAATAAGAATATAATTTAAAATGAATCTCAGGTTATAGCTATAACCTGAATTCACTCATTTATCCAATAGTATATTTACATACCTGCAATTTGTCCAAGCTTCCTTGTATATATTGCTTATACATATACAAATGTATATAAATATAAATAATAAATATAAGCTGGACGTGGTGGTACACACTTGTAATCCCAGCATTTGGGAGGCTGAGACAGGAGGATCGTGGTTCTCAGACAGCCTCAGTTACTACTTAGTGAGGCCTTTTGCAACTCAGTGAGACCCTGTTTCAAAATAAAAATAAAAAATAGGCCTGGGCATAGCTCAAAGGTAGAATGCCCCTAGGTTCTAATCCCAGTACTGCCCAAAATAAATAATAAATTAAAAATAAATATATAGTTTATACAATTGTATATAAATGTTTATAATAAACACGTTGAAGCTGCTCTATAACTTACTAGACAATAGAAAGAAAAAGAAAAGAAAGTGGACAAATACATACTTGGAATAATAAGTACTATGTTACAACACATTTTACTCAAAATGTGAACTTAATGCTTCTCTGCACATCAACATAATAAAATTTTATTTAGTTTATGTATTTGTGTTAAAATAGATAATGACAGGCTTAGATAATTGTGATTATCTTTTCCAAATTTCATTTTGTAAAGTCTTCTATTTAGTATTTGTATACACATCAATGTATTATATCAGTAGATTTTTTTCCTATTATCCATGATAATGTGATTTTTACATGTTTTACTATTAGGTGTTTCTTTCCTACAATAACAATTCAGAAAGAAGAAAGGTAATAAATTAGATGTGTCATGCAAATAAGAGAGGACAGTTAGGTGCAATACTAAAACTATGTCCAATATACAAATACACACATATGCATGTGTGTACACTTTCACATACATACATTAAAAATACATATGTTTTAGACTCTTTGTATTAAATAAATTGTTTGCATTGATGCTTATACTTTAAAAATCAATTCAAAATGTTAATAGTAGCAAATATTCAATGAAAATAAAATATACAAAAATCAGATGTGTACAAAATTCATATGTGTGAGAGACAATGAATCTGAGTTTTTTAAAGCATAAATTTTAGAATCAAAGTATGAAATATTTCAAAAGTCATAAAAATTATCTATGTAACTTCTTTGTGTGAAATGATAAAAACTAAACCTTAGGAAAGGTTAAGCTGGCAGCAATACACAGGTAGATTCAAATCACTTGGAATATTGGTACCAGGAATACATCCCAAGATTTATGTTCTAAGTAAAATATAGGAGATGTAAAAAAGAAGCAGTGTGAATAAAGGAAGATTATATATGACAACTCTTTGGGTATATTGCTGAGATTCTTTGGTAAACATTTGACCTTGTAATTCAAGTTCATAAACTTAACTAAGCATTTTCTTTATGTTTCATTTCTTGCAGTATCTAAACCTGTAACGTAGTGATGACCATTTTGGACTGAATACCAATAGCATCTCCAGATTCATGATGACCAAAAATGTCTGTCTGGATTTTTCTCAGTGTCTACTTTGGGGAAAGAATTTTCCCCTGCTTAGAATCTCTGCTATATCTCAAACATTTTCCTTTATTTTATTTATTCACTCATTCGTTCACTCACTTATTGTGATAGTGGAGATTAAATCTAGGGGTTCCCAACCTCTGAGCTACACATTCAGCCCTATTTTAGTTATTATTTTGAAACAGGGTCTCATTAAGTTGCCCAGGCTGACCTTGAACCTGCAATTCTCCTGTCTCAGCCTCCCAAGTACTGGGATTACAGGCATTCATTCCTTATCTCCCAGCATTTTTCTTTAATTTCAGTACTTAGGCTACATCTATTCATTGTCCACAATAATGATGTATGACAAGCGCTCTCAAATTTTTCGTGGCTTACAACAACAAATACCTATTTTTCTCACTAACAGATCTCAGTGTCAGGTCTGTTTGGGATTGGTTAGGTCTAGTCAGGTTGGCTCTTGGCTTCCACTCAATTTTATGTATATGTGATGTACCTCATGGTTAGGTCGAGACTGCCTAGTGGAGATGTGGTTTCCTCATGGTGATATCAGAAGGCCAATAATGCAGCCCACACATTTAAACACATTTCAAGTTTCTACTTGTATTGACTGCTCTGTCAGATAGTTAGGAAAAATTAAATCATGTAGCCAAGGCCAAGGGAAGTATTTTTTCTACCATGAATCTATGGGAAGTATATGAGAAAAGAATTGAAATCAATAGTTCAAACTGCCATATCAGAAACCTGGTCAACTGAGATGGGGATCCTGGTTTATATATTTAGAACATTTAATTTAGTTACTTCTATAGTGTTGCAAGATTGTACATAATTATAAATATGTAATTATATATAATGCTACATTGAGAGGCTCTTGAACCCTAACCCAACACATCATAAATGAGTACTTGAAGAATAGTAGATGAGCAAGAAAATTATCATTATTTGAAAAGTATGCTTTTAAATTATAAGTTACAGTTTGATAAATTGAGTAAATATATATACATGTACATATATATATATATATATATATATATCATTGTACCTTGCAGTATATTTCATTAATTTCAATACTTAAGCTACATCTATTCAATGAAAATAAAATACTATACACAAAAATAAGATGTGTGATATATATATTTAAATAATGTAAAGTCATTAAAAACAAAACAGCTCAAAATCAGTCATTTTATAATTTTCAGAATCATGTTGCACATGACTTATATTAATACAATTTATTGCTATTTGGCGTGATATTAAATTTAAGAACTCTTTTGCTAAGACTTGGACTCGCAGTTTTTACCTACATTAATAATATCATTAATAATATTAATAATACATTAATAATTAATACCTTAGCTGGACATGGTGGCATACGTCTGTAATCCCAGGCTGAGACAGGAGATTCAATATAATGGGACTCCTAGCAACCTAGGGAGACCCTGTTTCTAAACAAAAAATAAAAAGAGATGACTGTAATATACAATAAAAGTACGTAAAAAAGAACTGAGAGTGTATTTCAGAGGTAGAATATCCTTGGGTTCAGTCTCCAGTACAAAATAATAATAATAATAATAATAACATAATAAAAATAATATAACATCTTTTTAGATGTGCTTAAATAAAGAAAAAGAAAACCATTTTTATGAATTTTCTATAAATACATTTGAATTCTGTGTACTATTTGAACAATTAAATATGATTCAAAAACTCTAGCTCTCAGTACTTCTTACCTTCTTGGTCTCCTTTTCCCACAATTTCTATAAAGCAAATATGGGCGTGACACCACAACATGCTGTGCCTAATGAGTAGAGATAGTATTCAGTTACATTGTCATTCTCTCTTGAATAAAGAACTTGAATTTGAAAAATTGCCTAACAAATTGAAGTAGCAAAGATGTCAAATTCTACTCTATTACATATATCAAAAATGGTAACCAAGTCAGAGCATTAAGCCAATAGAATTTATAACTGAACAACTAATAATTACAAGCATTGGATCTTTTGTTCTTTCCCTTTTTTTTGTATTTTGTATTCAATAATGTATTTTGTCCACAAACCTAAAGTTTCTGACTGTTTCATGTTTTACCTTATGTAAATAAATGGATTTTTAGATGAAATGGTATCTCAAATTTAAAGCTACCTTCCAGCAATAAAAATAATACTGTATTATAAACTAAGCATTTAAAACACATTAAACACTATTCAGAATAGATTCCTATTACTTCTGAAAAAAATCTATTTGGTTTAGAAGGTTTAAAAAACTGCTAAAATAAAATATGAATTTCAGTGTATAGACATAGAGAAATATGAGAAAGAGATGGAAACAGAGAGATTCAGAGATGTCTGTCAGTCTGTATCTGTTTAGATATTCATCACAACAACCATGGTTCTCTAATATCCACACATGGATTATGTATAATAAAAATAAACTCTTAATTTATTTAGTTTTTATGTTCCAGTTTATTTTTTCTATACCTATAGCTTCATAACTCTTCTAGGTAAGCTTTCTAACTGTTGGTTAGTATGCTTAGTTTTATATAAAAAAAAATACCAAGAATTAAAGTACATATCTCCCAAGCTAATACAAAACACTTCAAGTTCTGAAGTCCAGGTTAGCTTGTTTCTAAACATATAATTATTTTTCTTATATTATAACTCCTTTTTCTATACTGAGATTCCATTTCTATTTGGAATTGCTTTATGTCCAACTATTTCTTCCTGCACCTTCCTCACAGATTGAGTCTCAAAGTTCCAAATGTCCCTTTGTATTATCGATATGATTCTTTTACTTGAACCCTAAAAAATGCCCTTGAACCCATGTTTTATCAGGCCCTAAATCAAATACAAACAGATTCATAGCCCACATAGATTTAGCCATGTGTTTTTTTTTTTCCTTGTGAACTCTAGAGAAAACAACTTTTAACTAAAAATCATTCTTCTTCCTAAGGCTTACCATCTGAACGGCCTCAAATGAAGAGTGTACTTTGAAACCAATACAGGAAATTTTTATTTTTTTCCACTACAATTCCCTTTCAACTCTCCCTCCTCTCCTTAAATCTCTTCTTTTTTGTCCCATATCCTTTAAGCATAAGATATTATATGTCTGTTTTAACTTTCTGTGCATTTTATTTTTCGTAATATACCAACAAGTAAATTATTTTCATCAAATTTCAACAAGGGGAGTATCTCATACATATACACACACACCAAATTATTAGATTATACATAAATAGTTATAATACATAGAAAATAGTTTTTTCAAATTTTTGTATATTAAATAGGATTATTCATCTATTCCATTCTACTATTTGAAAACATGTTTAAATTTTTAGAATACTGCCATTCCCTTGATACCACTAACCTAAAGTTTTTCTGACTCTGATGATACCTAGGATTCATGAAGTTTTGTGAATGTATAATCAATTACATTTCAAAAATCCACTCTTCCTGACTCTGAAGTGGTATTCTCCTTTTTAAAATCAACTCCGGCACTAGTTTCTTTTTGTAATAGGAGAAATAATTTCCCTGAGGGATCTTCCTAAGAAATATGTGTGATTTCCAGGCAAATGCAAAATGATCACGCCTTTGCACAAGGAAGTTTTTCTTTTTAAGAGGATTTAACAGTAAGGACTGAGTTGTGGAGATTATTTTCAGGATCTATCCTCTTCAGCTAGATCTCAGGGAATTCTCTGCAACTGCTTGGAAAAGTACCCAAAAGTATCTTTCTGATACTTCATCTCAAAACAACACTTAACATCTGGAGTTATCAAACTCCATTCTTCTCTTGGTTCTGATCATATCTTACAGATTTATAACTCAAAAGACTATTTCAAAAATTTTAAAAAAGATATCATCAAGATTATAGGATAGAAGGCCCTATGCCTCTTGTTTTCAGGACTCACTGATTTAACAAAAACAGATGGAACAATTTCCTTTATGAAAAACTGAGAAACCAATTGAGAGGCTCCTACAACCCAGGTAAGCACAAATCCAGCTGGATTAAAGTTAGTAGAAACTGTAAGACACCCTCTCACCATAATTCCCTCTCAAGTGCAGCACTACATAATGAAAGAAAACACCCAGCTTTACTTTTAGTATAGTATGTCCAAAGTTCTGATTTTTCTGGGGACGACAGAAAGGATTCTAGCCTGAATCTGAGCACTGGTCAGAACAACAACAACAACAAAAATACCAAGTTGAGAGCCACTGACAACAACAACAACAATAAACTGTTTAGCAGTCAACCACAAACCAAAAGAACTCTCCTCTCATCTCAACACAGAGTGAGCAAATAAAACCCACCAAGTTCCCAGTTTCTTTCTGGGGATTCAAAGAGTTAGATTCTGTGTCCAATATTTCAATCTTTCTGAAATCTACTAGACAGGTTAATTTCTACCTAAATTATTCCTGAGCACTCAGGGGACCCAGCATATGGGTCCAGACAATTTGGGGCCACTAAAAAAAAAAAAAAAATCAGTGGCTGTCAGTAATCCACAGATACTCATGGAATTTCTCCTCTTTCCTCTAGCTTAGTGAAAAACAACTGGCAAAATTCTCACTTCTTGGAATGGAGGAAAAAAGACTGAACCACATGTAAAACATTCAGAATTGTCAGGTGGCTGCCTAAGGGAATGACTTTAGTCTTGCCTATTTCAGACAAGATTTAGAATATTAAAATAGGCTGGGGCCAAAAAATACAGATCTCAGTTTCTGATGCTTCTTCAGAGACCTATGGTATCTCAAACTAAGCCAGAGGGATCAAGAAATTATGGAGAGGGGGAAAAAAAGAAAGAAAAAGGGAAGAGAAGGGAAATGGGAAGAAAGAAAAAAAAGAAGAAATGAAAGAAAAGCAACTACCCAGGGAATCTCTCTAACTGAAAATTTATATACACAATCCATAGAAGAATTTACAAGAAACAGTTTGATAGGCTCTAGGATTTCTGATTTGGCTGACTGAGAATCTTCTTCCAGTCAGTCAGTGAAGAACAGAAGAGATATTTGTTACTGGTTTGTTCGATATGATGTGCAGACACATAAACAAGAAGTTATGAAATAAGAAAACAGGAAAAAAAAAACAATGTGGAAACACCCATTATGAAAAGGCACATATTAAGGTTCTAGAAACTTACTATAGTGAAAAGAAGTATGTGAAATAACTGACAAAAAGTTAAAAATGACAATTGGAGAAATGCTTAATAAACAAAGGAGAGATATGCTCCAAAAGAATGAGGATTTAAAAAATAAATAGAAAATATAAAAACATCGAAATATTGCAAC
This sequence comes from Muscardinus avellanarius, assembly GCF_963383645.1. Classification (NCBI taxonomy): domain Eukaryota; kingdom Metazoa; phylum Chordata; class Mammalia; order Rodentia; family Gliridae; genus Muscardinus; species Muscardinus avellanarius. The sequence continues at coordinate 38,860,370 of NC_137790.1, forward strand.
TTAAAAGTACCATGAAATAACTAACACATTTACTAGAAGGATAGAATAGCCAAATCAATTAAGCAGAAGAAAGGGTTAACAATTTCAATGACAAGTCATGGAAAAGTATTCAGAGGAACAAGAAAAAAAGTGAAACCGTGAAGAAAACCTACAAGGTATTATGGGATATCACAAAGTAATATAAAGGGAAGGAAGATCCAGATCAAGAAAGTCTAATGGACCTCAAATGAGTTGAACACAATTCCACATCAAAATACATTTTAATAAAATCTTTAAAAGTCAGAGAGAAAATTTTGAAAACAGCAATAAAAAATAATCTATAACTTTCATGAGAATTATCTCAAGACTATAAGTAGCTTTCTCAGTGGAAACTTTGTAGTCTAGAAAGGAGTAGGAAATTTTCAAAATTCTGAAAAAAAAAAAAAACCCTGCCAAACCAAAATTGCAATGCCTGGCAAAGCTGTTCTTGACAAATGAAAGAGAGAAAAACATTCAGAAACAAGAGTTGAAGAAGTTCATTACCACTAGATATCTTAATATTTAATACAAAAAGCTGCCAAAAATTGAAGTTGAAATCCTGAATAATTTTATTACTATTTGATAAATTAAATGAAAGCTAAATGTTAGGCTATAACAAAACTTCAAACCTATATAACTTCATAGGAAAATTCTATAAAAACTTTAAGAAAAAATCATTTTGATCTTATAAAAGCAGTTCCATTCTTGTAATAGTGCTTTAATATTAGAAAATGTTGTGATGCATATCATCACATTAACCAATTAAAGAATAAAATATCATCTCAAAAGTTATAAAGAATTACCCAACGTTAGATAACACCCAGTCAATTCAAAACAACTTGTCTTTTCACAACTTTGAAAAATTAGTCATATAATGTTTACAGAAGTATAATGGGTTAATTATAATGAGCCAGTGTTGAGGACCAAGAAAGCATTAAATATGTTTTTGGGGACAAGAAAGAGACCACTCTACCTGATATTAAGCCTATATTATGTATATAAATGAATTAAAACAGTGAGATCTGATAAAATGAGAGGCAAGTTTATTCATGAAATGAACACAGAATCCAGATATCACTCTATGCATAAATAAAGATTTGATGTATGACTTAAGTAACTTTATAATTCATATGGAACAACCTGCTCAATAAATGGAATTGAGATATTTTGCTTCTGACCTCAATGTACATCGACCAGATGAATAATTGTCCTTATGGCTTCCTAATGTATCTTCATATTCTACTTGGCTAAAAGCTAGCACACCAGTCCTCCCTTATGTACATGGCCTATGCTCCAAGACCCCAGCAGAGGCCTGAAATGCAAGTAGTACTAAACCCTATATACATTTTTATTAAATAAATATAAATTTAGGGTATTTTATTACATACAGTAAAATTGTATTTATAAAGTAGGCACAGTAAAATATTAACAATAAAATTGGAAAAGAATGATTATAGCAATATACTATAATAAAAGTTACGTATATGTTATCTTTCTACCTCCCTTTATTCCATCAAAATATCTTAGAGTATTATTAGCCTTCTTTTTGTGATGAGATGAGCTAGTACAATATCTATGTAAAAAATAAAGTGAAGTGGATGATATGAACATTGTAATTTGGAATTAGTTTACTTTTGATCTTTCTGCTTGAATACAAGTGCTGTGATACCACAAGAGTATATTTATTAGCAAGATAGTTACTAGTTAATGAATGAACAGGCAGCATATAGTATGTGGATACATCGGGCAGATGGTTCACATGTCCCAGGTAGGACAGAAAGGGATGGCAGGAGATATTATGCTGCTACTCATAACATAGCATAATTTAAAACTTATGAGATTTTACTTCTGAAACTTTCCATTTACTATTTTCTTACTCCAGTTGACCATAAGTAACTGAATTGCAGAAACTGCTAATTACAGGTAATATACTGCACCAAACTTCAAAAACTTTTGTGGTTAGGATCCTGATAACGTTCAGTTTTGCCCATGGTTGGTTTGACTTGATGTTTAAATTCAGTAACAAATTAAATACACAAAGTTATGTGCACTCAAAAATGTATTTGTGGACCAAATCTTTTATGTAGCAACCATCTCAAGCCCAGAGTGCAGCTAACAGTTGATTCTCTGGAGGCATTAGTGGGCCACCCAGAATTATTCCATTTTGTTACTTTTTTATGGGAGCAGAAGACACAATTTCCTTGTGCTATCACTTACCCATTTTCATAGGAATCATTCTTGGAAGCTCTGCTTAGGGCTTCTTCCTCCAATTCTCTCAAGACTTCTGAGTGTCATTCACTACATAACATCTTTTTCTTCGCAATATAGTATATTACTGACAAATAAATCCTTTTACACAATTTTGCAAATATAACCATATCCAATTGGATTATTTCTTTATAATATACTAAGCAAACTCGATAGAGACTAAAATACAAAATGCAAGCCCGGCATGGTGGCACACGCTTTTAATCCTCGCACTTGGGAGGCAGAGACAGGAGATCACGCAGGTTAGAAGCCAGCCGCGCTGGTGTAAGAGACCCTGTTTCCAAATAAAAAGAAGTATAAAATAGGTCTCAGAGTGTAGCCCAGAGGTAGAAGGGTTTCTAGAAACTCCAGTACCGACACACACACACACACACACACACACACACACACACACACATATGAAATGCAAATTTTTTGTATTAGAAGAAAGACACAGTATAGCAATTTTTCTCCCTCAGGAAACAAGAGTATTATTTTTTAAAGTATGCAAAAATAAATAAATAAATAAATAAATAGTAAACAAATTTCATTCACTATAAGAGAGAATATTAATAAATTTGACTACTTAAAATTAAGAGCTTTAGCCTATGAAGAATAGAGTAAAAAGAAAAGCTGTGTGTGGTGACTCATGCTTCTGATCCCCATACTTAGGAGGCTGAGACAGGAGGATCTCAGGTTTGAAGCCAGTTTCATAAGTGAGTTTCATAAGTTTCATTAGTGAGGCTCTCAGACTTAGTGAGACCCCATTTTCAAATAAAATATAAAATAGGTCTGAGGGTGTAGACCGTAGGGAGAAGGCCCTGGATTTCATTCACAATACCATAAAAATAGAATAAAATACATGAGAAATTAGGGAAAATGTATGAAAGACATATAAACAAAAAGACAAGTGGCATCTATATTACATTTTTTAGGAAGCAGCATTTCACAGAAAAAAACATATAGCCAATATATGTGAAAAACATATTTAGGGCATTTGGTAATTAGTAAAACTTTAATTAAAATCACAGCAAGATACTACTTGACACATAGTTATACGGTTCAAACATAAAATCTGATAATAATAATTATTGGCAAGGGTATAAAGTAAGAGAAACACTTAAATACTACTGGAAGCATAAAATGTTTGTTAGAAGTAAATACAAGAAATAAAATGTAAAACAAAAATATTAAGAATCATGTTCTGAGAACAAAGTGTATAAAGAATAAAGTTCTAAAAATGGGGTGTGTGAAGAAGGTTATTAATTAAAGAAAGTTGTATTAATAGATAGCTTTCAAACTACTATACCAGCATGCTCTCTGGTATTGGATAAAAAATGAATCCAGTTGATGCATTTTATAAGGATAATTAGAATTTAGGAACTCAGATGAGAGAAAAAAAGAAAAAAGTGAAACTAAGCATAGATGTCTTACACTGTAAATTTTAAGAAAAATGAAGGGAACTCAAGTACAAGAGATGATTATGCCTTGCAATCACATTGTCAACTTGTAATGGGAGAGAGGTGACTTCTGAGTCAAAATGAGGTTAAACTTTCAGCATTCCCAGTGTTCTAATCACATAGAGGAGCTAGACTTAGAATATGTTAGTTTTGATTTATTAAGTATGACTTGGGGAGAGGGGTCAAGGAGAAAGATAAGAATATTCTATTGTCAATGTCCAACAAATGCTTAATTTACAAAGCCACCCTTAGTGAGTGAGGGAAGCAATACTCAGAGCATATTTATTATTATTCTGAATTTTATAGGCTAGAAAAAATTATCAAAAAAGATGTTTTTCATGAGTAATGTAAAACAATATTTGAAACAGTGTTAAAAGTCACTTCTGCATTTTTCTAAACTACACATAATAAGTATAGTAAGAAACCTATTTCAAAGCATAATATTCTATCAATCAAAAGTTAAATTCTTTTAAACCAGGTGTGGTTACACACTCCTGTAATCTCAGTATTTAGGAGGCCGAGACAGGAGGATCACAGGTTTGAGAACAGTCTCAGCAAGTAGTAAGATGCTGTTTTAAAATAAAAATAAAATAGGGCTGAGAAGGGTGTAGAATATCCCTGGATTTAATTCCCAATACCACAAGAAAAAAAAAAAGAAAATTAGTTTCAGTTATTAAAAAGCCATTTGAAAATGTGAAACTCAGAGAAATACATTGCTGGGAAGTGGGGCTGAGGAGAGTGGAAAGGGATAATCCCTATTCTGGTTTTTGTTGTTGTTGTTGCTGTTGTTGTTTTGGGGGGGGTTGGTGGTGGTACTGGGGTTCCTGGAAGCCCTTCTACCTCCGGGCTACACTCCCAGACCTATTTTATACTTTTATATTTTTGGAAACAGGTTCTCTTAAGCCGGCTTCGAACCAGTGCGGTCCTCCTGTGTCTGCCTCCCAAGTGTGGGGATTACAAGCGTTCGCCACCACACCTGCAATAATCCCTATTCTGTTCTGTCACTTTTATTTGAGAAGAGTGAAGGCTACAGGAGTCTACACCATCTATAAACAAACAAGGGGATTAGATGTGTTTCATCTCCTTTTTCTCGCTGTCGTACTAACAGATAAATACTTTTTTATATTTTCTAGTTTTTACTAGGTTTCTACTAATAATAATCATTAATGATAGCTTAATTGTCAAAAGATGTTTCTTTAAATCAACAATTATTTAAATTTTTGATGAATTATAATTTTGTTATTAGAGGCTATTCCTATAGTTCTTGTTGAAAAGTTACTTTTCTTTTTCCACAGCATTCATTTTTATTCTGAACTTGTACCTGTGTCTAGAAATTTACAGCTTTCTCATTCCAGTAGGCATTTGTTTCTGTAAAGTAGAAGAAAGTAGTCTTAACCTCTAAAATCAAAAATTCATTATTCTGTATTCACAGATTAAAATTAATTAACAGGTTTTAAATAAGAAAATTTTAATGACTTAGACTTAAATAAGCGTGTTTCCTAGATTGTGTTCTCTAGAAATGGAAGTGGACAGTATCTACTTTAGGATGAATCTGAAAGCTAAAAGAAAGAGATTCAAAAAAAACAGGAAAAACTTAACAACAAAGAGATCTAGATTTGGCTGTATTCTAGAAAGGATCAAGAGCAACTGAGATCACCAGAATTTATAGCAGTGGGCCTGCCTTTAGGCAAAGGCACTAGGATTGTTTTTTGTTTGGTTTGGTTTTGTGTATATATGCTTATTTGTTTTCTCTATTCCCAACCCCTTTCCCAAGCTTCTTCTCTTGTACTACCTACTATCTTCTCTCCATCCCTTTTCACTTTTTCTTTCTTCTCTTCTTTGCCTTGTATTAAATTCACTTCATATCACTATACTAAATACTCTATATTGGTTGCTAGAATACTACTGCATATTCACTGTTTCTAATCTCTACTATATACTATAAACTCATGCTCTCATTCTATTTGATCCTATCTGTGGCTTTACCCTATTCTTGTATTTATGACTTCACTTCCCTCCTCACTCATAATTCACTGTTGAATACAAAACAACTTGCATTTGGATATACCAACTTGATACCTAGAGATTGAGAGAAATCTATCAAAAGCAACAGATAAAAACTTCTGAAATCATGTGAAGGAGGAATAACAAGGAAGCAATGGAATCCCTCAACCACAAAATAACATAACCTGACAACACAGAATTACAGAGATCACCAGAAGGACAAATCAGAAACTTAAAAGAAATTTAGCTAATCTAAAAATAATAGGCATAGAAGAGGGAATAGAATGGTAAACCAAAGGAATCAATAATTTTTTTAAAAGTAATATCAAAATTTTTCCAAATATAGAAATAAAGGTTGATACACAGGTACAAGAAATTTACAGAACACCCCTTACACAAGATAGAAGAAAAGGTTTACAATGCCACATAATAGTCAAACTGACCAATTCATGCTTTCAAATTGTTTTTTTTTCTAAATTAAATATTATGAGTTTATTTTTGGAGTGATCATCGTCTGACAGTGAGATTCTATTCTCCAGGTGGTCTAATCTATTTTTATAGTTCATATTAATGCCTTCATTTCAATGATTACATCCCTTATTTCTTTCAGAGTCTTTCTAAATTCTTTTTGGAAGTCCTGTATAATTTCAAATGTTAAATTTCTACTAGCTGGATCTAGTTTTAAGTGCAGGTCTTCCTCCATGTTTTCCACTGATGCAGAGCCTGAGTCTTTTGCTATGTCCAACAGCAGACTTCACCCGCACCTTCACTGGGTTGAATTGCAGAGTCTCACACCCAGAGAGTTTATTGCAGCTGCATGAATTCCTGTGGTTGCCATGCTGGAAGTTCTCCCATGGGGATGATGGTTCACTTATGATGTTGTTGAGCACTGCTCTCTGTCTCTGGAGGGCACAATAAACTTAGTTGCCATGGCTGACCAGGGGGTATTTAAACACTCATTTTTTAATTTTATATCTTTGGAAAATTCTTTATTTTGTTTTCTGGAAACTGGTGACAAGTTCTTCATTGACTGCCATTATGAGCTTTGTAAGTAAATCGTAAACCCTGTCTGATAACACTTTTTAAGGAGGCAGTGCACATAGGAAAGTAAGTAAAACAGGCATTCTTTATACCTTGAACATGGTACGTTGTTATTTCTCTAGGAAGGAGGCAATTATAAGTTTAAATTATCTTTATTACAGTAGCACAATGTGCATATATCATGCCAGCACCACAGGCCTTAAGAAACTAAATTGCTAAGTTTTACATATTAATTTTAAACCAAGGAACAATTTCCATGAAGTGAATCATTTAAATAACAAATGGTAACAATATTGTAATGGGAATGTAAGGTATCAAGTTTGCTTTTGTTTGGATTTAATTTTGGCCCCTTGTTCTGACAAATATTTTCATCAATATGTTGTTTTGTATTGAATTTTCTTTGTCACTAATAATCTTACTTGAAATATTCCTAAAATAGTTTACTACCATAAAATATAAATCCAGTGTAATTCATTGTTCTTTAAATCATATATCATGTTTTAGTTAAATAGTACAATTAAGTCATATAATCACATATGCATCTGTTTTTATTTGAACGATTTGCATTTATAGATTAAAAATACAAAGCTCCTTAAAATAATGATCTTTTTATCTATTTTTCATTCTTGATTCTCCCCTTTCTCTCTTTATGTCTTTTTCCCTCTCTAATTGCGCATTTAATGGCACATTATAGCTATGAAAATAAACATTAGGAAATAAAATGCAGAATAAATGGCTTTTGTATTCCAAGTCTCTAGGACATCTTTATGAGCATTTATCAAACTATACTTGTGCGTATTAAATGTATTGAAATCCCCAATAGAAAATATTTTCAAAAATGTAAAAAGGTTTATTGACCTAAATAAACAGGCAAAATGAAAAGGAGATTATGTTCTCATGATATGTGGCATACTGCTAAATGAAAAAAAAATCTAAACTTGAATAAGATGTATCAAAACAATTTCTACCTATTTCTAAATCAAGTGAAAATATCCTCAAATTACTGAAAACTTTTAAATCATTTCAGATTAACCATATGAATTTTTTGTGTGTGATACTGGAAATGGAATCCAAGGGCCTTCTACCTCCAAAACTACACCACCAGCCCTATATATTTTTTTTATTTTGAAACAGGATTTCACTGAGTTGCAAAGGGCCTCACTAAGTAGTTGAGGCTGGCCACCAACCTGGATCCTCCTGTCTCAGCTTCCCAAATGCTGGAATTACAGGTGTGCACCACAACACCTGGCTCAAACCATATGATTTTAATGACTAAAATTTGTGAGGAAAGCAAGTTGTTTTTCAAGACTATACCATATATGATTCAATACTACTAGACATTATTCTGATTCTCTGATAAGCATTAAATATCTAATTAGAGACCATTTAAAATGTCCTACCTTGTTCTGTGGGTCATCTCTTCCTTACCTTAAATTACTACATATGTGATATACTGATAAGTATGGAACAAAAGCCAAAATGTGTAAGATACATAATAATTATACTGACTTATTTTAAAAAGCACACCTCTAACAAGGAGCAACCATTATAATCTTATTATCCCTAGAATAAGACCTGCATAAAAGCCATCTGGACTTCATTTAGAGCAAGTGCTGTGTTATCAATTGGATCTGAAATGTCCTTCAAAAGCTCATGTGTTAGGTAATTCAGCAATGCTCAAATGTAAAAAGATTGGGTCATGAATGCTGCTATGACCTCTTCAGCTAGGATTAATCCCTTTGATGGATTAATAATTTGAAATGATTTACAAGAAGCAAATGAAAATGATAGGCAGATGGGGAATGGTTGGAAGACATAGTTCACCGAGGGTGTAGCCTGGAGGATTATATCTATCCTTGAAGCCTGGAGGATTATATCTATCCTTGAATCCTTCCTGTCTTTTTTTCTCTAATTCCCAACTGCCATGAGCTGAGAAACTTCCCTCTGCCCATTACCTTTTGCCATGATGTTTCTTTTTTGGAGACAGATAACTATGGAATAAATTCTCTAAAACCATGAGCCAAATAAATCTTTCCTTCTCAACACTGTGCTTGTTAAGTATTTTGGTCACCGTTACAAAAAGATGAATAGTACATATTGATCAAGGGAACAGGATCACTGTGAAATTTAAAAACAATAATTTCTTTCTCCACAAAAAAGCCACCATTCATGGTCACCATTGTGGAACCATAAGGAAGATAAGTCAGTGTTTAATCAGCATGCAGTTTGAACTACCATTTGAATACGTTCAGCCTATGTCCAATTTAGTGACTAGCAGGAGCAAAGATAAATAAATTTTTGTAAGGTCCTCATAATCATACGATATTATTGATTATTTTTTAAGAAAAAATGCCAACATGTTGCTAGAACCTCTATGACAATTAAAAGGGGCAATTGCTCATAAGCCTCTCATAGATTGAACTTCTTTAACCTTTATGGTAAATTTACATCAGAGCCTGAGTAATAATAAATTTTTAACCCAGACTGTGTTCAATTCCCACACCAATTTTGTACTCTCATCTAAAGTGAGGCTACATATAAGACTTTCTCCTACTATGAAAAAGGGAATAATGTAACCCAAGAAGAGTGTTGATAGTGAGAAGGAAATTGCATTCATCCAAAAAATAATCAGCTAGAGAATTCACATACCAAGTCTAAGTCCATATAGTGTTGAAATACATCTTTGTTTCCAGTGAAGTTTCTTCTGTGTCCATGGAAGGACTAGGCAAACCAAATCAAAGGAAAAAAAGGTAAACAATTTAATTATATCTGTGAGTAGGAACAGTATCACTCATCTTAGTAAATGCAAAAAAAAAAAAGACTTTTCTCACTTAAATATGTGTAAGAATTTTATCAAAGCAATAAAAGTGAAAGAGAATTGCAAGACTACGTGGTAGCTTAGAGGCTTTCCAAATCAACTCTCCCATTGCCTTGTTGATGAAACAGAAAGTCTAGCATTTATTTATTTAATCATAGTTTTGCAGCTAGAAAGTAGCAAGAATAGTATTTGAGCTGAGGTCTTAACTAAGTGTATAGGCTATCATATAACAAATTCTAATGAAAGATACCTTTTCTCTGGTTCCTTAGCTCCTCACCTTCTCCAGTTTAATAAATGAATGAGGTATTGGAATAAAAATGACATTACATAAAGACAGAAAGATAAATTGCAAGAAGACCTGAATTAGAGTCTTGGCTCTGCCAAGTGATACTGGGAAAGACAGACATGTACAAGTTTTAACACTCAATCATCCTACTTATTAATGAAAGGAATAATGTTTTCCTTCTAGGTGCCTCAAAGCTCTTTTAAGTGTCAAGTGAAATAACTGCAAATAATTTCTAACCATGGAGCTGTATCCAGATTTGTAAAAATTATCCAGAATTATAAGAAATTATATTTTGGAACATTTCAGCCATATATTTTAGACATCTTCATCTTAGTTTTTATTTGCCTTTTCTTCATATTATGTAATTTTATTATAGAAAAACAAATTTAAGGAACATTATATTTTTACAAATGACTATTGAAAAGATGCCAAATTAAAATTGTATGTGTTTATAAGAAGAATAGATATAGTGCACTATTTCTTCTCAGTGGGTTTTTCAAATTGTATCCTCTCTCTTCCTTTCAATACCTTTCAGAAAATGACCTCAATATGTAATTTATTGAATAAAAATAATAAAATGGACCTTCTAGTTTTGTCACCGACTCATGAATTTCTTTCCATTTCCATTTACTTTTACCTTTTTCTCTTTAGTTATAATAGAAAAGGTGACTTTCTTTCTGTGTAAGATAAATTATTCTCCCTGTACTTCAGATTATATCTTTTCTTCTCAACAAAGTTAGCCTTCTAAAAAATGTTTTGTGTTGTGTCTACTTCTCCATGACCTATTCACATCAGTTGAGATACTGTCACCAAACTTTCAGTGAATAACTCACTCCATGGCTAGTAGTCCCTGATGACAACTCACTGCTATTGTTTACACACAATTCAGGTTTGTTCCACAAAGGTTCCCATGCTAGAAGGTTAGTCTCCAATGTGGTAGCGTTGATGTGCTAGAAACTTTGAAGGTGAGGCCTAGTGATGTTAATTAGTTATTTTCATGCTTATGAAGAGATAAATACTGTCTCTTAGGAGTGAATCAAGTAATTTGGAACTGCATTAACTCTTATCAAAAGTCGAAATTATATGTGAGCCTCACACTTCCCACTTCTGCATATCCCATTCATCGCTCTAGCAAGCACACCTACCAATTCTGATGCTGTCTACCATATAATCCTCGCCACAGTCAAGCAGATACTGATTCCTTGTCTTCAACCTCCAGTACTGTGAGCTAAATAAGCCTCTTTTCTTTATTAGAAAGAAAAAACAGCCATGGCTATTTGATTATAGCAATAAAAACACTGACACACTATATATATATATATATATATATATATATTTACTTCATAGTTAATTACTTTTTTCTGAACATTTACCACCTTTCTTGTCACTCCTCCATGTCATTTTTATTGAATATTTAAATAATGTATAATCTAGGATTCAGTCTTAACCTCTTTTTCTTTTATCTTATTTTGCCATGTTTTCTGGGATTTCTTATTCTATTTCATTGCTTTCAGTGCTATCTGCACTTTTTTGTCACTTCAACCTGGATCTCTACCTCAAAATTGATTGAATATTGAATCATTACCCACACACACACACACACACACACACACACACACACACACACATATATATATATATATATATATATATATATATATATATAACATTTCATTTTTCTCTGCTAGTGCCACTTCAGACTTAACATAACCAAAACCTGAATACTTCATCTTTGCTTTTGTTCTTTTGCTTTCTTTCCCACCTGTAAAAATGACAGAAGTTTTCTCCTAAATACCAAAGACAGAATTTTCTACATCATCCATAATTTCTTCTTCTTTCATATTTTTCATATCAATTGACTACTTATTTCTTGGCATTTACCTCCAAATAGATTTTTTAAATACACACTTCTTTATCTTTCACCTGGATACCTGCAACTACTTTATAAATTTTTAGCTCTTTCTCAAAATTTACCCCTCCTTTAATCTATTCACATTTCACAAGGCAAAATTATATCATGGACATAAAACACAATGCATATTTTTACCTGGGACTAAAATTTACCAACTATTTTTATGAGTTTATGTGTAACTCTAAACTACATGTTATGGCCTGCAAGATTTTTCATTTACTGGCTTCTGCTCACATCTTGATCAATAGTAAACTTTGCATTTCAGTATTATCCTTGATAGTAAACTTTCATTTTTTCTAAAACACATTTCATAAAATTTTCTATATAGTATCTATTTTCACCAAATCTAATTATTTACCTAATATATGTATTATTCAGTTTTTGTCACTATGCCCAAAATATATAAAAAATAAAACTTAGAGGAGGAAAAACTTGTTTTAACTAATGGCTTTAGAAGTCATAGTCTAAAATCAGCTGGTTGCATTGCTTTGGACTTGTAATGACTTAGAACATTATGTTAGAAGGAAATGGCAAAAAAAAAGTTGCTCTATACCTATCAGCCAGGTAGGAGAGAGGGAGAGAGAGAGAGAGAGAGAGAGAGAGAGAGAGAGAGAGAGAGAGAGAGAGAGAGAGAGAGAGAGAGAGAACAAGAAAAACAAAAAATACTCTTTCAGAGTATTTAACCTCCCAGTGATCTGGTTTCTGCAATCAGGTCCCAACTCCTCCCAGTAGTCTTTTCAGCCATCAGTGGACTAATCCAATTAAGAGATCTGAAGTCAAATGACCTGATCACTTTTAAAAAACCACACCTCTGAAACAAAAGCCAAATTGGGGACCAAGCCTTCAACACATGAGTTTGGGGAATGTTATAGGTCCAAACCAGAAAAATATGAACTCCACTAAAAAGTATGCTTTCTTTTTAAAAATCTCTTTCAAAGTACTCTCCAAAGCAGCTATACTTCCCTCAATAAAACACTTGTCACAACAACAATTATTTAACTTTTTGATTATATATTTTTATTATTAGAACAGTGATAGGGTTTTTATCTATCTAGCTCATCATATCTAGGAACCAATTATATCAACTAGCGACTAAGTGATAAACATTTGTGGAACAGTAAGGTATTTATAAAAATAATAATCAAATTTCCAGGATTACTACCTAAACAAAATGAAGTAGAAAATGCCCAATTTAGTTATACAGACCCACAGAGAAAAAATATTTCTGATTAAAACAAAACATTAAGTTTCAATTGACATACTTTGTAGAACCAGTCTAAATTAAGCTTAATATTAATCTTGAGCTTTATGAATTAAGACCAAATAATAATGGAATACTGGAATATAAATGTTTCTTCTTGAATCTTATTTCATTACATATAAAAAATAAAGAGAATTCTATATTTATGATAAAATAAACTAAAAACTACAGTCTATATTACAGTAAATCACTATGGAGAATGCTCTAATATTGACAACCTAGAAAAAATGAGTATTTGTATAAATGTCAAGGCCACAAAAAGGTCACAGTTTTTGAAACAGTCATTCCAAACGTAACAAGACACATTAAGAATAGTATGAGAGTTACATACAAAAATTTATATTAAAGGGCATTCTGTCTTTGGTAATGTTTTCTGGAAACTAACACTATGTCTTAGATTTCATCTGCAAGTGATTAAGAAAATCATCTCAGAAGAAATTCAAAAACTGGTGAATTTGCCAGAGGGGAAGAGAAATAAATTCAATCTGTCAAGATTTTAGGAAATATATCAGCTTAAAATGGATCATAAGTTTGCTCAGGATGAGGATCTAGAGCAGGAATAGAGGTTGCCTATTCCATGAAACAGCGCTGGACTTTTATATTCCTGCAAAATGGACTATATAATGGCATAATCTACTAGACTTATTACCCTTTCTGCTTCTAAGTAAAACTCTCCTGTAGCCCAAAGGCAGTATTTAAGAGACTTTTATAACAAGGATACATTAGAAAAAATGTAGTATGAGAGGGACAATGGATACACAAAACAATATCTAAGGAAATCTAGGTGAATTCTGAAGAACTGCATTTAAAGCTTGAAAGAAGGTTTTTTAAGTATAGTGAGATGGAAAAAATGTGGATAGCAATGAATAAATAGGTATCAGTATTTTCTTGTGATATATTTCTAGGCAATCTATTCAATAATGTTTATTTTATAGTGATATTTAATATTATGGAATGCCTATTTAATTTTACAAAATTGAAGGAGAAAAAATCATTAAAAACTATATATAAAATCTTGTTTTCAAATCTTAAGGTCATAACATATATATGAATGTAATATGTACACACATAATCTCTTTTACCAGAGCCCACATTTTATTTATCAAATTTAAAACATCTTTCAAATCAGAAAACAATAATAAAAATAAACGCTATCAATGTACCAATCTTGAATCAATCAAGTGTATATAGCAAATAAAAATCCAGACAGCAAATACAAAAGCACAATACCTCTTCAGTCAGACTGCCACTTAAGAATGGTGTGCCCTTCACATGTTTTCTCTCATATGCAGAAGAGAAAAAATTGGAAGAAAAAGAGGTTTCATACCCCAGTGTGGTGGCACACATCTGTAATCCCAGTACATGGGAGGCTGAGACAGGAAGACTACAGATTTGAGTCTAGCCTCAGCAACTTAGTGAGAACCTCACCAACTCAATAAGACCCTGTTAAAAATGACAATATAATAGGGGTAAATGAAGAGACCAGTCAAGTAGTGAAAATAGATTGGGAAGGGGAAAAAAAAAGAAGCCTGGGAAAGCAAAAAGGCTAAATAATATTATGTTCCTATGTGAATGTATCACCATCAATCTCACTAGCATGTCTCTGGAGGTAGAAGGGAGTAAGTACTGTGACAGCAAAATAGAAACATCAAGTGATATCATATCCTTATATGAATATGACACTTTAAAAAAAATTTTTATTGAACATAAATGGTATACATTTAAACTATACTCGGTGCCCTCTCCCCCCGTGCCCCTGTTTTCCCTTCCCCACTCCCACCAATGATTATCCAGGGTAACCATGCCATATTCATAATTTTACACATTTTCAGATATGACACTTTTAATCTCACTCTCATTTATAATTACAATGCACCAGTTTTTAAGCTTTTAAACTTGCCCTTGGCAAGTTGCTTTACTCTTTTAACTTTTAGATTTCTTCTCTGTAAATGGGGGGTAATCACTGTACTTGTTTTAGAATATTTTTATGAGAATAAAGTGGGCTCTAAGGGAAAATAATTTAGAACTAAGACTGAAAACACCCAACACAGGACAGAAATTATCAATACATATAAGTAATATCCAATATTTTATTTTATATTCTTTCAATCATGAAACAAGAACATTCAGAAAGAAATTTAAAATATATATCGCAATAGATTTAACTTCTTTACATAATGACTAGAAAAATAAAGAATTCTTGTCTCTGGTCCATGCTAATATAGAAAGGCTTTTCCAGAGTAGAGTTCTGTTGGAACAAAGGTCTTTAAAGTAAATTTGAAATGAGAACATTTGTGTGGGTGGGAAGGGTTGTAATTTAATGTTCTGTGGTAAAATGTCAAGTATTTGGCTTGAACACTAATTCTAAAAATCTATAGTTACAAAGGAGGAAGGTAGAAAATGCTTATAGAAGAAACAGATAATCACTTTGAAAATTGTCTAACAAGAGTTTGTGACTCAAGTGGCCTAAGGTCACCATTAGATAAAGTTGTTCATTAGGGAATCAATGAGTGATTTATTCAAGGGGAAAAGGTTCTAATTTTACATTTTCATGTGTTTCTACACTTTGAATATATGCTAATGATCATTTGTATGGGTGGTTTTTTGATCCCTTAAATATTTTCTTCTAATTTTGTGTCTTTACCACTGATTCTATTTCCAGTCTACTATTTCAGTTTTCACTTTTGACTTTTTACGAAAAACTATGCAATTTTACTTACTCTAGATGAATTAAATGGACCTACTTCCATTGTAGCCTCAAATGAACATAAAATACATATGGTTTTGGCAATTATATTTAAAAGTTCATGCAACATATTTCTTTAAAGAGTTCTTGAGGAACTGTATTAGAGAATTTAAACTTAAGCAGCTTGATCCACATAAAGAAACTGAATCCCACTATTAGCAGATAGACAAAGGATAAATGAAAGGTAATCAACATGTAAGATTGGTAAAACCTTGACCTGAGAATGAGGGTAATTGACAGCCTTGAGTTTGCAATTAGCAATCTGCATAATCAACAACACCGCACCATCTCACGAATGAGGATATTGATCTATGTGATCTCAATGTTCTATTACATTTTCTTTTTTATGAACTTCATCTATCTTATAATTTTCTTGTCTATTTTTGTAACAGGGTCATAATTTCTAAGTTGTCACGATCTATGTCTTACACTGGTATATCTGAAGAATATGTCTTCAATAAATAATATTTGCAAATTTTATTGTCATGAAAAATCATATTCATAGAGTCTGGGAATATAGGATATCATTTCTTTGAGTGATTATTAGTTTGCCTATTGTCATATAAAGAAAATAGAAAGTCAAGCATATTTAAACAGAATTTTAGAAGGAAAGAAGAAATAGTAACAGTAAAATTGTGAAGATAAAATGTCTTAAAATATTTCCAAAATTATGAAATTTGTTAACTCACAAGAAACTTAAGAATTCTCAAGCAAGGTAAATAAATAGAATTTGTTATATGTTCATGTTAGAATATAAAGCTCAGAGAAATTTTCATTTGGTTTTAAAAAATCAAAGAAAAAACCCTCTAAATAATTCTTTCTATACATTAATCATTGACTTGTACTTACCAATAACAGAAGTGAGATATTGGTGGACCTATTTCTTAAGTAGCCTGAGGAAAAGTTATGGCTGACCTAGGAATGTAAAACTAACAAGTTCCAATAGTATTTATATATACAGAGAAATTTTACATAAACAGAATATTATTTATATAAAATAGCTAGCCAAAAAACTCCAACATTTCCATAAAGAACTACCAGTATCACTTAGCTACCTTGGTGAAGTATATCCAATATTTAAGAGACAATATTAATCATTCCAACTGGGCATCAACTAGTTCAGAAAATACAAAAAGAGATTTTAGTTTCTAACTTATTTTAGGTAGTTGCATAGCCATAAGACTACATTCTGACAAATATATTACAAAAAAAGTACAAACTAATATGATTTGTTCATGAAGAAACAAAAATTATTTTAACAGTACAGTATCGTAAAAATGGAACTGACAAAGTATATCACTGTATAGTGAGAATAGCATTATGTCCCATGTGAATGGGTCATAGGGATGCCTTTAAATACTGTAATTTAAATACTGTACTGAACATTGTGCTAAATGAGATTAGTCATTCACAAAAATAAGAAATTTGATGTCTTCCCTAATATGTGGAAGCTAGGGGAAAAAAAGTGTCATAGGAGGTACTCTAGAAAAAGAAGGAATAACCATAGATAAGCAAATAAGGCAACCTGAGGAGGAGGATTGGGGGAAAGGGAAATCCCCTAATGTACATGACTTACATTTAAAAACATACAAGTCAATCAGCAAACCAAACATGAGAAGGAAAGAGGAAAGAGAGAATGGAATGGGAATTGTGGAAGGGCTAAATAAGTGATGTGTTCATGTATGCTTCTATCATCTTCCACACCATTAAGATTTATGACTACAATGCACCAATAAAAAGTCAAATAAAATATAAAAGGAAGAATAGAAAATCACCAAATAAATAACCTAATGACCTAACACCTCAAAGCTCTTAAAAAACAGGAACAGTCAAACCCCAAAGCCAGTAGAAGACAGGAAATTATTAAAATCAGAGCAGAAATCAATTAAGTATAGAATTAAAAAAGAGTACAGAAAATCAACAAAATCAAAAGCTATTTTTTTAAATAAATAAATAAACAAGATAGATAAACTACTAACCAGCCTAACCAAAAGAAAGAGAAAATCAATCAAAATTACTAAAATAAGAGATAAAAAGAAGTTATTACCATTCCAGATATCACTGAATTCCAGCAGAATATCAGAAACTACATTGAAAAACTATACTCCAATAAAATAAAAAATTATAAAAACTGACAATTTAAAAAAATTTTAATTTTATTTATATTTTATATTTTTATTTGTGCATTACAATTATATATCATACTAAAATGTAAAATGATAGGAATATATGTGCACATGACACATGGAGAATTTTTCTCCAGGTGTTACTTTGAGATTGCATTGGTAATTTAATATATGTACATAGCATTATTTCAACAGTTACCTTCTTTATCTCTCTAGCACTTCTCCTCTCCTAAGTCCCCACCTTCACTTCATTGTAGTTTCTATTTCTCTTCTATTTTTCACATAGAAGAGAAAAAAATACAACTCTTGGGGAGTGAATCCAGGACTTTGGCCTCATGCAAGCTAGGTAAGTTTTCTACCACTAAGCAATACTTCCAACTCTAATTACCCTAATCTGAATACATTATATAAATGTATTAGCCTATCATGCTATACCCCATAAATATTTACAAATATTAGGTATAAAGCTTTCAGTTATAAGAACAAATATTGATGATCCATTGTACACAAGGTGACTTTAACATTGATGTATGTTTCAAATTTACTAAAAAACTAGGCACCGTGCCAGTCAAATTTTCACTACTATGATAAATAAATGTAAATAAACTTGACATAAGTAAACTTAAAAAAGGGAAAAGCTTCATTTTGACTCATGTTTTATAAGTTTTTAGTCCATAGTTACTTTTTCTCTTTGCCTGTGGGACTATAGTGACAGGCACACCACCAATTACATAAATTCCTTCACTAGGCCCCACCTCCTACAGAATTCTCCATCTTAGTAGCACCACAAACCAAGCCTTTGAGTGATACTTATTCAAAGAACAGTAAACATTAGGCATTCTCATATACATACAAAAAACGATCAGCACCCTTGCTCTGCTGGTTTCTTTCTTTCACTATGTAAAGTCCCTCTTGTATCCCTAGTTTCAACATATGATAAGATTACTCTTGAGTTTCTATATATGAGAGAAAATATATGGTCCTTTGCTTTCTGTGATTGGCTAATCTCACTTAATATTCTCTAGTTTTGTACATTTTCCTACAAATGAAATAATTTTTGTTCCTTATTGCCGAATAGCATTCCATTGTGTGTGCATCCCATAATTTGTAATCCATCCATCTGTTGATGGACACCGAGGTTGGTTTCATAATTTGGTTATTTTGAGTTGTGCTGCTATAAACATGTATATGCATGTTCTTCCATATGTGACAATACCAATGTCAATCTCAATATTTTGTATAGGAAAGGGGTGGAGTGTTAAAAGAGCCTGGGGGAAGCCCACACAATGCTATGTGCATGTATGTCCATCACTATGAACTACGTTGTGCTATAAGATAGTACTGCACCAATAAATGTATAAAATATTTAAGTGCCAAGAATCACAAAATATATAACAAAGTAAATGCAGTCTTTATAGTTATAAGGAAAAAAAAGAAAGACTATTATTTGAGGTGATGGACCACTTCATAATATAAGTGCATTTCAGATCATCAGGTTGTACATTTTAAATATATAAAATGCCATTTGTCAATTTGTCTCAATAAAACTCAATAAAAAATAAAACTTTAATGCATGAATTATATCTCAATATTTAAAATAATAAAGCAATGTATTGAAATAAATCCTTACCATATTATAGTGTCAATGAATAAATCACAGATACCTGCAGTAACATGGAAGAATGATCAGAATAATATTCATTTAGAAATTACAAAGTAATATAGTTGAGAAGTGATTGTATAGAATAGGAATTTTGTAGGAGAGAGTGAGATATGATGAGTCTCTTGATTTAGAGATTTGATTTTAAAATTCCAGAACATACCCGAAAATCTTTGATGTTTGTTCAATGTTATATTAAAGAGAGAATTTTAGAGACTATTGAAATTTTCTGAAATAGTAATGTTAGCTTTTTGTCTTATAGTTCTTTACTTACAACTGTTCTTTCAGTTGTGCATAGTGCTTATCAATTCATCTGTTTGTTCGTATTTTGGTGGGTCTGTGGATGGACCCCAAGGGCATTCGACCTTCGAGCAACACCCCCTGCCCTGTTTTTTATTCTTTATTTGGAAACAGGGTTTCACTAAGTTGCGGAGGTCCTCACTAAGTAGCTGATGTCGTCCGGAAACTGAAATCCTCCAGTCTCAGCCTCCCAAATGCTGGGATTACAAGTGTGCACCACCACACCTGGCCTTATCAATTCATTTGTATTGTGATATATGTCATAATAATATTTTATAAAATTTAAGGACTGCATCAAAAATTCAACATCCAGTAATAATAGTGCAACTACCTGATTAGGCATATCGGTTTTATTTTCTCTTTTAGATTAAAATATCGAGAGGAAGATCCATGCTACATACATTTTGTATTCTCTTGTAGCTTCTGGCATCTGCATATTGAAGAGTGATGGGCTGATAAATGCTTGGCAACTGACAGTGTGCACAGTGCATTATAAAACCTACTTCATAATATTTGCCAACTCGATGATAACAAATAATCCTACTATATAAAATATTCATGATGTATAAAAGGTATTCAATAATCAATATTGGTATTTATCAAACAGAGAATACTTTGTTTTAAGAAAGTGAAAATTTTAAAAATCAAACTTATTTTGCAGTACTGGTGTTGGAACCCATGGGCATTCTACCTCTGAGCTACACTCCCAGTCTTTATTTTATTCGTTATTTTGAAACAGAGTCTCACTGTGTTGCAAAGGGCTTCACTAAGTAGCTGAGGCTGTCCATGAACCAAAATCCTCCTGACTCAGCCTCCTGAATGCTGGGATTAGAAGCATGTGCCACCACACCTGGCAAAATCAAACATCTGAAGTTAGTTTTACCTAAAGATTATTTAATCAATGATTCTGGGAGTATATTTCCCATTCTAAAATCAACAGATTTGCTGTTAATGTTAATATTTGCATGATGTCACCAAAAAAAACTCAATCATTGATTTTACTCTAAATTGAATAATGTCTACCACCATACAGAAAATCAAAAGAAAATGATTTAACATATACTAAGTCTGACTGAGTCTTGAGTCTGAATACTGTCACCAATAATCTGCTATATTAGTCTTATCAGGCTGCCATGACAAAATACAAGAGAACATGTAGTTTAAAAAACAGAAATATATTTTCTTACAGTTTCAGAAGATGGAAGTCTAAGATTAAAGTTCTGGCAAATTCAGTTCCTGGTGAGGACTCTCCTGTCTTTCAAGGTTACTTGTTTACTATGACTTTAACTGTCCTTCCCTCTGCGCTTTGGGAGAGTTTTGTTTCCTCTTTTTTTTTTTTTTGTTTTAGGATACCAATCCTATCAATTAGGGTCATACTTTTATAATCTTACTTATCCTTACTTAACTCTTTAAATTTCTTTTTTCTAATTACAGTCACATTGGGGTTAGAGATTCAACATATGGATTTTGAAAGGACAAAATTAAATCCATTACACTTCTATAGTAAGTTTTTCAAAAAAATTCATTTTAAAGATAATAAGAGAGGGCACCAAACATAGTGTAAATGTATACCATTTATGTTCAATAAAAAAATTATTTAAAAAAATAAAGATAATAAGAACATATGCATTGAATTTTTAAAGTAGAATGAGGCCTGAGTATATGAACTACTTACAACATATAAAAGAATTTTTCTATGTAAAACCTTTAGCTTTTATAAGTAGTCTTAGATGTCCCATCGATACTTTTAACAGAAATATTATTTTTTCTCCAAAAATTTCAAGTAAATCTTTAACTTATAAAAAAAAAAACTAAAGAAGAAATTTTCTTAAGCCTTGAAAAAATTAAAAATATTTTACCAAAAGTTATGAATCAGGCCCAGCACAGTAGCACATGCTTATAATCCCATTACTTGGTAGGCTGAGACAGGAACATTACACTTTTATAGCCAGCCTCAGCAATTTAATAAGGCCCTCAGCAACTTGGTGAGATTCTGTTTCTAAATAAATAAACAAGGCATGTGTTGTAGATCAGAGGTATAATGCCCTTTAGTTCAATCTTCAGTAAAACACACACACACACACAAATACACATACACACATACACATACACACAGATATGAATTGTAAAATCTAGAAAGAGGTTAAACTTCAATCTTTTTTGTTATAAGCCTTAAGTAATTAATGATTCAAATTATTAATAGTCAATTAAACTGTTATTCCCAAGAAATTGCAAAGCTCTTAAAAGTACTAAAGGTATAAGCTCTTTCGCAATTAAATTCTTGCTTGATAGATAAAAATGTAAGAGAAAAATAATAACATTCTTCAAATAC
Source organism: Muscardinus avellanarius (assembly GCF_963383645.1). Taxonomy (NCBI): domain Eukaryota; kingdom Metazoa; phylum Chordata; class Mammalia; order Rodentia; family Gliridae; genus Muscardinus; species Muscardinus avellanarius. The sequence continues at coordinate 38,882,581 of NC_137790.1, forward strand.
TAACTATAAATACAAATATATTAACTGATTAGCTGGAACAGGAAGACATGATGGTCTAATGCCCTATGAAAATGTCTTGGTTCTATGAATCATTTTCTTTATGGTCCCAAATAATATTGTACTAATATTTTTGAAGGTGCTATTTTGGATCAGTAATTTATAATATTTTAAAGAAAAAGTATAGTAAGGTAGGTAATCCCAAATTTAATTTTAAAATTAAAGAAAATTCATCTTTAAATATGGCTTCATATAATTCTTACATCCCACAGCTTCCCAGAAGCAAATAGGCAATCACATTTCCCTGGATGAGAGAAGTACTGTCAAATCAGTTCAACTACTTTTAAGGGAGCAGAAGCTACAGACAGAGATTAAATAAAATCACAATTCCATTACTCATCACAACTTGAAAAAGTGGCTGAAATCATTTTGGTAGGTTCGTAAAAATACTGGGGTGCCACACTCTTCATTTGAGCCACTTGATGTTTTAACATTTCATCTAAACTGGTTTGGTGTCCTGCAGAAAGAAAAAAAAAAAAAACAATCCCACTCAGATACAGACTAATATACTAGATCTGAAAGCTGGCTTTTATCAATTTAAGCAGGTAAATTGATTCATTCAAGTAAGAAAAGAAAAGCCAATTTAGGGCCCAAGTTACCTGCCCTGGATGATCCAAATAACAGGATAATAGCCACTTCTTCATTTGACACAGTATAATATAAACAAAGCTAATGTATAGGATTTCACAGCCCAGAGTGAAAGTGAGGATTGACAATCATCTGAGTAATTTGTAGTGTGATATTCTATCTGAACAACGGAAACCAAACAAGATAACATCAGATGGCATTTGTTTGCCTGAAGTACTTCAATTGCTGTAGTTACCCAGATCTGAGAGACCTGAAATAAGATTAACCAATGCATATGAAATTGTATGCAGAAAATGCTCAGTATCCCAGTCATATGCCCTTTCCCAGGTATTGCATCCTAAATACACACCCTCAGCTCTAAGTGTTGTCAATAAGGCCTTACATCTGCTGTCTTTGACAAACCTGCTGTGTTCTCACACAAACTGGATCCATTTCTCCAAAAGGCTATGGATCTACAGTACTGTACTTACCCACCTTGATAAGTCACTAAAAGATAAGAGGAAATAAAACAGGTTCTTTTAACCTTAAGCTGGGCTAACTCTATAATACAGAGCTCCTTCTAGGATGAGACTAGAGCTGATTCTTTAGCTGTGTTCAGATACCTGTCAATATCATGACATACTTGGTATAATCATCTAATTAAGAGAAAAGATTCATTTAGTCTACCAATTCTGAAGGTTCTATTCCCAGATCAATTGTGCTGGTTTTTCACATCATATCATTGTGGGAGCTCATCAAGTAACAGGCCTGCTTACACCATCTTCTAAAGAACAAAGAGAAAGAAGGGATTAGGGTCTGACAATTTCTTTCAAGGGCATACCCTCAATGACTAAGGACTTTCTGCAAGTTGTTACCCCTTGAAGTTTTGACCAGTAGCACCATTTTGGGGACAAAGACTTTAAGACATCGGCCTTGAGGGAACATACTACATCCAAACTATAGAAGAAGGTGAGACACAAATTTCTATTAATATTTATGCTCTACCTTATTCTGCTTTTCTGAGTTTTATTTGTCTGAAGACAATCCTCTAATAAATCATTTGAAGATGACCTTGTATTCTGGGCTCTTCTAGGAAATCTGACATAATAAAATGTGTGTTAAAAGTCATCCTAGGAACACAATTGAATACTGAGACTTTTTAGTCAGATGTTCACCACTTCGATACTAGAGGACTTCTTTATTGCCTATAGGTTAAAAAATGATATTTTTGTGCATGTTTTACCACCAAGGAAACCAATATTTTCAATTAAGGTAAACTGAGATGTACAGAAAAGCAGGTTATAGCAAAGTACTATTTGTGGAAATATGGAGTGCCTTTAACATGCTTAGAGTATATAACAACCATTAGAATTGTGGCACTGAGTGAATGTTTCTGAGCACCACTAGAAGCATTTAGAAGAGTTATGTAGCTAAAATATGTTAATCAATTATTTAAAGCAACATGTGTGATTTAGAGTGCTTGGCAGCACTTGTGATTCTTATCTCCTGTCCATGGAGTTCAGACACAGCAAATGACAAGGCACAGAACTTAAAGTCTCAAAACATAAGACATTGCAGCATTCATATTGTGAGCAAATCTTAGATGCCAAATAAGAGCACTGATAGAAAAGAAGTGGGACTCTGAACCTTAGATAGAGGGTATACATGGATAATTTCTAATTGCTAATATGGCATGATTTTAGTAAAGAACATCCAATTTGAAATGGCAGCAATAGGGCATGACACATCAAGATCTATGAAGAAGGTTCAGAACTTTTTCTTGAGAATTTTTTTATTGATGCATTGTAGTCATACATATTAATGGGGTATAAGATGGTAGAGACATACATACACACACCACTCATTTAGCCCTTTGCCAACTTCCAGCCCATCCCCTCTCCCCTTTCTCCTTCTCATGTTAGGTTGACTGATTGATTTTGATATGTTTGAGAATGTACCTCATGTACATTAGGGAATTTCCCTCTTCGTCTCCCCCATCCCCCTCAGTTAGGCCTCCTTATTTGCTCATCTATGGTTTCTCCTTCTTTGTTTAGAGTTTCTTCTATGACCCTTTTTCTCCCCTAGCTTCTGTATATTAGGGAGAGCATTTGATTTTTTTACTTTTTGTGACTGACTAATCTCACTTACATAATGTTCTACAGTTCCATCCATTTTCCTGCAGATGACTTAATTTTGTTCTTTTTTATGGCTAAGTAAAATTCCATTGTGTACATATCCCTTATTTTTTTAATCTATTCATCTGTTGATGGACATCTTAGCTGATTCCATAGTGAAAATTGTAAACTGTGTGGCTATGAACATGAATATGCATGCATTGGTGTGGTAGTTTGGTTTCCATTCTTTTGGGTAGATACCCAGAAGTGGTATTGCTGGATCATATAGTAGGTTTATTCCCATTCTTCTGAGGATTCTCCACACTGTTTTCCAAAGTGGTTGCACTAATTTGCAATTCCACCAGCAATGTACTGGAGTTCCCACTTCTCCATATCTTTGTCAGCATTTGTTGTTGTTCATGTTTCAAATGATTGCCATTCTAATTGAAGTTAGGTAAAGTCTTAGGGTAGTTTTAATTTGCATCTCTCTTATTGCTAATAATGTTGACCATTTTTATACATTTATTGGCCATTTGAATTTCCTGTTTTGGTGAAGTATATATTTAGTTTACTTGCTTATTTTTTGATTGGGTTATTTCTTTTCTTAGTGATTAGTTTCTTGAATTATCTATATATTCTAGATATTAGTCCTTTATTGGAGGAATAGTTGTCAAAAATTTCCCCCATTGTACTGGTTCTCTGTTGAGGTTCTTTATAGTTTCCTTTGCTGTATAAAAGCTCTTTAGTTTATAAAAGCTCTTTAGTTTATGATACCACATGTTAGTATCAGAAGCTCTCCTGTATGGCAACCATAAATGCACTAAAAGAGAAATCCAGAAAACACTTCCACTCCTGATATCCCACAAAAATTATAAAGTACTTAGGAACAAACCTAACCAAGGAGGTAAATGACCTATACAAGGAAAATTATAAAACACTGAAAAAAGAAATAGAAAAAAGACCTTAGAAGATGGAAAGATCTCCCATGTTCTTGGATAGGCAGAATAAATATCAACAAATGGGCATTCATCCAAAAGTGACCTACATATTCAATGCAATACTTATTAAGTTACCAAGGTCATTCCTCAAAGACATAGAAAAATTAGTCCTTAAATGCATTTGAAACAACAAAAAACCTAGAATAGCCAAAATAGTTTTCAGCAACAGGAACCATGCGGGAGGCATCATAATCCCTTAGTTCAAATTATACTACAAAGCTATAGTAATATCAACTTTGTGCTTTTAGATGCAAGTTAAATGGTTAGCTAATGAAGACATTATTTAATATACATAATAAAAGAGATCAAAGAATAGAAATTTCAGAAAGTTGATGTAATCCACAATGGAAAATTTTAATTGATTACTAAGTTTCCAACTGTAAGCTATTTCTCTGACTCACAACTGCTAGACCAAAGGAGAAGTCATAGCTCCATGAGAAAGGATCTAGAAACACTTGAGCAAAAAGAGATACAAATATATCAGGACATTTTAAAAAAAACTGAAGCTTTTGAAAAAATACCCACATTGACTTTATAAGTGCTAACATGAACTGGCAGGTTTTCTGGATTCCTTGGAAAGACAGTGAACCCCCATAGAATGGAAAACAAGCCTATAACAATTTATATCTTCATCCTAGTAAACTTTTTAGGAGTCTAGTCATCCATAGCATGCAAGGAAAGTGAAAGTCATTAAATTGCACCTCATAACTTTTACTCTAAAGACTCCTGGATTTGGTAGCATCCTATCTTGTCTTTGAAACTACCACTCAAACACATTGATTGGATTATATGTATGGTTAAGAATGATACTCAGAAGAAGAAATAGCTTTAAATCAGGTTCAGACTTCTGTGCAACAAAACTAATTTAGCAACATGACTTGGAGATCTCACAGTATTAGGGATATCTGTGGGAGTGCTAATATTAAGCCTCAGTTAGACTGTCCCAGTGTCATAGTAAAACCTAAATTGCCTGATTAGCCAGGATCCACAATACAGAATAGCCCCAAAAGATAGTGATGTTGAGGAAAGCTTCCCTATAGCACTGTCTGATGGAGCATCCTGCTATCCTTTACTGTACACAGAGAGCAGTACCTGAGATAGAGGAACAGGGCTCACTATCCTGGCTTCCTGTATGTTTACCCTTCTCCTAGGTCAGCCTATCTCTGTCTGACATGGAGTCCGTAAGGTAGGCCTTTTTCTTTGACATATGACTAATTCTATGATAGAATTTATGCTACAGAATATCCCATGAGGTCTCCTAGAAGCTGGTATTTGAGATCATTATTTAAAAATTTTTTCCCTTAAGTTGCTTCTCACATTTCCCATTTAAAAACAAATAAAAATTCTCTTTCCAAGCCCTGCTTCTAGGAAACCCAATCTAAGATATGGTTTTGAATCATGTTGCTGATGGAATCTTTTAAGTCCTTACCATCTTCCTTTATTGATAAAAATAAAAGTACAACAACCTTTGATAAGATCTAAAATCAATATTATAAACAGGCTTAGCTATTTAAATAATCTAATATAAATAATCTAAAATACAAAGTTGTCTATTGGATCTTTCGCAGCATATAGAAAATGCTTCAATGACAGATTCTTAGTATAACTTTCTTTAGTTCTAAAATGATTAAAAATTAAAATAGTTGGTCCAGAGAATGTATGGGACAATAAAATCCCAGCATATTTCAAGGAATATAAGACTTCTACATACTATATAAAGTAAAATCTGCTTGTCTAGTAGGTGTTATTTCCTAATCTATTTTCTGAGTGATCAGACTCCTTGGTAATGAACACAAATTAGAAAAAAAATTAAAAACTAAGTGTGAAACATCTGTATAAGGAAATTAATTACTATGCCAATACAAGTCAAGTTTATGAAAATAATGTGAATGAATATAGTTATCTTTTGACTTTACAATATATAAAATTTTTCAAGGAGGTAGGTGTTTGAACTAGTTTCTTATTTATTAAGCATTATATTCATTCAAAGAAATAGATGTAAATTAATATACATAAACTTTTGAATCTTATTTTTCTAAATCTTCAGTGTAACTAGGATAAAATAATAAAGACCACTTTTTAAAACTAGGTATAGTGAAAGTAAGTGTGTTCCACTGCCTGAATTTATATTAGACTAAGGGATAATACCACCAGAATGCCATAGGCCTTCACATAAATGAATTACACCAAATAACCATTTATTTTTTACTTTTTATTGGCCCATTGTAATCATACATCTTAATGGCTAACCATTTATTTATTTATGGATTTTGACAGGTAATAAAACTTTATCTTTTTCTAATAAATATGGATGCTCAAAAATAATAAAATACTAACCAGTTGATTTATCAAAAAACACTCTAGATATAGTGTATATCCTTAACTTCTTGCTCTGTTGTTTCTCCCATCAGTATATTACTCAACCCTGACAATTTTCAAGTTCTCAAAGTTCACAATTTCTGAGTATCCAGATAGTTGTTTTAGAGTAAAATTAAGTTGAATTCTTTTTTATATTTACACTACCAACACTATCTAATGTATACAAAAACTGTCTGGATAAACAACTTTCTTTTTTTTAATTTAATTTAATTTAATTTTTTTTTATTTTTATTTTTTTGGTGGTACTGGGGTTCCTGGAAGCCCTTCTACCTCCGGGCTACGCTCCAAGACCTATTTTATATTTTTGAAACAGGGTCTCTTACACCAGCGCGGCTGGCTTCGAACCTGCGCAATCCTCCTGTCTCCGCCTCCCAAGCGCAGGGACTAAAGCGTGCGCCACCACGCCCGGCTTTTTTAAATTTTTTATTTGTGCACTGTATTCATACATCATAGTGGGATACAAAAAAAACTTTTGTAGTCATACATGCACACATCGCCCAGTCAGCCCCCACCAAATCCCCACCCCATTCCCTCCCCATCCCTCCTTCCCATGCTTGGCTTAGTGGTTAACATCTAGTATTATAGCAATTTATCCAAAATTAAAAATAATAATCTCACATAACAGTTTCATTTGTCTGATACCAAGCTTTTGATGACTTAAAGATAACATTTCAATATTTCTATTTACTTTCTTTCTTAACAGAGAATATTTTTTTCTTTTTTTTTTTTTTAGGTGAAACTATCATATATTTATATATTTATTTTTCAGAAAAAAAATCTATCCTAATATGGAATATGGACTCTAGATACCCAAAATGATCTCGAAAAAGAACAAAGCTAGAAGATATATATTTTCTGATTTCAAACTATATAAAGCTACAATAATTGAAACAATGTAGTACTGTTCTAAAGGCAGATATATAAACCATTGGAGTTGAATAAAAGTCTAGAGCTAAATTCTTCCATATATTGTCAAGTTATTTTTGACAAGGTTTCCACGAACATTTGGTGGTGGAAATAATAATCTTTTAACTAAATATTGTTGAAAAATAATAATTACATGGAAATGAATAAAATTGGACCCTTACCTAATCCCATATACAAATATTAACTAAAAATAGATAAAAGACCAAAATATAAATCTTAAGACTATAAACTTTTAGGAGAAAATCTGGGTCATAAAACCTCACAACATTGAAATTGGCAGTGATTTCTTGGATATGATTTCAATGGCACAGGCAACAGAAGAGTATACAAACTCCCTAAAAAATAAAAAATAAAATATTGTATATCCAAAGACAATGTAAACAGAGTTCAAAGTTACTGATAGAATGAGATAAAATATTTCCAAATGCTATATCTGAAGGTATATTAATATTCCAACTAGAAATCCTAAAAATTAACAACCATCAAAACACACAATACAATTTAGAGATAGGTAAAAGACTAACATAAATAATGAATCTCCACAGATAACCAATCTTAGTTGTCTGTTGAATGGAAAATCTTGTTTCTCTGGTTCTGATGTGTGTTACCTATTTCTTCTTTGTAGTTAATCTCTTTGAGTATTTTCTCTAGCGCTGGTTTTGAAGACATAAATTCCTTCAGTTTCTGTTTGTCATGGAAGCTTCTTATTTCTTCATCTAATTTGATAGAAAGTTTTGCTGGGTAGGAAATTTTTGGCTGGAAGTTGTTTTCTTTCAGAGTTTGGAATATGATACTCCAATCCCTTCTGGATCTCATGACTTGGTTTGGGAAGTCTGGAGTGATTCTAATTGGTTTGCCTCTGAATGTCACTTGGCCCTTTGTTTTTGTTGCGTTTAAGATTCTCTGCTTGGCTTCCACATTGGTCATTTTGACAATTATGTGGCGTGGGGATCCTCTTCTCCGATCCTGTCTAAAGGGAGTTCTATAAGTTTCCTGGACCTGTGTATCAACCTCTTGCTCTATGTTTGGAAAATTTTCTGCTATTACTTCCTTGAAGAGATTGTTGATCCCTTTGGTTTCACCTTCTTTTCCCTCCTCTATTTCAATTATTCTTAGGTTAGCAGCTCTCTTAAAATGGACCCATATTTCTTCAATGTCAGATTCCTTCTGTTGGATATTTTTTTCTAGATTAGAAACTATGCGCTCATTTTTGGAATGATCATCTTCTAAGAGCAAGATTCTATTCTCCATGTGGTCTAATCGGTTGTTCGTACTTTGAATTGAGGACTTTACTTCATTAATTGCATCCTTTATCTCTTTTTGGCTCTCTCTGAATTCTTTTCGAAACACCTCTATTATTTCTACAGTTATTTTCCTGATTTGATCTTCTAGAAATCTCTGAATTTCTGTTTTATCGGGTTCTGATGTTGTGGGGTTGTGGGCATTCATTGTTCCATTGTTATTTCTCTTTCCCATGATTTAGGAAGTTTGTGCCTTCTCTGGGTTCTTTCCTTGGGTCACTATGACTTCACTTAAGGTGCTCTGGATCTCGAGTCTGTGGTATCTCAGATTCCACTACTCCTTTACTGGGTTGTATCACAGAGTCTCAGACCTAGGGAATCGATAGAGGCTGCTTTAGACTATGGGGGGTGCCAGGTTGCACGTTCTCCTTTGGTGTGATATCTCTGCCACCACCACTCCCCCACTGGGTCAAGTCCCTGGGAGTGCAGTACTAGGATTTCTCCTCTGGGGCCCGCAATTTGACTCACTGTTGTTGAGTTCACAGATGGAGCTGTAGTGGACTCGGTGAATTCGCTGTTGCTCAATAAACAACTTGCTACAACTACTAACAGCTTTTGTTTTTGTGAGAATGAAGCATGTGACCAAAAGATACCCATAAAGAAGTCTATCACCGGTCAGGCGTGGTGATGCAGGCTTGTAATCCCTGTGCTTGGGAGGCAGAGACAGGAGGATTGCGCAGGTTCAAAGCCATACCTGCTGGCTTAAGAGACCCTGTTTCCAAATAAAAAAAAGTATAAAAATAGGTCTGGGAGTGTAGCCTAGAGGTAGAAGGGTTTCCAGGAACCCCAGTACCACACACACACACACACACACACACACACACACACACACACACACAATCTATCACCTTAAAAAGCCAGTAATGAAAATATATTGTAGAAGAACACATGAGGTTTTTTTTTTAAGCTCACTGGAGAATTTTTTTCTTTGATTTCATTTGAAAATAGGGTATATGACAGTATATGTTATACTTAAGACTCCAGATCAGATAAAAATTAAATAGTGACTCATCAGGCAAAGATGAAATTAAGACTGGGGATCCAAAAATATTTAAAAGTTGATTATTCCAAAAAGAATATCAGGCTTTGCATCCAAAGATAGATTGAGAAGCAGAAGGTTAATATTTTTTAGTGTATGGAATGAAAAGGTAAACAGATACAGCTTCTATTAGTAAGATTTTCTGTTCCAAGATCTTTAGTACTCAATTAGATCAATATCTATCAAGGCAGGTGGCAGTGTGCATTTCTGGAAAAGATGGTGAATTAAACACTCTTTGGAAATTTCCATCTGAAGTAATTGTCCTCAACTTGTCTTTTCTCAATCAATTTGTCCTTTCTCACATAATACAATTTTAAACATGCTAAATGCCAAGTAATTTACTAGAGCATTCCCACATCATTTGTTGAGTTAGGAGGTAACTATACAATTTAGCTAAGCCCCCAAAACAGATACAGACAGCTCATTTTCTCTTTTTCCTCTTCTTGAGATTTTGTGAAGGCGGGGTGGGGGTTACTGAGGATTGAACCCAGGAGCATTCTGCCTCTAAGCTACACCTTCAGCCTTATTTTATTTTATTATTTTTATTTTACTTTTTGAATCAGGATCTTGATAAGTTGTTGAGGCTGACCTCGGATCTGCAATTCTCCTCTCTCTGGCTTCTTCTTCTCTCAGTCTCACAAGAACTGGGATTATAGGCATGTATCACCATGAACAGGTTATTTTCCTCTTAATAAACAATATAAATATTTGAAATTCCCTGAAAACATCTTAAACATAAAATCGAATTAAACCCAAAGTTTTGCCCATAAACTCCACTTTTGTATGCCTTATTAAATTTCGTATTTTTGAAAGAGTAGTAGAGAAAATCACACATTTCAGAATCATCTGCTTTCGTCTCTTATCTTACCGCCTGCGACCACACACATCCATAAAATCACTAAATTTAACAACATCTATTATTTAGCAGATATTTGTGGTAAATAAAATTGTAAAATGTTTCATAGGGTACTCAAACTCTGATATACATTGTGTATATATTTCTTCCTTATAAGGATGAGCACAACTTATTAATATGATAAAAATAACCCATGTAATATATTTTATTATCTTATTTAGCATGACTGAAAGAAAAGATGACTACTTTGGGTGGGTTTAACCTCATGAGATAAGATCTTAAAATGTATTTGTGATATGCCAGAAGAAAGGGATTTCAAAACTAAAAATTTCCAAGGGAGGGAAATTCTCCACTGCAGTCTTTGAAGATGGAGAAGACCACTTGACAAGAAAGGTGGGTAGCCTCTGAACCTGAGAGCAATGCCCAGCTGATACATCTGAGCAGACTTTTTAGTCCTGCAATGGTAAGAAGTAAATTCTACCAGTAACCTGAATTTGCTTATAAATGAAACCCATGTTCTGAATAAAAACACGGCCTGCCAATATCTTGGTATTAGTCTTGTGAGACCATGAACAGAGAATGCATACACTTCTAATCTCTATAAACTATGATATAATAAATATTTTCTTGGGTTTTTTTTATTTTGGGGGGTAAAGATAATTGATCCCATAAGCATTCTGCCTCTGAGCTATACCCCCAGCCCTACTGATTCATTTATTTATTTATCATTCCTTCATTTATTTAGAAACAAGCTCTTACTAAGTTGTCGACAACATCATTATGTTGCTGAGGCTGACCTCAAACCTGCAATACTCCTGTCTCAGTCTTCCAAGAACTGAGATTACTGGTATGTGCCAGCACATTTGGAATAGATGAGTACTGGGTTAAGATAATAATCTGTGCTAATTATTATGCAGCATCATGAAATGAATGCAGTATTTCTTCTACCTACCTCATTTGCTTTTATAAGTCAATTATGATAATAATTTGTCAGAAAATACTTCTGTAGCCCAACCACAGGCTGAAAATTCCTCTGGGAATGTAATCTGACTAGATAAGACTATAGTAAAAGGCTTTTTATATTTGTTTGAAGGATATATATATATATATATATATATATATATATATATATATTGGAATATATATATATATTGGAATATATATATATATTGGAAAGGGAAATATATATATTTATATATATTAATATATATTAATATATTATATATAATATATAATATACATTATATATTATATATTATATATTGATATGTTATATATTAATATATAATAATATATTATATATTATTTATATATATTTTATATATTTATATATAAAATATAAATATATATATATATATTGAAAAGGGAAATGCAACAGGGAGAATGACAAAAAAAAAGTTTCCAGATTTCTGATCATAGTCCACATGAATTCTTGTTCTTTCTGAGTATATGAAATAATGAATTGACTTTCACTAAACAAGTCAAATTCGCTAGTTTTAGTTGGCCAGAAATAAAGGAATCATATGTGATACCAAATTTAAATGACCCAATCCAGAATTTAGCATGTATTTACTTCTGAACTATAAAAACATTCACTTAGAAAACAGTAGTAAAGTAGTATTGAGGATTAAAATTATCTATCAACAATACAACTTTATACCAAAACCGTAGTTTCAAAAATAGTCTTTACTGACAACTCAAGAACACAATAAGATAAAATTATTTTAAAAATAGTTAACTATGATGTGAATGTTACAGAAAATATGTTTATAGCAAAGGAGATCTTTTAAGTATACTCTAGGATTTAGTAAATAAGAATGAAAAATAAAATGTAAGCATAAAGGATCTTAATGAAAATGAGTTATTTCCTCAAGAATGAGTTATTACTATAAAGAATTAAATTCTGACTACAAAGCCCACAAGTGATTCTAATAAAAATTTAAAGAGGATTCACAAAACATGTTGTAATCTAATTAATGAGTTCTTTATTGAATTCAGATATGCTAGTGGGTACATTTAAAATGTCTTCATTCACCCAATACATGTAATTGTCTGAGATTTGGAGATATTTCTATCCCTGTACTGAAATATAAGCTAGATATTTTGAAATCAACTAAAAGAAAATCTTGATGAAATAAGAGTTTATATGGACCTTAATTACTACTTGACACACGGTAGGCATTCAATAAATATGTATACAAAGTATTTATTTTCTGTTCAAGGTAACAGATTAGTAGATTGTGATTTTGTATTTGCTTTTTACTTTCACATGTTAAAATACAAAACAGAAATACAAAAAGACATACACAAAAAAGTGATTGAAGGGGATTTCTAAAAAGAGAGAAATCAGTGAGAACAAGCAACTAACTACCCAGAATGCAGTCTAAAGGGCTGAAAAAAAGAAATATTTTTTACAGTGAATTTAATGAAACATCTGGTGGGAACTAAGAATTCCACCTTGATTTTGACAATCCAGAAAAACATTCTCCCCATGATGGTATTCAGTAGATGTTATATAAATGAGCCAAAGGTGGCCTTTGTATATTGGCTCCTAGGTTATTTACATTCACAGCATGAAGAGGCCAGTTAACTCAAAAGCCTGCCTGTGGGGAATGCAAATTTTTACACAATGAATTGTTTTAAACATAGCCCAAATAAGCAGATTTTTAGCCATTTAGAGCCAGCCTACTTTGCATAACCTTCAAAACTGTTCAACATCTACCAATCATAGATAAGGACTATAAAGACCCCAAACCATTATTTCTAACTGAACAAAGATATTTTCTACCTCCTCATGTTTGGCTTAGTGACTGATATATTTTTTTAATGTACATCATGTATATTATGGATTTTTTTCTCTTCATTTCTCCTATTACTCTCAGTGTGGTTGCTTTATTTGCTCATCTTTGGTTTCTCCTTCAGCTAGAGTTCCTTCTATGACCCATTTTCTCCATAGCTTCTGCGTATTATGAAGAGCATCCGATTTTTTACTTTTTGTGTCTGACTAATCTCCCTTAGCAAAAGGAGTGGGGAGGGAATGGGGTGGTAAATGGGGTAGGGCTAAATGAGTGATATGTGCATGTATGCCTTTACCATCTTGTACCCCATTAAGATGTATGACTACAGTGCACTAATAAAAAGAAAAGAAAAAAAAAGAATTAAATAGGACTTGTGAACATAAACAGGACTTGTTTTCCAAACTGAGTTCTCAACTGGCAATATAAAAAGACATATAAAAAAGATATTTTCTACCATGTTACTGTGTGGCATCTTCTGGTCTTATATCTCTCTTCAATCTTCTACTTTTTTTCATTCTTGGAGGGTCTCTTGAATTCCTCTTCTTTCCTCCTCCTCCTCCTCCTCCTCCTCCTCCTCCTCCTCCTCCTCCTCCTCCTCCTCCTTCTTTTTGTGATACTGGGGATGGAACCCAGGAGCATTCTAACCTCCAAGCTACACTCCTAGCCCTATTTTTTATTCTTTGTTTTGAATCAGGGTCTTATTGAGTTGTGAAGGGCCTTGCTAAGTAGCTGAGGCTGGCCATGAACCAGGATACTCAGGTCACAGCCTCCTGAATGCTGGAATTACAAGCATGCACCACCACACTCAGGTCCTCCCCTTCTTAATAGAGAAGAATATGGCCTCTGGATAATCCCCTGCAGTGAAGGACTTTCCCTGCCAAATGATGGCTCAAATAAGGTATGTATGTGATACTGCCACCTTGTGGTGAAATCTTTGTCCTTGCTCAGCCCCCAAATCTCTCAAATCCCTACAGTGGGGGTGCAGGGATTAAGAAGGTGCAGACAGATCTTTGGCTGCCAATGAGCTCATCTTAAAATTCATTCTATATGTTTAATTTATATGCTTCACCTCCGTATATAATGCTTCTTTTAGACTTACCATCTAGGGACAAAGCCATTTGGGAAACAGATGCAAAGAGAAGGAGAAAGCAATATAGCTACACATTTTTGTTTTTATTTTAAATGTAACAGTCTTTTTTAATAATGCCTATGCAGGTGGTATATAGTTTTTTCTATGAATTAGCCAGCCACAGAAAGGGAAGTGTTATATGTTTCCTCTTATATGTGAATGTTAGGAAGTAATTGGGATACCAGAGAAACTTTAGATCATGGAGAAGAAACTCCAGTGGAGCCAGGGAAGTGGTCTAAGGAAAGGAGAGGAAGATGGAGGGTTCATGATGGAATAATTTCCATTGACATTATTTACATGTGTGAGAATACCAATGCCAATCTCAAAATCCTGTATGAGGAAGGAAGATAATGGGAAGGGAGCCAGGGGAAAGCCCACCAAATGCTGTGTACATGTATGTCCTCTCACTATAAACTTCATTATGATGTGAGGCTATAATGCAACAATAAAAGTATAAAATTAAATAATAAAAATATACTTAAATTATAAAATTAAAAAATAAATATAACATAAGTATACACAGTATACAAAAAGTATAACAAATACATAGAAAATTGATATATAGAAAATTTGGAACATTTTTAGATATTGCTATCCAATTTTACTTGGGTAAACTATTGCTTCTGAAATTTCGGTTCATATAGTTTTGGGGCTTTACCCCATTTAGTTTACCAATTAGTGTACATGTGTTCATAGCCCATTGAGCTGTGATAATTCAAATTTCTGGCCAGAGTGACTGACAATAAACAGAGAGCAAGTATTCACCATCTAGCCAAGTGAAGCAGAAAGCCTCATTAAAAGAAAACAGGACAAAGAAAAGTAGAAAACTTGAAGATGGTGCTTAGTGTAGGGTAAAGAAAGAGAGAGAGAGAACTCGTGACAGCAGTTCTAACTTTCATGTAAGTATATCACTTCCCTATTTTTTGCCCAAGTGGACAACTAATTTATATATCTACTGATCGTTATAGCTAGGAGTATGAAAAGTACAGATTACTTAAAGAAAATAACAGCTTTTCTCTAAAAGTAAAGCCCATTTTGAGTGATATAAGAACACAATGAGAAATTAAATTATTGGTACATTCAGAAAAAGAAGGAAAGAGAGAAAGAAGGAAATAGCTATAAAGGCAAAATAAATTGAGGACTAGTTAAGATGAAATTCTTAGATCCAAATTACCTCTACTGTAGAGAAATTAAAATCAATGCTCCATGTGTTAAGTAGACACTTTAAACAACATCTTAAGAAAGAAATTTTTTAAAACTTTCTAAATTTTTCCAAAGGAAAGAAAATTTTTCAAAGACTCCTTGTGACCTAATTAAAAAATACAACTTTGCTGAGAAATAATCACTGAAGAATAAGCCCATGTATTCACTTTCCTGCTTGCAGAATTATACTGCAATTAATTTACAGCTTAACCATATCTCTATGTGAATGTTGGGACACTTGTTGGAAGAGACTGAACTTTTAAATTATGATTAAGATATTGAAGATTACCTAAAGACATGAAATAGCCCAATCCCCCAAATTCAAATAAACCAAACTAACTATATATAGGAAATATAGTTAGTTTCTATGCCTAATTATATTTCCTTTAAATCTCAGTTGCCAGCCTTGGCTGAAGAAGTTGTCCCGAGGTAAAAAAAAAAAAAAAAAAAAAAAAAAAAAAGCTTAAAGTGTCTCTTAAACAGTGGTTAAATATTGAATGGAAGGTAAAAATAATATAAATTCAAGGATAGCTTAGGTAGAGTAGAAGATTATGGTAAAATATATACTGAAATCCAGAAAGAAAAATATTTTCCATATTTATTTTTATTTATTCATTTTTTTATTGGTGCATTGTGGTCATCTTAACAAAATACAAGATGGTAGAGGCACACATGCACACATCACTCAAATTAGCTCTTACTCAAAGGGGAGAGTAAATGGAGCAGAAATAAAAATATTACACACAAAAATAATGAGAGGAATTTGTTATTAAGATATATGTAGCAAATCTGAAGATGCAGAATATAAAAGATGCTTAAAAAGATAAGCAAGACATGATTGTTAAGCACCCTGAATTCATTTACATATGAAGCCCATGATTTGATGTGTTAATTTGGTATAAGATTTAAAACTCTTTTATGGTCCCATTGCTGAGCCCTAACTAAAAAGACATAGAAAAGTCAAAACTCTTAAACTAAAGTCCAAGTACTATATGAGTTTACGTAGTTGCAAATACTCTGAGCAGATGGTTCAGAGCCTAGAAGGATGTAGCCAGTATGGTAATGAGTTAATAAGCAGTAAAAATTTAGGGTAGAATAAGTGTGAATATTTCAAGGAGAAAAAAGATCAGAAGAAAAGTATATACCACTTAAGTATTCATAAAAAAAAGCATTGCAGAGAAATGGTTTTTAGATAAATTGTGCTATGGATGTTAGCTTGCCTTTTATCTTAAGTACTCTTAATTTTCTCCATGATATCATTAAAAAAATATTTGCCATCATGCCAGGGATAGAGATAATAAAGAGTTTAATGATTTTAATTTATTCTAACCAATAATGTGCTAGCTATTCCACTGATTACTTTTGTGGAGTACTAAAAACCAAGCATATTTACATGTAATAATTATCAGATAAGAACAGGTGGATTATTTGGGATTGCACAAAATGGAGATGATTGAGAAAAATAATTAATAATATATAGGCAATGACAACTTGCATTTGGCAACTTTCACGTCTCTGTGCCTAAAATATCTAATAAGAACAACTTAAGGGGAGAAATGTTTATTGCTTCTTGGTTTCAGCCCATTGCTGGTCAACTCCAAGATAGAAATATCATGGTAACCTGGTGTGGTGGAGGGTAGCTGCTCATCTTTTAACCAGGAAACAAAGAAAGGGACAAGGGACCAATATAGTCCTCAAGGCCACACCCTCAGTAACCTAGGTACTCCAGCCACACCCTACTGGCCCACATTACCACCCAGTACATTCATTCAGATGATTATTAATCTATCAATAGATTTATCCACTGGTGATACTAAAGCCCTGATCCAATTATTTTGTCCCTGAATGTCTTTTCATGGTCAATAGATGAGCTTTTCTGGGGATTTTCTATACTAAAGCCATAACACTACTTATATTTAGCTGCATGGAGATGACTCTACAAATTATAAGCATCATTTCTCCTCACAAGAGGATGATTTATTGAGCATTAAGTCCCCAAAGGAAATACAAACCTGCTTCTGATATCACTGATTATCTCCTTTAAGAAGTTATCTTATTTCATATTGCCTTAATGATACTGAAGTAAGTTCCTTCTATTCCAATTATCTGCACTGTTTTAAATATGATTTGGTGTATTTTGTAAAAATCATTTTTCAGCATCTAATCAAAATGATCATGTGATTGTTCTTCTTAGCTCTATTTGTGTGGTGAATAACATGAATTTATTTTTGTATGTTGAACCAGCTTTGCATCTCTGAGATTAAACGAACTTGGTCATGGTGTACAATTTTCTTGATGAGGTTTTGAATGTGTATTACTAATACTTTGTTTAGATTTTTCATCTACATTTATCAATTATATTAATTTGTAATTTAATTTTCTTGAGGGATCTTTATTTGGTTTCCATATTAAGGTAATACTGACCTCATAAAAAGAGTTTGGAAGAATTCCATCTCTTTTGATTTTATGGAATAACTTGTAGAATATTGATTATAGTTCTTATGTAAAGATTTTGCAGAATTGAACTGGGGATATATCTGGACCCAGGCTTTTTCTTTAAAGAAGGCTTTTTATTGCTGCTTATATTTCTTTGCTTGTTATTAGTTGGTTAATTTACTCTTTGTATTGGTTCAATGTAAGTAAGTTGTAGGTATATAAAAATTTGTTGATTTTTTCTATGCTTTCCAGTGTATTGGAGCATACATTTTCAAAATGTTTTCTAACAATCCACTGAATTTCCCCAGTATCTGTAATAATTGTCTCTTTTTTTCTGGTTTTTATAATTTGGTTTAATTCTCTCTTTTGTTTTGATTAGCTAAGGATTTATCAATTTTGTTGATTTTTTTAAAGAACCAGGTTTTGTTTTATTAACTTTTTATTGTTTTGGTCTTATTGATTTCTGCTGTGGTTTTAATTCCTCCATATAATCCAGCTATAGCAGTCCAAAATCTTTTTCTAAAGGAACTGATTACAAAGTATTATAGTAATACCTACATATCCATATTTATAGAAGCACAATTTACAATAGGCAAATTAGAGACCCAGGCTACATGTCCATCAACAGGTGAATAGATCACAAAGTTATGGGATATACACACAATGTAATTATTCTCAGCTATAAAGAAAAAAAACAATGTCATTTGCAGGGAAATGGATGAACCTGGAGATCATTTTGTTATTTACCAGTCACATAAAGAGAAGGGTCCTATGTTTTCTTGTATATTTGGAAGATAGAAAGTAATCAGGATTTCAGGATGACTTCAGATAATGCAAGAGGAACTCCATTGACATTACGTACATATATGAGAATACCAATTTCAATCTCAATACCCTGAGAAAATGGGGAGGGAGCCAGAAGAAAGCTCACCAAGTACTGTGTGCGTGTATGTCAGTATCACTGTAAGCTACATTAAGATGTGATAATATAATGCACCAATAAAAATATTTTTTTAAAAAGTTAGCTTTTTTTTGGTGGTGGTACTGGGGTTCCTGGAAGCCCTTCTACCTCCGGGCTACACTCCCAGACCTATTTTATACTTTTTTATTTTTGGAAACAGGGCGTCTTAAGCCACTGTGGCTGGTTTCAAACCTGCGCGATCTTCCTGTCCCCGCCTCCCAAGTGCAGGGATTACAAGCGTGCGCCACCATGCTCGGCAAAAGTTAACAATTTTGATGTATTTTTCTTAGAATGCTACATATATTGTAGTATACAGAAACTGTTACTCAGCTTTTTTTTTGTAACAATATATCTGAAAAAACAACTTAGATAAGAAAAATTTTTGTATTATGGTTTATGGCAGCTGGAAAATGGAGAATGAAAAGGGTAGGGATCAAGAAATGCCCTTCCAGGGCATTCTCTCAGTAACTTAATTTTTTCAATTAGGCCCTTTTTCTAAAATTTTATACCACATCCTATTAATATTATCAAAATATCAGTCCATCAATGAATTTATTCAAAGATGAAATCAGAGCCTTTTATTCAAACACTTACCAAAGCCTCACCTTTAAACGCTGCTCAATTGTAGACCAAGCCTTCAACACATGAGCCTGTGAATAACATTCCAGATCCAAACCAAAACTAAAGCTCAATAATATTATCTCTTAGCAAAGAAAAAATACAATAAAAAATCAATCTTCCAAAATCATTTAGCAGGAGTACCATCCACATGGTGGTTCCCAGCTATTCCTACATAATTTTTAGTAAAAGATGCTGTTAGTAATCCATCCATTTCTTTCCAACTTTTTAGTATGCTCTAGAAGAGTTTCAACTGCCAATATGTGCATCTTCAATATTGTGGGATTTTACCATTGCACACATTCATACACCCAGTCAACTACTCTTCCTGAACCTACAGACCAGAAGCAGTGGAGAAATTCAGACCATCACTAGCATAACTAACGATTCTCAGGACCTCATATCTGGACACTCCAGTTCTTTCCCTTTCTTGGAAGGTGAAATTAAGACATTTATATTGTAGTTTCCCCAAGTGTCCAAACAGAATTAAATGTACTCACCCACGGTTGCCCGATTTTTGCATGCCTCACTTAGCTAACGCCTACTTGTGTTCCTTGCCTTCCCAAATATACTGTATGCTTTTAATTTGTTTCAGAATCTACTCCAGGAAAAACTCCAAATCTTTTCTTCATGGAAGAGACAGAGACTTATTCTCATTTAAATAAATCCTTTAACTGCGTTCAGATTTTTTTTTTCCTCTCTCTGCTAGCACCATCCATAGACTGGCTGAATGCCATATAGGCTTCCATACTATCTTTCACAGCACAGCCTCTGAGAACACTTCTACTGCACAAGAAAAGAAGGAGCACTGTGGAATGGTTTAAGTCAGATTTGTTAGTTTTATCAGGGTCTCCATTAGCCAGAGCCAGTGACATAGAATAAAAGCATCACTAAAGTACCAGATGGAATACAGAACTTAAAAGGTAAATGATTATATGCCATCAACAAGAAACCACATTGCTAGTCTTCCATCTATAATTTCATTTGTACCTAACTTTTAATGTCTAAAATAATAATAATAATAATAATAATAATAATAATAATAACTCTAATTTCACAGGGTTCTTAAGACTAAATGAGGTAATACATATGAAATAAACTCCTGTAATGGGACTCTACTATCTCTGGCAAGATTTCATTGAAAGGGCAAAGCCAGAAATGATGATTACTTATCATCCCATATTATAAAACAAATTCCAGAGCACTGACATAGAACACATACTGTGAACATAGCTCAGAATATACCCTGAAGCTTATGAGAATAGGCTTAAAGTTTTCAAAGAATAAGATCAAAGTATTAGGATTTCAGAAAGTTGTATATTAAAAATATTTTTTCCAGCCGGGCGTGGTGGCGCATGCTTGTAATCCCCTCACTTGGGAGGCGGGGACAGGAGGATCGCGCAGGTTCTAGTCAGCCTTGCTGGCTTAAGAGACCCTGTTTTCAAATAAATAAAAAATATAAAATAGGGAGTGTAGCCCAGAGGTAGAAGGGCTTCCAGGAACCCCAGTACCACCAAATATATATATATATATATATATATATATATATATATATATATATATATATATGTGTGTGTGTGTGTGTGTGTGTGTGTGTGTGTGTGTGTGTGTGTGTGTATGTAGACATATATGTATTCGTATATGTATATATTTTTCCTATCACTTCATGGAACATTTGAAAATGATGTGGCTTCAAAATAATTACTACTATAAATTAAAGTATGGGATTCAAGAACTGAAACTTAAATTATACATGCCTAAAATTGTTGACCTAATTTGAAGAGATAAGTTGGAGTTACTTCTCAGGCAAAAGGCAAGAGTGGGATTGTCTGGACAGAGCACCACTGTGAGCATTAGCAGAGCAAGGGTAGATTTCTCCACAGGTAATGAGGAATTTGCAGAAATTAATGAGAACTGGATCATCTTGAAAGACATTTTAGTCATGAGTACTACAAAGAGGACCAAAGTAACCACAATAAAATGTTTAAATCCATGGATGAAGGTGAGCGTGGTGGTGCACACTTGTAATCCCAGTACTAGAGTGAGAGGCTGAGACAGTAGGATCTGGGTTCGCAGCCTACTTAGTGAGGCACTCTGCAACTTAGTGAGACCTTGTTTCAAAGTAAAGATTTAAAAAAAAAATTGGTCTGGAGGTTTAGCTTGGAGGTAGAATACACCTAGATTCCATCTCCAGTACCACAAAAAATAAATAAATCCATGGTATGAGATACAGTTCAATTATCAGACAGGTAGTGGAGGCAAACGGATTTACCAAGAAACTATAGCTAGAAAATCTTAATAATAAGGATATTTTAAAAGCCTACAATAAAATTAATATTTAGAGAAGTGACATTCCAAATGGACACCAATGTCATATTGTATCCATCAAGTAAATGTTTTTTGCTTATTTTCTTTACTCTTCCATTGATCTTGAAGGCATTCTATTACTGTTGCTTCCACACATGGTTGTCCCTGACTCTGACAAACCTAATTGAAGAAGCTCATACTAAGGTCATCCCCAAAGCCCTTCTCTATAAGCTTCTAAGACAGAATCAGAACTTAGCTGTGGGAAGAAAACAGCTTAATTACATGAGAGGTTTTTGTTTTGTTTTGTTTTGTTTTTTACTTTTTAGACATATTAAAGCCTAAAACCAGAAAAAGAGTGGAACTACCAGGGCTATTTATAGCATCAAGGAAAAAATATATATACATATATTTTTTATGGTACTGGGGGTAGAACACAGAAGTATTCTACCTCCAAGCTATACTCATAGCCTTATTTTATATTTTATTTGGAAACAGGGTCTCACTAAGTTGCTGAGAGCCTCAAGAAGTAGGTGAGGCTGGCTTCAAACCTACATGATCCTCCTGTCTCAGCCTCCCAAGCATGGGGATTACAAGTGTGTGCCATCATGCCCAGCAAGGAAAAAATATTTAAATACTTATATACAACCTTGTTCTGCAAGTAAGGTCCACACAACAGCAGCAGTACCAGGGACCCCTTAGTACTAGAAAATCATAGGGTCTTTCCTTGTCTTCTTGAATAAAAATAAACAACTTCCCTCAGCAGGTGCACACTTAAAGTACTCTGGTTTATAGAAGAGTGAGAAGAAAGAACAGGGTTGACAGTTTTCCCCCTTGCAAACATTTGATTCTAGATCCTTCAATAACCTAGAAAGTATTTAGAACAATTTACTTGACTGTTATAAAACTGAAGAATAAGTCTTAAGCCATCATCAGGATGAATCAGAAACATCTTTTTATGTAGCTCTTTTTGTGATGAGTCACAATGCTTATAGACTAAAAAATTATTTTAAAAAGATAATGAGGAGTTAGATATTGGGTAGGCAGTGAGGGAACAGGACTCCCAGGAGATAAGGCTTAAACAAAGCAACCCCTGACACACAGCAAGAAGGAAGGTGGTTTGATGTTGTTCATCGACCATAAATAGGAATAATTAAATATGGAGGACTGCAGTCAAGATGTCAGGAATCAAAATACATTTGCACCTATCCAGAATATACAAAGAGCTCAAAAGACTCTGCACTAGGAAAACAAACAACCCAATCAAGAAATGGGAAATCAAATTGAATAGACACTTTACAAAAGAAGAGATACAAATGGCCAATAGATTCATGAAAAGATGTTCTTCATCATTAGCCATCAGGGAGATGCAAATCAAAACTATGCTGAGATTCCATCTAACCCCAGTCAGATTGGCAAGCATAAAGAAATCAAACAATAATAAATGCTGGCGAGGATGTGGGGAAAGGAGAACTCTTTTACATTGTTGGTGGGAGTGCAAACTAGTTCAGCTACTATGGAGATCTGTGTGAAGATTCCTAAGAAAGCTTGGAATAGATCCACCATACGATCCAGCTTTACCACTCCTGGGTATTTTTCCAAAGAGGTTGAAAACAGAGAACTACAGTAACATATGCATACGTATGTTCATAGCAGCACAATTTGTAATAGCCAAAAGTTGAAAAGAACCTAGGCCCCCATCAACAGATGAATGGTTTGCAAAGTTATGGGAAATACACACAATGGAATTCTATTCAGCTATAAAGAAGAACAAAATCACGTCATTCGTAAGAAAATGGAAAGGGCTGAAAAGCATTATGTTAAGTGAGATCTGCCAAACACAGAAAGAGAAGGGACATATGTTTCCTCTAATATGCCCAAATGAGTTAGCATTGGGGATACCAGAGGAACTCCAGATAATGGAAGGGAAATCTCAGCAGAGTTTGAATGGAAAACTAAGAGAGGAAGGAGGCTGAACTTGATTGATGAGCGGCTATTTCCAAATAGGTGTAAAAGTACGAATATAGCAAGGTTACCCTGGGTATTAAGTATCGGGAGGGGGAAGGGAAATGAGGTGGGGGAGAGGGCACCAAATACAGATTAAATGTATAACATTTACTTTCAATAAAATAAAAAAAAATCCAAAAAATAGCTTATTTCCCATTAAAAAAAAAAAATCCATGTGTACCGACCTTAGACTCATGGGCTGTTGCTAACATATAGACAAGAGACCAAATATGTAGAATAAACAGTCTCATGACTTCAAGGAATTAAAGGCCAGGGATGAGAGATTAAGTCAAGAAAAACAATATAAAAAACAGGGACTTTCTTCATTAGGTAATTTCTATACAAGGAACTTCAAACATATATAAAGAGCCCTATGCTCCTCAGCATGGCTACCTTCTCAGGCCCCCTCCACTGAATGGGAACTTCAACCCTCCTTCTCTATTTGGTAGATTTGAGTGGACTTTGGGGAAAGGTGGTGTGCAATTAATGGTGGGGGGCCCAGGCTACACTCAGGCAGTTCCAGAAGGCCCTGCTGGACTTTGGAGTCTGTCAAGGCCCCCAGGGATAATCTAATTTTCTGCTTTCTTGCTCCTTTAAAATAAAAGTCCTACTTTCACTTTCTGGGTGTTTGTGGACTTTATTCTTAGACTCTGTAAGACAATAAGAATACCCAGCAAAAAACTTGGTACCAATAAAACATGTCTTTCTACTGAAGAATCACGTCTAAAAAGAAAGATATCCCATGCAAATGGCATTCAAAGCCTGTCTGGCATTATTATAATTTCTGTCTGTCTCTTTGTCTGTTTCTCTCCCTCTTTCTCTTTCTCTCTCTCTATATATAATGTGCATATATATGTACATAAGCACATTTATATATGTGCATATCATTTGTCATTAGTATATATCATTTGTTTATATCCATACACACACACACACACACACACACACACACACACACACATATAGAATATGTATGGCAATATACTGTATGTTGTTACGTGGGTATGTCTCCTCTGAAAATCTAGATATAAGTCAAATAGTACTATTTTTGAATGATTGATTCAATAATCATAAATTTTTTCCTTATTCACCATGTGGCTTACAAGTAAAAGTTTAATAAGTAAACATTTTGTATATAAAAGAGTCTTATAAAACAGTATAATAGAGAAGAAAGCTTCTCTTTAGAAGAAAAATCAAGCACAATTGAAGGGAGAGAGGGAGGAGAAGCACCAGCCTCAAGACTGAAAGAAACTGAGATATGCAGCCCGTGGCTGATCCAGAGCAGTTGGGGGTAGACGAGCCTTGCCTGATTAAGGCAGGCAATTTAGTGGCTTGGGATTTTGAGCTTTGACATTTCAGTGCCAATCATAACCAAAGAGTATGTACCCCAACAGCTGGGATCCTTATAATACCTTCAGGGAACAAACTTTTTTTTTCCTGCAAGAACTTAATCCCTACTCAACTACTTTCTGGGCCAAAGGTTTCTCTAAGGCTTTATAGAAAAACTCATACAAAAAAAAAAAAAAAAAAAAAAAGGCATTTAACGGTCTTACTCATCCACCCCTTTTCAATTCCCTGTGACCTTTAAAAAGTTGGTTGCACATTCAGTTATTTTATAAGTCACAGTAGGTTCAAATTAATCTTAGGGATAGGATATTTTATAACTAGTTAAAGGGACAGTGGAGAATTTAAAATCCTTTGCCACTATCTCTGTCACATAAAAATATTATTTTTAGCGATCACTCCATTATATTTCTATAAGTTCATTGTAACTTATATAAGTATAAAAAGTAAATTTTTGTTTTTAAATGTTGAAATAGTAAATAAGTATAAATTAGTAAAAAAAATTAATCTACAAAGTATATTTTGTTGACTATGGCATTATTTAAATAAAAACCACAAGGCATACTTTATATGTATAATAAAGTAAATACTAAGGACTTACTGCATTGGAAGTAATGAATGCTTGCTGACTAGAGGATAAAATGCACTGCTGTTTAAAGTTTTTTTTTTTATTTATTTTTTTGGATATTTGTTGTAGAGTATCTTAAGAATGAATTGTTGTTTGCTTGTATTTTTGTTAACAATACCTAATACCTAGGTAATATAATACAAACACTTCTCAAAGAAGTATTTTCAATGACTTGAGAAGTTCCAGTATAACATAAATTACTGGCTCCACCAGTCTACCAAATAAACATAATTCAAAGTAAAAATTTAATAATAACCCAATAACCAAATTATTTATGTGTCAAAAGATTTGTTTAACCAATTTATAAAACCATTTTAGCCGGGCATGGTAGCACACGCTTGTAATCCCTGCGCTTGGGAGGCGGGAACAGGAGGATCACGCTGGTTCGGAGCCAGCCTTGCTGGCTTAAGAGACCCTGTTTCCACATAAAAAAGTAAAAAAAAAACAGATCTGGGAGTGTAGCCCGGGGAGTGTATCCCGGAGGCAGAGGGGCTTCCAGGAACCCCAGTACCACCAAAAAAAAAAAAAAAAAAAACATTTTATCAGTTTACAAATAATGTTAGATAAAATAACTAATGGTAGTCTTCAAACTTTAGGTAGGCTGAGAGAAGGAAAAAAGAGAGTTCTTACTTCATATAGCCAGAGTGAACTAAATAGTAAATGAGCTGTTTGGCTCTTAATTTTCATGAGGTAGAAAACATTACTGGAATACTGTCAACAAATACAAATGTATTCATTTAAAGAGAAAATAGTAACAACTGGAAATAAAAGTAAACACATCTTACTAGCTCAGTTCATTTATTTTGAGAATTTTTGATAATTGCTCAATCAAAAGCAACTAAAAGTAGAGTCATTTGCAGCACAAATGTTTAAATCAAATATTTGTTATAATAATGTTTACTAAAATATGCTTATTTTCCTAATCTGAAATGTTTTAATATACCTTCAAATTACAAAACTATAGTAACAGCTATAAAGGAGTAGGTAAAAAGTCCAAAGAAATAAAATAATTATTTTATTTTTAAAAATGTAGACTCTGTGTTGGTCAAAGGAAAATAATTGATGAGTATAATGGTTTCTGTATACAATAATAAATTAAGAGAGAGAAGAATGTATTTAGTATAAGCATTGGCTCACATGACTATGGAGCCCAAGAATTCCCAGAATCTATAATCTGGAAACCCAAGAGTAACTATGGTAGAGATAAAAGACCTGAGAGCCAAAGAACTGATAGATTCCAGCCTGAGTGTGAGAGCCTGGGAGCCAGGGCAGTAGATTGATGTAGTAGCTAAGGAAGTTAAGCAGAAAACAAATTCAACCATTTTGTTCTATTGAGACCCTCAACAGATTGGATGGTGCCCACTCACATTAAGGGAAGGCCATCTGTTCACTCAGTACCCATTCGTGTGCTAGTTTCATCCAAAATTATCCTCACAGACACATCTAGAAGTAATATTTAATCAGATACCTGAGCATCCTGTGGTCCAGTAAAATTAACACATAGAATTCATTGTCACATTTGATAAATGCATTTGTTTGTAGGTTGACTTTTTATGCTGCTACTTTGCTAAACTCAGTTTTTAGTTCTGAAAGTCTTTTGGTGGATTCCTTAGGGTTCATATATAATATATCTGCCAGTAATTATAGTTTTACTTTCTTTCTAATCTGAATGGCTTTTTATTATTGACTAAAATGTCCTGTCTTAATGTTGGATCCGAAATGTTCCCAAAAGCTTGTGTGTTGAAAGAATGATCCCCAACACGTCAAGGTGCAGAGGTGGGAACTGGCTGAAGGAAGTTGATCACTGGGAGCATGGCCTTGAAGACTATGTCTATCTCTAGCTCCTTCTTTTATCTCTCTCCTCTCTTCTTTTTCTATCTCTGTTTTTCTGAGCTGCCATGAGCTAAGCAGATTTCTTTACCATGTTCTTTTACTATGATGTTTTTGCAATGGAGTTGTCTAACCATGGACTGAACCTCTGGAACCATGAGTTTAAAATTCATGTTTCCTCCCCTAAGTTGCTCTTGTTAGATATTTTGGTCACAGTGATACAAATCTGACTAACACACCCTGGAACTAACTAGTAGCACTAGTACAAAATTAAGCAGATGTCATGAGAGCAAACATTCTGGTCTTGTTCCTGATCTTAGGGAAAAAGCACCCAGTTTGTCATCATTTAGAATGGTGTTAGCTATGGCTGTTTTGTACTGGCCCTTTTCTTATATTGAGAAGATTTTCTTCTGTAGGTACTTTTCAGAGTGTTTTTATGATGAAAAGGGTGCTCAATTTTGTCAAAAGTTTTTATTGGCATCTATGGAGATGATCATGTACTTTTAATTTTTGAATTTACTGATATGACATGTTATACTAACTGATAACTAGAATTCCTATGATCAATATTGCATTGCTGAGGTAAATCCAACATGATAATGGTGTATAAACTTTCTATATATATAGTTGAATTTGGTTTGCTTTATTTTACTGAAAAATTTTTTATGTTCATATTCATAAGAAGTATTGGTCTATATTTTCTTGCACAGTATTTTCTGGTTTTCCTGAATTTTGTGTCTACCTTCAAATAAATTAAAATCTCTCTCCTCTTTTTTCTTTTTCTTCTTCTTTCTTTTTTTTCAGTACTGAGGATTGAACCTCCAAATTATACCCTCCAAATTATACCCTCAGTCCATTTATTATTGTGTGTGTGTGTGTGTGTGTGTGTGTGTGTGTGTGTGTGTGTGCTAGGGATTGAACCCAGGGGAATTTTACCTCTGAGCTACACCCCCAGCAGGATTTTTTATTCTTTATTTTCAAACAGGGTCTCATTAAGTTGCAAAGGGTCTCACTAAGTAGCAGAGGCTGCCCAACAACACAGATCCTCCTGTCTCAGCCTCCCAAGTAAAAGGATTATAAGCATACACCACTATACTCAGCTCTATTTATTCCTTATTTTGAAACAGGGTCTCACTAATTGCAAGTATTTCACTAGGTAGCTGAGGCTAGCTACAAACCTATGATCCTCCTGTCTCAGCCTCCCAAATACTGGCATTACAAGTATGCCCTACCATGCCCTGCTTCTCCTCTTCTCTTATTAGAAAAATTTGTTTCAAAAATTGTTACTCATTTGTTATTAAATATTTGAAATAATTTTCTAGTAAAACATATGGGCCTAATCATTACTTGTAAGCAATTTTTGTATTACTGATTAAAAAACTTCATTATAGATATATTTATATTTCATTAAAGTTATTTTCACAATTTTGTATCATCTTTCTAGGAATCTATTTCATCTCAGCTTTCTAACTCATCAACATACATAGTATTTATAATATTTCAAGAAGATCAATGGTGATATACCCTCTTTTATTTTGATTTTAGTACTCTGAATGTTCTCTCTGACTTATTTATTTGTTTTGGTCAAGTTAATACAAAATTTTGGACTTTGAACATTAAAATAAATTAACTGATTTCATTCTAATAGCTATCATTTTCATCCTTCTGCTAGAGATTTAGATTTAGTTCATTTTTCTCTTTCTAATTTTTTTTTTTTTTGGGTGGTACTGGGGTTCCTGGAAGCCCTTCTACCTCCGGGCTACACTCCTAGACCTATTTTATATCTTTTATTTGAAAACAGGGTCTTTTAAACCAGCGGGGCTGACTTCGAACCTGCGAGATCCTCCTGTCTCCGCCTCCCAAGCGTGGGGATTACAAGCGTGCGCCACCACGCCTGGCTCTCTTTCTAATATTTTTAAGGAAGATGTTAAAATCATTGATTTGAGATTTTCCTCCTACATATCTGCATTTACTATCAGTTTGCCTTTAGGCTTTAATTGTATAAGATGATATGTTGTATTATTTATGTAATTATCATCTTGATTCATACCAAAGTTGTGCCAATATCAGGAATGGCCTAGGAAGATTTGAGAAAGCTCTGATCTTTAATAAATATATTTCAAAAATCATTTTGTAGAAGATGGAAGGGGCAGACCTGTGGAAGGTTAAGGGCAAGTCAGGACTTGGTTACTGCTAGGAGTCAGATAGCTGCTGTAATGTAAATTAACCTAACTAAAAGTAATTAGCAAGTGGAAAGAGAAGGAGAGAACTTCCTCATTCTAAAGACAGGTTTACATAATAATTGATATCTAATGAAGAGGATGGGAGAACGGGATCCACTGAACCTAGGCAACCTTCATTATCAGAGAACCCTGGGTGTAGACCAAAGTTAGGCAGGAAAACTTAAGGAGATGGGCATTATCTATGCCAGAGTTACTTAGGAGAGAACAAGATGGAGGATGTTGTATCTATAAAAGGCTGTTTCAGATTTTGTATTTCAGTGAATTCATTCGAACCACCCCCTCATGCTATTCCTGAATAGTATGGGGCTCAAACTGTCTTCTGTATTTCTATTTTTTAATAAACTCCTTTAAATCATCATCAACAGTCCAGACTATTGCATATTTATCCTTAGCTCAGGACAAGAACCTGCAGTTTGAGGGGAATTGTATCCTGGAGCATAACAGGGGTCCTAGGAACAGATCCCCTAAATGGTAACACTTATTCTAAAACTGTAATAAAAGTATTGCTTAATTTTTTTATTTGGGCAGTTGTTAGTATTATTTTTAAAATTTTTTTGCTACAGTTTTCTCTCTTCTCTTTTTCTATCACTGTTATTGTACATATGAGATTTATTCACATTTTTCATTCATTTCTCCTCCTTTCTTTGGAATGCATGATCCATTAATGTAACTTCAAGTTTGCTTATCATTTTTTTTGCCATTTTAAAGTTTTCATTAATCTCCTCTCACAAATATTTCATCTTAATTACTGTACTTTTCAAACGTAGAAATTTTGGTTTTCTAAATAATGCCTATATACTTATTGGTATTTTTTATCTGATGCAACACTACCATTATAAAGCTCTTTTCCTCTTTAGTCATATTATTATTACTATTATTATTATTATTATTATTATTATTATTATTATTAGTGGTGGTGGTACTGGGGTTCCTGGTAACCCTTCTACCTCCGGGATACACTCCCAGACCTATTTTATACTTTTTTAAAATTTGTAAACAGGGTCTCTTAAGCTAGCATGGCTGACTTCGAACCTGCACGATCCTTCTGTCTCTGCCTCCCAAGCACGGGGATTACAAGCGTGCACCACCAAGCCCGGCAATCTTTTAGTTATTTAAACTTTTTTTTTTTTTTTTTTCAGTACTGGAGATAGAACCCTGGGGCATCTACCACTGAGGTACACCCCCAGCCCTATTTTCTAGTCTTTTCATTTTTGAAATTGGGTTTCATTGAGTTGCGAAGGTCCTTGCTAAGTAGCTGGGACTGTCTGTGAACCACAATCCTCTGGTCTCTGTCTCCCAAATGCTGGAATTCTAAGCGTGTGCCAAGGTACCTGGCTATTTATAATGCCTAGGAGTCTGCCTACTAAATTCCATATCTGGCTATCTGCTTTTTTTTTTTTTTTTTTTTCTGAGGTACTGTGGTTGGAACCCAGGGGCATTCTACTTTTGAGCTACACACCCAGCCCTATTTTTTTTTTTTTTTGAAACAGTGTCTCACTGAGTTGCAAAGGGCCTCACTAAGTAGTTGAGGCTGTCTGCGAACTGCAATCCTCCTGTCTCAGCCTCCCAAATGCTGGGATTACAAGTGTGTGCCAGGACACCGGGCTTGGCTGCTTTTATTGTCAATTTCTGTTTCCAACTTCTTCTAGTTCAGAGTTCATATTTTTCTATTCTTTTGCATGCCTAAATATTTTGTGTTGAAAACTAGGCATTTTAGGTAATACATTGTAGTAACTCTAGGTATTCTCTCTCCCCCATGGAGAAAAGGGATTTTTATTTGCTTACAGGTTGGCTTTACTAGTCTGGTATTACCCTCCGTATATCCAATTTGGAATGATGTTCCTCAGGAAAGTGGAGATGAGTTACTTAGAAATTATAATATGAGGAGGGCCAAGATGGTGGCAGCAGCAGCAGAGGTGGCCAATATTGGGGAGAGGCAGGTAGATTCATTCTAATCCACCCTGAACATTTGAGGAAATCTCCCCGCAAGTAGACTCCACCTGCATCACATGCTCAGAAACTCTGGGCAACATACTATGTAAGAAAAATGCTTGGGCCCATCAGATGGAGACCTGCATAGTCAGGTTGGCTGGCATCGCGTGTCCCAGGAGCCAGGGCGCTCCTGACCACTACTGCTCCTCTGTGTAGCCCTGGGGCTGGGTGTGCTTGGAGCAGCAGGACCCTTGGCAGGGAGATAAAAAAAACATTACTACTAAGTACTTGGACCCCAACTCCTGCAAAAGACAAATACTGTTTTATTAAAAAATATTGAAGAGGAGCTGGTGTTGGTGGTGCACGTTTGTAATCAAAGTGATTGGGAGGCTGAAACAGGAGGCTCGTGCAGGTTCGAAGCCAGCCTCAGCTACTTAGTGAGGCTCTCAGCAACTTAGTGAGACCCTGTTTCCAAATAAAGTATTAAATAGGTCTGGGAGTATAGCCCAGAGGTAGAAAAGCCCCTGAGTTTCACCCCTAGTACCACACACACACACACACACAAAAAAAAAAAAATTGAAGAGGGAAGAAGATGACTGCAGGTGAGGCTGAAGCGGCAACCATGGCCAGAGCAGTGTTGGCAGCAGCTGAATAGGACATGCATCCTTCTGAGAAACCCTGGACAGCAGATTTTGATTTAATAGCTGTTTGGGACAACACACAGAAACATTTTCAGTTATGCCTTCCTATCTGAAATATAGGAGAAAAAATGGAAAATGGCGGAATTAGAGGCTAGATGGCAGCATGGCGCTTGCCACTGCAAGAAAAGTGATTTTTGGAGGGATATCCCAGAAGAGATCAGAAAGCAGACTGCTCCTGCCACATATGCACAGGAATACTTAACAACCACATATTCTAGGAGAGACCAAGAAGGAGGTGGTGGCGGCTAGTATTCAGGAGAGGCAGACAGATCCAACCAAATCCACATTGAATTTTTTAAGAAATCTCCCCAAAAGTACACTGTTCCTGCCCCACTTGCTCAGGAAATCTGGACTACAGTCTATGTAAGAAAATATCTTGCTGAGATGGACCAAGATGGTGGCAGCAGTGGCAGCCAGTATTCAGAAGAGGCAGACAGATCCAATCCAATCCACCTTGAACTTTTGAAGAAATCTCCTCAAAAGTAGACTGCTCCTGTTGCACATATGCAGGAATTCTGGACAACACACTATGTAAGAAAAATGTCTGGGGCAAGTCGGAGAGAGCCCTGCCCATATTGCTGGGCTGGCTCCCTGGGCTGAGTGTCCCGAGAGACCTCGGCTCATGGTCGCCATGCTATCTGTGCTGCACTGGGGTAGGTTGTGCTTGGAGCAGCTGATCCCACTCTCCATGGTGAGGCTGTGAGCCTCCACTTTCAGTGGGGAGATAAAATCAATTGTTGCTAGGGACTTGGGCTCCCAGCTTCTGCAAATGACACATGCTGTTTCCTCCCACTTAAAGAAATATATATATATATATATATATATATATATATATATATATATATATATGGAGGGAATAATGGGAACCTCTGTAAACATCATGCCCACACTCACAGAAACCAGAGCCTGCTTCGGGGCAAGGCCAGGTCTGGAGCCAGCAGGCTGGGCCTGGAGCCTGTTGCATGACAGGCCTGGAACTGGAGCTTGCTTCACAGTAAAGGCCCAGTGGGTTTCTTCACCTATGTGGCCAGGAAGCAATAGAAGCTTCCTCTGCCTCACCTAATCTCTTAGCAGATTTCCAGATCCAAGTGACCTCTATTTAAAAAAAAAAATTGGTTGTGAGTGGGTCATCCTGTCAAAGTTACTCACCTTCTGACTTACAGGTTTTCAGTAAGTGGGAATAAGTGTGGAAAAATAGAAGCTCTAATACATTTTTGGTGGGATTGCAAGTTGGTGCAACCACTTTGGAAAACAGTATAGAAGAGCCTCAGAAGAAGGAAAACGAATTTACCATATGATCCAGCAATACGACCTCTGGATGTCTACCCAAAGAATGAAAACCTAAATTCCAAACTAATGTATGAACAACCATGTTAATAGCAGCACAGTTCACCACTGCCAAACTGTGGAACCAGCCAAGATGTCCTTCAACAGATGAGTGGATTTCAAAACTATGGGATATGTACACAATGGAATTTTGCACAGCCATAAGGGAGAATAAAATTACGGCATCAGATGCTTTTTTTTTTTTTTTTTTTTTTGTGGATCTGGGGATGGAACCCAGGGGCATTCTACCTCCAAGCTACACCTCCTGCCCTATTTTTCATTCTTTATTTTGAAACAGAGTCTCACTGAGTTGCAGAGTACCTCACTAAGTAGTTGAGGCTGTCCAAAAACGATCCTCCAGTTTCAGCCTCCTGAATGCTGGGATTACAAGCATGCACCACAACACCTGGCCAGATGCTTTTCTTAATGTGCAAAATATTAGGGAGAAATGGGTAACAGGAGGAACTCTAGATGAAGAAGGGACCCTATAGTGAAGCAATTAAGGTGACATATCTGAGGGAATAAGAGAAAGGATAATGGAAACTCTTTAAAGCACATGGTGTACTTGAACATATCAAAATTAATCAGGAAGCCACACATGAGTAGGAGGGGGGGAGGGAAGGGGTTAGAGATTGGGTAGGAGCTGATTGGGTGATGTGTGCATATATATCTCCACAAGATTGTTATCCCATTGAGATGTATGACTACAACGCACCAATAAAAATTTATAATTTTTTTTCTAAAAAAGAAAAGAATAAAGTTGTAAGTAATTTTTTAAAAAAAGGAATTATAATATTTTGGGGAAGGGCTTTTTATTTGTCTCTTTCCTTGGTCACATCCAAATGTTAAATCCACTAATTGCTGAGTGAATGTTCTATCATTGTCAACAATTGCTAGGGCCTAAATTGTCCATTTACTAATCAAATTCTTGCTCTTTTGAAGAACTGCTCAATAGGTCATAGTTTTGTATATGTTCTCTACCCAGAAGAGCTCATCTTCACATTTCCCCCACCCTCCTTCTTTCTCCTGAAAGCCAGTAAATACACATTTTAGACTGTATCTTCACAAAAATCTGCTCATTTTCTTACAACTGCCTTTGACCAAAACCATCACTATTTATGGACTTAATCCAAACATTTTATGATTAGGAGTTAAGTCCCTACTAAGTGCTGTGTGCATGTATGTCATTATTACTGTGAATTGCATGATGATGTAAGACTATAACATACCAATAAAAGTTAAAAAAAAAAATCCTGCTTTTCCTTCCCAGCCAAATTGTCTGAAGCAAGTCTCTGAAACTGAGGTAGGTACAATGCTACATTTCAGTCTAAGGGGTACTCCTGCTTTAGGACCTGAGTTCTTGAGTGATGTGAAATAGCCTAAAGAAATCTTATACCATTTTTCTTGGAATAAGCACCTTCAAGTGAGGAAAAACATGATTGGTGTGTCAGTATTCTCTGAGATACCACACCCAAAGTCATCTTCATTCCTTGACCAGAGACTGGTTGTAGAAAGTCCCCACTTATCAACTACTTGTCTAAAACTCAGACTCAGCATGGGTAGTATGAAAAAAGACAATATCTGTTCATCTCAGGGAGCATTGTAGTTTTATATGCATCAGTCTGGAGTGAGGATTTGGAGGAAGTGACCTTGCTTTAAACCACTCATTCTTGATTATCTCACCAAATTTCTATAGGTTTTTCTAGAATAGATATTTATTTATATATAACATGCCCTTAGAATTATGCACACAGGCTTTCAAAAGCTATGTCTTTTTGTTAAATTATTTTATCTGTTTTAATAGGTAGTAAGTAGGTACACAAATCTCACACTCTCCTGTTGTAAGTTAGTCCGTTTCTTAATATGCGCTTTCAGCCTTCAGTAAGCAAGTTAGTCAAGATTTTATGTCTTGTATCTATAAGTCTAATTGTGACTCTCTTTATCACATCCTTATACAAAAGATTTACTCCTTTTTTCGTGTGTGTGTGGTACTGGGGATGAAACCCAGGGGCATTCTACCTCAGAGCTATCTCCAAAGCCCTATTTTTTATTCTTTATTTTGAAACAGGGTCTCACTAAGTAGCTGAGGCTGTCCATAAACCACGATCTTCCTGTCTCAACTTCCCAAATGCTGGGATTACAGGTATGTGCCACCACACCTGACAGATTTACTCCTTTAAATCTTAGAATCTACCTAGATCTCAGCCATCCTCCAGCAAAGCTTCTACTAATAACTTTGATAGAGGCTT
Organism: Muscardinus avellanarius; assembly: GCF_963383645.1. Lineage (NCBI taxonomy): Eukaryota > Metazoa > Chordata > Mammalia > Rodentia > Gliridae > Muscardinus > Muscardinus avellanarius. The sequence continues at coordinate 38,918,528 of NC_137790.1, forward strand.
CCAAACTTATTTGGCTTACTACTCCCTTTGCAGAAAAAAATGAAACTCAGTACTTTCCTGGAAATCTACCTTTTAAAGCAAATAAGCAGAAAGATGTTGTGACAAATTTGTGTACTATTATGTATCTATATTTCCTTCCCATACCCCCCAGGGGACATTTTTGCCCACATTTGGAATCTATCCATGCTGGTTATGATCCTCATATTGTGACTATATTTATGTCTTCTATCTATAAGTCTAATTGTGACTCTTTTTGTCACATCCTATACACAATATTTACTCCTTTTTTTTTTCAATACTGGGGATGAGCAGAGACTGGTTGTAGAAAATCCACCTCTCAACTACTTGTTCAGAACTCAGACTCAGCTGGGGTAGTATGAAAAAAGACAATATCTATTCATCTCAGGGAGCACTGTAGTTTTATATGCATTAGTCTGGGGCATTTTCAACCACATTTGGAACCTATCCATGTTGGTTATGATCCTCATATCGTGAATATATTCCATTCCACACCCATATGACTTTGTTACAAAATATTCTAAATTATTTAGTAATCATTATAAATGTACATATATATACACACATATATGTACATATATGTATATAATTATTACCTGAATTAAATTGTAAGGCATTTTTATATGCTACCATGAATTACATTTCTTTCGAATTATCATATGAGAAATACATGGAAAAAATTGGCTTTGACATCATTTATCTACTCTTTACATGACCCAAGTCAGTTGAAATAGTTCAGCTTTACACTATTAAACACAACATTAATAATGTGGATATAAATATTTCTCTATTATATAAGTACTCCCATACACATAGATGTACAGATTTTTAAAAAACATAAAATTTTCTTAAAAGTGGAAAGTATCAAGTAGAGATTTATTGGAAGTGAATCAAATACAGTGACTTAGGTACTTGAATTTTATGGCATGTTCAGAAATTGTATTATATCCTTATATAAAAACAATAGACATATGAATATATAAAGACATAGAAAGGAAAATTTATTTATTTGTTATTATTTATTTATTTATTTATTTATTGTGGTGCTAAGGATTGAAGCCAGGGGTATTCTACCTTCCAGCTATACTCCCTATCCCTATTTTATTCTTTATTTTGAAACAGTGTTTTATTAAGTTGTGAAGGGCCTCACAAGTTGCTGAGGTTGTCTGTGAACCTGAAGTTCTCCTATCTCAGCCTCCCAAGTACTGGGATTACAGGTGTGTGCCACTACACCTGGCTGAGAACAGAATTTATTTAAAACTTAATCAAATTATCATGAGAATGAGAGATAATTCTCCTTATTACATAATTCAATATGAGAAACATCAGAAAGATAAAAATTATCTGCCTTACAATGCATGTTTCTTAAAAATAGCTATATATAAATTATAATCAGAATACTTATATTTATCCGTATTTACATTATTTACAACTTATTGTTTGTTTTTAATAGTCATGGTGTAGTTAGATTCTAACATGATATAGGAGGAGAATCCATAACAATAAATATTAAAGTTTCTCACCTAGCTGCACGTGGTGGCACTCACTTGTAATCTCAGTACCTGGGAGGCTGAGACAGGAGGATGGCAGGTTCTCAGCCAGCCTCAGCTACTTAGTAAGGCCCTGCACAACTTAGTGAGACCCTATTTCAAAATAAAGAATAAAAATTTGGGCTGGGAGTATAGCTCAAAGATAGAATGCCCTAAGTTTAGTCTCTAGCACCACAAAAACTAGTTTCTTTCTTTAAAATTATATATAACATAAAAATAGCCATAAAAGCCAAAGGTGAAAACTGTTATAAAAAATATAGTTATAAATAGCCGGGCATGGTGGTGCACGCTTGTAATCCCTGCACTTGGGAGGCAGAGACAGGAGGATTGCACAAGTTCGAAGCCATCTGTGCTGGCTTAAGAGACCCTGTTGCAAAAATATAAAATAGGTATGGGAGTGTAGCCCGGTGGTAGAAGGGCTTCCAGGAACCCCAGTACCACCAAAAAAAATAGTTATAAATATTAAATGTAATGTTTATCTCTATATGAAAATATTTTAATAATAATCAAGGAATTAAGAAAATAGATAAATATGTAAAAGACATAATCATTAATCACAGAATGTGGCCACAATTTTTTTCTATTCATATTCTTTCTACCCCTTCATATTTCACTGAATTTGATACTGGCTATGTGACCCCAATATTCTATCAAATGTAAGAAATATACTGTCACATCTAAGATCTTCCACCTCTAAACAGAAACTTTATCTGTTATTATGTGTCTTCACAGGGCCCTTCTTGCTCTGCTCCATGATTATAAGAAATGCAAATTTCAGATAATAACTGTGTTTGTAATCTGAGTTTCAAAATGGGAAAATTTAAAGAGCCAAGCCTAGCAAAGCTAAAATATGCTCATGTATTTATATAAGACAAACAAAAGACAAATATATTATTTTTTCAGAAAATACTAAATCATAGGATATTTTTGTTATTGTTGCAAGAGATAACACATAAATCCAAAGTTCACTTTCCAATAATACGAACATTCATTTAAAACAGGAACATACACTCAATTTCATTCATGCTTATAAAAACTGAGACAATAAAATATACACATTTGTAAAATTAATCAGATTTGCTGATACTCATAACTGACATTGGCAGTGCTTTAAGAGAAGTAAGCTTTCACCAACCCTATTAGTAGGATTTTAAAGTTATTCAATCTCTTCTCATGAAAAAATTAAAGGACACATACCAAAGGGGAATGACAATTTAAATTTCAAAATTTATCCACATAAATATATATCTCAACATGTACATGAAGACAGAGTAAAATAATATTCATTATGTGGACTTTTTAATTGAAAGAGAAAAAATAAATAATGAAAAGTAAAATAATAGTTAAATACATTAATAGACAACAACCTATGGAATTAAAGGGAGCCATATAAAAACATAATTGAAAGAAATTTGAATTATATTATTAATTATAAAAATCAAGTTACATAAAGTATCACAAATAATCTTATTGTTTTAAAGATTCTGATACATGCAGAGAAGTTATCCGGAAAAAAGTCCAAGAAATACTTCCAAAAATTATTATATCTGAAAATGGTCTTATGAAGCTGTGCTATAATGATGGAATTTCTACTTATTAGTACTTGATATTTTACATAAATATTTATACTGTATTATATATATAATCCTCACTGTTATGAAACCTAGTTCAAAAGTAAAGTTAAATTAAATAAGAATATGTTTAGAAAGAAGTTTGAACTGAGTTAATATATTTGGAGTTCACACCAAGATATTCACTATCCTGGACCCATGGGACTCTGCCGCCACCTGTGGCAGAAAACACAAATTGAAGATGAAGGCATGGAGAGGAAAAAAACAAGAGAGAAAAGGCTTAGAAACTAAAAAGTTTGTAGTAGCTATTAAGACAAAGCACCTGGAATCATATGACAACCTAATATTACATAGCTTGGGGCAAAATATATAATATATAAATTTATTGATGGATTCAAGTAGCATTAGGAAAAAATGTAGTAAAATAGACATTGTCTCCGAGATCCTGTTCTCTCAGTTTTAAATACAACAAACTCCTTTTACCAAATAGAGAAAAAGAAGCATATTGTAACTCACAAGTGAATTCATATTAATGAGTTCCACTTTTTTCTAGCTCTGAACGATTGCTTGTATTATTTGATTTAAAAAATCAATTCAAATAAGACAGTCCAGGATTTTCTGTTCTTCAATTATGTAGCTTAGATATTACTTGAAAATAGATTTTAGCATTTTAGGGACTGGTCAGAAAAGGAAAAAAATATATCAAACTTGTGTTTGCTTATAGGTATATGCAGCTCCCTGCCTTTTTTCTTTTATCCCTCATGACTTGATTTTCTGTGCCCTGCTGTGGCAGGTTGGACTAGCTTAAAATTTTTTCACTTCTGGGTACCCATCGATGACAGAATCATTGAGTAATAAAAAATAAAAGTCATAGGGACTAGTTTCATGTTTTGTTTTATCTCAAGAAAAAAATATTTCAAAAATTATTAGATATAGTCACATCATTTTTTAAAGTATTGTTTAAAGGGCACACTCTACTAATTCCAAACAGAGAATCACTTAAATAATGTGTAATGTGTGCATGTTGGTGCAACTACTTTTTAAACATTTTTCTTTCCTTGCATTGCTTGAAAGTGTCCCTGGAAGCAATGACTCAAAACAAATGAGAATCTGGATAAAGATGATCTAGAAAAATGGGCAAAAATTTCTAGAACACTAAAAAGCAGAATCTTAGCAATAAAGTAGAGTCACAGTTGTGTAAAATTTATATTTGCTATATAATTTATATTATAAATTTGTGAAGGAAAACATGGCACGTAAGATATTTATCCTGTGCTCTGTTATAAGTGATAGTAATAATATTTACACATAGGATAAAGATATGTTTACATGTAACTCCTCCATTAGGCAGAGAAACAGCCAAAATTTGTTTTTTGTTTGTTTGTGTTTTTGTTTTTGTTTTTTTGCGGGTCTGGGGATGGAACCCAGAGGCATTTGACCTCCAAAGTACACCCCCTGCCCTATTTTTTATTCTTTATTTTGAAACCGGGTCTCACTGAGTTGCGGAGGGCCTCACTAAGTAGCTGAGGCTGTCCGCAAACCGAGATCCTCCAGGTCTCAGCCTCCCAAATGCTGTGATTACAAATGTGCGCCACCACGCCCAGCTCAGAGCCAAAATCTGAATCAAACTATTGCTTGACTTAGAAATCTGCTATTCAGATATTGACATTTGCCTTTGGGATTTAAACTTAGGTGTTCTAGGTAAATCTTTTGAGGAGAATCATACTAACAGTATGAATAAATAGCCTCGTAACACTCACATGGAAGCAATCTAATGTTTAGCTTGAAGATCGTGGAAGTTGTTTTAGTTATCTATTAATATGTAAAAGTTTACTATAAAACTTTCTACCTGAAAACAGTTCAGGTGTATGTATCAGAGTTTTTGTGAGCCAGAAATCTGGGCACTACTCAGCTGAGTCTTCTATAGCAGTTTCTCAAAAGTCACAATCAATATGTCAGACCTGTAGAGTCATGTCAAGACTTCATTGGAGACAGAGCTACTTCCAAGCTCACTGAAGAGGTTGCTTTTAGGATTCATTTGTTCAAGGGATATTGAATAGACAAACTCAGTTTCTTGATGGCTGTTAGCTTAAAGCTGCCTTCAGTACATAACCACCTAGTTTTCTCCATAGTAATAACTTATTTTGTCAATGCCAGCAAGAGTAAGACAGAAGTTGTCATGTCTCTGTTTATTTACTTATTTTGTGGTTCTAGGGATTGAACCTACAAGCATTCTAATGCTGAGCTACAACCCCAGCCCTATTTTATTTTTTTGTTTCCCAAACAGGGTCTTCCTAGATTGCTAACAGTCTCACTTCTTGCAGTGGCTGTCCTTGAATGTGTGATCCTTCTGTCTCAGTCACCCAAATACTGGAATTATAGACATGAGCCAGCATGCCCAGCTACAATGTTTTTTAAGAACTATGTACATGACATCTCACCACCTTTGCTATAATGCATTGCAAGAGGAAAGTAAATGAATCCAGGTCCATCCAAAGAAAGGACATTAAAAAAAAAAGTCTGAAAGCCAGAGGGTGAGGATTATTGTAGGACACATTAGAAGTCTTTTAACTATGGAAGGTTTCAAATTGAAAGTGATTTCTTTTTCTTCTCTAAATATCTGTAAGTACTCTAACAATACATTTTTCTAGCTGCTTTTGACAAACTTGCTGAGTAGAAAAATCTAATGATAATGCTGATTTAATTTAGAAAAATAATATGTCAGGAACAATAAAATATTTTTCTAATAATATATAATTTGGCTAGTCTAATTTTTCTGAAGCTTGTTTTGAACCTTATTTCTAGTCCTTCTGCTGTCACCAGTGGTAATGAAATACCTTCAAACATCAAAATAAAGTTAGCAATGGCAAATGATACCATAAAAGTTGTATCAGGACTCAAGTCTTTCTCTCAACAGTTTAGTATTTTAGAATTTGTAAAAAAAAATAAAGCAGATAAAAGTTTTTTAAATTTCCAAAGCTATATAGAATTTTACTAATCTTATTTTTCTTCATCCTAACTAGGTTAACTTTACCTCATGCTTGATGAAAGAAAAAAGACATCAGAAAATAAAAATCCAGTCTCTATTTGCAAGTCTTAACCTTCACCCCACTTACTACTGTCTGCTAACTTTAATTATTAACCAATCATAATCTATGAAAGGTGGCTGAGGGTTACTCTTCAGGAACACCATATTCTTGGCATTTCATGTTCTGTGGCAACAAAGATGAGATAGTCTGTAATTACTAGTATAGACTTCACTGGTTTTGATAAAATTTTAACTTCTTACGAGTCTTTAAAACCTGAGACTGGAAGGCGGAAAGAGATGACTAAGAATGCTACTCCTTTTGAATATCGGCACACACATAACTCCAATGGAGGCTGGCCAAGGAGAAGTTTATGGAATCTATGTCAAAACCATGACACCACTACCCACCAGATGTGGAGGAGAGGAGCTTTTATTACCTGCATTATACCTTGTCTAAGAAAAACTGACTATGAACAAGGGTAAAAAAAAAGTTCTCCAGATATATGGTAACATGTATATTATCAAAAAGTAACTGAAAAGGAGTTAAAAATCTATAATTAGAAATTTAAAATAAAAAGTAAAGTAGGTAAAACATAAAATCAAATTTAATAAAAGTTCAAATATTATATATATAAACTATATTTTTAAATGTGTGTATTTGCTATGAAAACTAAAATGTATCTGTTTTTAAATCTCATATGATCTTTACTTTAAATCAAAATATAAATAAAAATAAAATAATAAAGCTATGATATAAATATATTGGTCAATAACTTAATAAATAATGACTTCTAGTTTGCTAAAATATAAGCTTTAGTATTTGAAGTAAATAAATATTATATGATTGTTGCAAAGAAAAAAAGTTTTTTGTTTGTTTGTTTGTTTGTTTGTTTTGTGGGTCTAGGGATGGAACCCAGGGGCATTCTTCCTCCAAGCTATACCTCCTGTCCTATTTTTATTCTTTATTTTGAAACAGGGTCTCACTAAATTGCGAAGGGCCTCCCTAAGTAGCTGAGGATATCTGCGAACCATGATCCTCCAGTCTCAGCCACCCTAATGCTGGGATTACAAGCGTGTACCACTAAGCCTGGCTGGAAAATGTTATTCTAGTAATGACAAATTAAATTCTTCCTAATGACAATTAGAAGCAATATGCCGTAATTCAGTTCTCCAAGAATCTCTTACATTTTTGTATTGCTTGAGAATGCAAGCACCAATAGTTTTCTCAATATTTTTAATTTTAATTTTATTTTATTGGTACACTATAGTCTCACATCATAATGTGAATCACGTTGACAATGGCATATATTCACACAGCACTTTGTGACACCCCCCTTGTTTGTTTCCCCTCTTCCCTCTTTACAAATACTGAGTGTCTAGGTTAACAATGATATATTCACATGTATAAACATACAAATATAGCTTTTTCATTGATTAACCTCAGCCTTCTTCTTCCCTACCCCTTCTTTCTGGCTTTGCTGAGGTTTCCCTCCATTATATGGAATCCCTCTAGTATCCCTAATACTACCTAGTTTGTGCATATTAGAGAAAATATATGTTCATTCTTTTTCTATGCTTGGCTAATTTCACTTAAGATAATATTCTCCATATCTTTCCATCTTCTTGTGAATGACATGATTTTGTTCTTCTTTATAGCTGAGTAGAATTCCATTGTGTGTATTTTCCATAATTTACAATCTATTCATCTATTGATGGAGACCTAGGTTTGTTCCATATTTTGGATATTGCGGATTGTGCTGCTATGAACATGGGTATGCATATGTTACTGTCGTTCTCTGGTATCAACCCTTTGGAAAGATACCCAGGAGTGGTATAGCCGGATCATATGGTGGATCCATTCTCAGTTTTCTAAGGAATCTCCACACTGACCTCCATAGAGGCTGAACTAATTTGCACTCCCATCAACTGTGTAAAACAGTTCTTCTTTTCCCACATCCTTGCCAGCATTTGTTGTTATTTGACTTTTTTATTCTTGATATGCTGATTGGGGTTAGGTGAAATCTCAGCGTAGTTTTTTGTTTTTTTTTCTCTCCATGGTACTGGGGTTCCTGGAAACCCTTCTACCTTCAGGCTACACTCCCAGACCCATTTTTATACTTTTTTAAATTTGGAAACAGGGTCTCTTAAGCCAGCATGGCTGGCTTTGAACCTGCGCGATCCCCCTATCTCTGCCTCCCAAGCACGGGGATTACATGCGTGCGCCACCACACCTGGCTTCAGTGTAGTTTTTTTTTTTTTTTTTTTTTTTTGGTACTGGGGTTCCTGGAAGCCCTTCTACCTCCGGGCTACACTCCCAGACCTATTTTTGCATTTTTATTTGGAAACAGGGTCTCCTAAGCCAGCGCGCGGGGCTAGCTTCGAACCTGCGCGATCCTCCTGTTTCTGCCTCCCAATCGCGGGGATTACAAGCGTGCGCCACCACGCCCAGCCTCAGTGTAGTTTTAATTTTCATCTTCTGTTGGATAATGATGTTGAATATTTTTTATGTATCTATCGACCATTTGTATCTCTTCTTTTGTAAAGTGTCTGTTCAATTCATTTACACATGTCTTAATTGGGTTATTTGTTTATTAATGTAGAGTCTTCTGCGCTTTTTTTATATTCTGAACATTAGCCCTCTATCAGAGTGGTAGCTGGCAGAGGTCTTTTCCCATTTTGTAGGCTTCCTCTTTGATGCCATCCCACTTGTTAATTCTTGTTTTAATTTCCTGTGCTTTGGAGGTCTTCTTGAGGAAGTTACTACCTGTGCCTATATGTTACATTGTTGAATCTATGCACTCCTTTAATAGCTTCATAGTCGCTCGTCTGATTTCTAGATCTATGATACATCTTGAGTTGATTCCTGTGCACAGTGAGAGGTAAGGATTTAGTTCCATCTTTCTACAAATAGCCAGTTCTCCCAGCACCATTTTTTTAAAAGACTCTCTTTTCTTCAGCATATGAATTTGGCCCCTTTGTTAAAGATCAATTGACTATAAGTGTGTGGGGTTTTGTTTATCTTCTATTTTGTTCTATTGATCTGTGTGCCTGTTATTGTGCCAATGCCATGCTATTTTAACTACTATTGCTCTGTGGTATAATTTGAAGTCAGGGATTATGATGCCTCCTGCATGGTTTTTATTGTTGAAAATTGCTTTGGCTATTCTGGGTCTTTTCTTTCTCCATATGAAATTCATGACTGATTTTTCTAAGTCTATAAAGAATGTCATTAGTATTTTGATAGGAGTAGCATTGAATCTGTAGATCATGTTTGGCAAAATGGCCATTTTGATGATATTTATTTTGCCTATCCATGAGCAAAGGAGATCTTTCTATCTTTCAAAGTCTTTTTCAATTTCTTTTTTAATGTTATATAGTTTTTATTGTAGAGGTCTTTTATGTCTCTGGTCATGTTTTTCCCTAGGTATTTTATTGACTTTGAGGTTATTGTGAATGGAATTGTTTTCTTTATTTCTTTCTTCATGGATTCACTCTTGTCATATAGAAAAGCAACTGATTTCTGTTGGGGTCTCCTCAAACGCCTGACAAAACTTCCAATGAATCAGCTACATGTAGCACCGAATGTGTAGGGGTCTGCACAACCGCCTGACAAAAATTCCAATGAATCAGCTACATGTGGCACCAAACATGTTGGGGTCTGCACAACCGCCTGACAAAACCACAAGAACTTCCGATGAATCTGCAACATGTAGCGCTGAGTGGATATGGAGGCTGTAACTACTCCCACTGCCCCCGCTAGCCCAATTTGGTAATGTTGAGCCTTATTGGCTCATATGATGCTTCCGTGCTCATGAATCCCTCCTGCATTTTATAATGATTGGCTACAAGTTATGTGCTTTGTGCATGCAAGAGTGACCTTTAACATGATAAGTTAAAATAGTTTCCTGTTGGAAATCCCCCTTGGGGTTATTTGCTTTAAATTGGGTTGCCTGAAAAAAAAAAAAATAAATGAGATTCTGCTTGACTCGACTCCCGGCTTGTGTGCTTCTGTTCGGGCAGTCGGCACTCACCTTTCTTCTCAGCCCCACCACTAATGGGCTGGACCTGTCAGATTTCTTTAGGTTGATTTTATTTATATCCTGCCACTTTTCTGAATTGGTTAATCAGCTGCAGTAGTCTTTTATTGAGTTTTTTGGGTCTTCTAGGTATAGGATCATGTGGTCTGCAAACAAAGATAATTTTACTTCCTGTTTTCCTATTTGAATTGCTTTGATATTCTTCTCTTGTCTTGTTGCTGTGGCAAGAGTCTTCAGGACTGTACTGAAAAGGAGTGGTGATAGTGGGCATTCTTATCTTGTTCCTGATTTTAGGGAGAATTCTGGCTGATTTTCCCCATTCAATATGATGTTGGCTTTGAGTTTATTGTTTATTGTCTTACTGATGTTGAGATACTTCAGAAGATTCCTTCTATTCCAGTTTTCTGCAGTGTTTTTAACATAAATGGGTGTTGGATTTTGTCAAGTGCTTTTTCAGCATCTATTGTTATGATCGTATGTTTTTTGTTCTCAGTTCTACATATGTGGTGAGTAAAATGTATTGATTTGCATATGTTGAACCAGCCTTGCTTTTCAGAGATGAAAACAACTTGGGCTTGGTGCACAATTCTCTTGATATGGTTTTGAATGTGTATTGCTAGTATTTTGTTTAGAAATTCACATCTATGTTCATCAAAGATATTAGTCTTTAGTTTTCTTGAAGTATCTTTAATTGGTTTGATATTAATGTGATACAGGCCTCATTGAAGGAGTTTGGAAGAATTCCATCTCTTCCAATTTTCTGGAACAAATTGTGAAGTATTGGAATTAGTTCTTCTCTGATTTGTAGAATTCTGCTGGAAAACAAGCTGGGGCTGGGATTTTCTTTGCTGGAAGAATTTTTATTGCTGTTTCAATTTCTTTGCTTTTTATTGATTGATTTAGGCTTGCTATGTCCTCTTGGTTTTATTTAGGTAGATTATATATGCTTAGTAATCTATCAATTTCTTTCATATTTTCCAGTTTATTGGAGTATAAATTTTCAAAATAGTTTCTGATAATCCTTTGATTTTTTCCTACTGTCTGTAGTGATGTTTCCTTTTTCATTTCTGATTTTAATTATTTAAATTGATTGTCTCTCTTTTTTTCTTTTGGTTAGGTTGGCCAGGAATTTGTCAGTCTAATTAATCTTTTCAAAGAACCAGCTTTTTGTCTTGTTGATCTTTTGATTTGTTTGTATTTATTCTCTATTTTAACTATTTCTGCTCTGATTTGAATTATTTCATGCCTTCTGCTGGCTTTGGGGTGAGGGTGTTGTTGTTTTTCTAGGTCCTTGAGATGCCTCTTTAGGTTGCTTACTTGGCGACTCTCTGTTCTTCTTATGGGGTGCTTTGTGCTATAAACTTTCCTCTTAACACTGACTTCAAAGTGTACTATAGACACTCATCATTCAATAGTGTATCATTCAATCATGTTTTTAATTAATTTATTTTGATCTTCCTTTTTTTTCAGGTCTGGGGATGGAACCCAGGGGAATTCGACCCCCGAAATACAGCCCCTGCCCTATATTTTATGTTTTTATTTTGAAACTAGGTCTCACTGAGTTTCAGAGGGCCTCACTAAATAGCTGAGGTTGTCTGCAAACCGCAATCTTCTGGTCTTAGCTTCCCGAATGCTGGGGGTTTCTGTTGTTGATTTCTACTTTCATTCCATTGTGATCTGAAAAGATGCAGAAAATTATATTACATCTTTTGAATTTGTGGGTGCTTTCTTTGTGGCCCAGGATATGACCTATTTTGAAGGAGGTTCCATGAGCTTCTGAGAAGAATGTGTATTCTGCTGTTCCTGATTAAAATATTCTGTATATGTCTATTAAGTATATTTGATTTGTAGTTTTCTTTAGTTCTGAAGAGTCTTTATTCATCTTTTGCCTTGAAGATCTGTCTAGTGGAGCGAGTGGTGTGTTGGAGTCTCCCAATATTACTGTCTTTATATATATTTGAGATTTGATGCCCTGAAGGGTTTGTTTTACGAATGTGGGTACACCCACATTTGGGGCATAAACATGTACTCTCATTATATCTTCCTGCTGAATTGTCCCTTTTAATAAAAGAAAGTGTCCTCCTTTGTATCTTCCAATGTATTTTAGCTTAAAATTTATTTTATTGGATATGAGTATTGCTATCCCATTCATTTTTGGTATGATTTGCATGATATATCAAACATATGGAATGTTTCAAAAATTTGCATGTCATACTTATGCAGGGGTCATGATAATCTTCTCTGTATCATTCCAATTTCTGTATATGTGCTGCCATAGCAAGCACTTAATATTTTTAAGGTGTTTTTAAGGTGTTGGATGACAGACACATAATTTTTTTTCAGAACAGAGGTAGACTTATTTACTGTCCATTATAATAAAAACTAACATATCTCTTTAGGGAAAATTTGGCTTATTTAATTGAAATACATTAATAAAGACACTAAACAATGAAAATCTTTAAATACAATCAGTTAATTAAAATATCTATTGACAATTCATTTTTAAAAACTACAATTGAGATGGGTGTGGTGGTGCATGCTTCTAATCCCAGCATTTGGGAGGCTCATACTGGATGATCGTGGCTGGCAGGCAGCCTCAGCTACTTAATGAGGCCATCCACAACTTACAGAGACCCTGTTTCAAAATAAAGAATAAAAAATAGGGCAGGGGGTGTAGCTCGGGGGTCAAATGCCCTGGGTTCCATTCCCAGAGCCACAAGAAAAAAACAAAAACAAATCCTGAAACTGATAATTATGAAGACATGTTTAGTCTTTCTTTTTAAGACAAAGAAAAACTGATTTGATCAGTATTGAAAAAAGTAAATTAACGACATAAAGGTAGGCCAAAAAAGCATTAAAAAAAACATGCACACAAAAAGTAATGTTAAAAAAAAAAAAAAAAGGCCTGGTGGAACATGCCTGTAATCACAGTACTTAGGAGACTGAGAAAAGAAAAGCACAGGTTAGAAAACAAACTTAACAATGTAGAGACACTCAGTAACCTATATTACTCTGTCTAAAAAAGAATTAAAAAGAGCTGAAGGTGTAGCTCAGAGGTAGAAGGCCTTATATAATGCCTTATATTAATAATACATAAAATTAAATACTCTTAAAAGTCTAATGAAATAAGCTTCTTAAATAAAATCTAGTATAAAAAAAGAAAACAAATACATTCTAGCATTTAAAAGATTCTTAAATAATAAATACTTTTTAAATTTTTCTATTGGTACATTGTAGTTGTACATCATAATGGGGTACAAGATGTTAGAGGTATACATGCACACATCACATATTTAGCCCTTCCCATATTTCCACCCGACTCTCTCCCCCCTCTCTCATGTTTGGCTCACTGGTTGACCTTGATATATTTATAAATGTATGTCATGTATATTAGGGAATTTTTCTCTTCCTTCCTTCCATTCCCCTTAATTAGGTCACCTTACTTGCTAATCTATGGTTTCTCCTTCTCTGTCTAGAGTTCCTTCTATTAGTATTTTTCTATCTAGCTTCTGCATATTAGGAATAGCATCCAATTTTTTACTTTTTTAATGTAGGTAGAAATTTTTTAACTCGTGCACTATATTCTCACATCATAATGTACATTATGTTGACAGTGGCATACATTCACACAGTACTTGGTGTCCCCAACCTCTGCATCCCATTTCTCTCCCCATTTCCTTCTCTCCCAATACCAAGTGTACAGATTGACAATGTTATATTCACATGTATACACATAGTCGAAGATAGCATTTCCATTAATTAGCCTAAGCCTTCCTATTCTCCTACCCTTTCTCCCTGGCTTAACTGAGGACTGCTGCCATTATCTGGAGTCCCTCTGGTATCCCAAATACTGCTTAGCTTGAGAATATTAGAGAAAACCTATGTCCTTTCTGTTTCTGTGCTTGGCTATTCTCACTCAACATAATGCTTTCCAGGTCTTTCCATCTTCTTACTAATAATTTTGTTCTTCTTTATTACTGAGTAGAATTCCATTGTGTGTATTTTTCACAATTGTATAATCTATTTATCTGTTTCTGAACACCTAGCCTGGTTCATTAGTTTGGCTACTGTGAATTGTACTGCTATGGGCATGGGTATACATATAGTATTGCAGGTCTCAGATTTCAACCCCTTTGGGAAGATACCCAGTAGTGGTATAGCTGGATCATATGCTGGATTCATTACAAGTTTTTTTTTTTTCTTTCTTTCTTTTTTTTTTTTTTTTTTTCATGGTACTGGGCTTCCTAGAAACCCTTCTACCTCTGGGCTACACTCCCACAACTATTTTATATATTTTTTTGGAAACAGGTTCTCTTAAGCCAGCGAGGCTGGCTTCAAACCAGCATGATCCTCCTGTCTCCGCATCCCAAGCATGGGAATTACAAGTGTGTGCCACAACACCCAGCCATTACAAGTTTTTAGAGAAATCTCCCCACTAATCTTCATAAAGGCTGAACTAATTTGCATTCCCACTAGTACTGTAGAAGAGTTCCCATTCTCTCACATCCTCCCCAATATTTATTGTTATTTGACCAACTAAATTGAATAAACAATTCAAAAAAAGAGATACAAATGGCCAATAAATATATAAAAATGTTCAAAATTACTACTTATCAGAATCCATCTAAGCCCATTCAGAACAATTGCTTTATTTTTTTATGACTAATTTCACTTAGCATTAATGTTCTCCATTTCCATCCATTTCCCCATTAATTATCTATGGTTCTTATTTATGGATGAGTAAAATTCCATTGTGTACATATCCCATAGTTTTGTAATCATTCATTTGTTGATGGACATCTTGGTTGGTTCCATAGTTTGATAATTGTGGGTTCTATAGCTATGAATATAGATACAAATGCATTAGCTTGTTTTCTGTTCTTTTGGGTAGATACCCAGATGTGGTAATGATGGATCATTTGGTAGGTTTATTCCCATTTTTATGAGGATCCTTCATACTGATTTCTAAAGTGGTTGCACTAATTTGCATTCCCACCAACAATGTATTAAAGTTCCCACTTCTCTACATCCTTAACAATATTTGTTGTTGTTTGTTTTTAATGATTGCTATTCTAATTGGAATAAAGTGAAATCTCAGGGTAGTTTTGATTTGGATGTTTCTGATTGCTAATCATGTTGAACATTTTTTTCATACATTTATTGGCCATTTTAATTTCTTCTTTTGTGAAGTGTCTGTTTATTTCATTTTCAATATTTATTAGAGTATTTGTTTTCTTAGCATTGTCTCGAGTTCTCTGTATATTCTAGATATTATTTCTCTATGGGAGGAATAGTTGGCAAAATTTTTTCTCATTCTCTTGGCTCTCTGTTGAAATTCTTGATAGTTTCCTTTGCTGTTCAGAAGCTCTTCAGTTTAATGTAATCTCACATATTGACCCTCCTTTTAATTTCTTGTGCATTTGGGGAATTGTTAAAAACTTTTTACCTATGCCTATATGTTGAAGTGTTGGACATATGCCCTCTTCAAGGAACTGCAAGTTCTCTGTTTTGCTATCTAAGTCTGGTCCATTTTGAATTGACTCTTGTGCAGAATGATAAAGTGGGATTTATTTCCATTTTTCAGCAAATGGTTAAGCCGTTTTGCCAACACCATTTTTTGAAGAGGCTATCTTTTTTTCAGTATATGTTTTTTACCCCTTTGCCAAAAATCAATTGGCTATAAGTGTGGATTTTCTTCTGAAACTTATATTTTATTTTTCTGTATTTGTGCCACTACCAGCCTGTTTTTATTACTATGGCTTTGTAATATAGTTTGAAATTAGATATTGTGATGCCTCCTGCATTGCTCTGGTTCCTGAGAACTACTTTGGCTATTCTAGGACTTTTGTTGTTCCAAATGAATTTAAGGAATTATTTTACTATTTGTGAGAAATGACCTTGGTAATTTAATGGGCATTGTATTGAATCTGTAGATCACTTTTGGAAGCATGGCCATTCTGATGATTATTCAAAGGCTGAGACAGGAGGATTGAAGATTCAATACTAGCCTCAGCAACTGACAAAGGAGACTAACGGGGAAATTTTTCAAGGAGCTATATAGAAAAGAGCTCTTTGCTCCTTTGCTTAGAATACCTAACTCACTTAAGGTTTTAGTCATAAAAAGAAAAGTTAACTTTAGGCAAATTATACCTACTGTCCAAAGCCCTCCATATGTTGCTGATAAGATACGGGGTCAACTGTAGTATCCCCCTCAAGGGACAAGCATTAATCAGAACACTTTTCTACCACTAATTAATCTTCTTCTTTCCTATACAGGAATGTATGATAAGAATGAAAAGCACAAGTTAATATTAATGAAAAATGGCTTGACATCTAGACTTTGCCATTCTTGTAGAGGTGGGGTAAGCAGAGACTTCCTTGGTGCCTGCTCACAAAAGCACAAAAGAATTCTCTTAGTACACAATTTAATAGGTATTATAAAAAATAGGTAGAGACATTGTGCACTATAAAAACAGAGTAAGTTCAGTGTGGGTTTGATGGTTGGGTCAGAATAATTTAATAGAATATCTAGTTGTCAAAATATCAGAAAAAATTGAACAGTTAATTATAGAAATGGAGACAGCAACTCTAGAACTTAGTAGTAGTTAAGATAGAGGATAGGATAAGTTCTGTTAAAGTTTATTAAGTGTGATGTAGAGTAGTAGTAAATTTTGTAGGTCATCTCATAAAAATTAATAAAAACCAAAAAACAGGAAAAACAGGTGGCTTTGAGGTATGCCTCTTATGTGGAATTTAGGTTAATGAAAAACTAAATGAAAAACAATGTGCATATAATGTGGTTTTCACAAATTTAATGAAAAACAAAGCGTGTATAATGGGCTTGCTATAATCTGTCAGACTCATGTATAAATAAAGTATAATCTGGGACATAGGCAGAGATGCCTTCTCCTTGCTACTAAGCATGGTGTCTCTCAATTTTGTCAACCCTACATCTTTCAAGACCCTTGGACTGACCAAGAATGGACCCCAGCAAACTGAGACCCTCACTAATGTCACTACTGTTTCAAAATTTAAAAATAAAATAAAATAAAATGAGGCTTAGGATAGTGTAGCTTAAAGATATATGGCCCCTGGATTCAATCCTCAGTACCAAAGAAATAAAAGATTATTATTGGTGAATATCCTCATGAGCTTGGAAGAAGAATGGATTTACTAAGTATCTTAGTCAGCTTAGGTTGTTATAAAAAAATTCCATAGCCTAGGTGGCTTAAATAAAATAAATTTATTTTTTAAAACTCTGGAGAATAAAGTCCAAGATCTAAATTCTATTTTATTTGGTTTCTGCTGCAGACTCCTTTCTGCATTTATAGATAGTTGCTTTTGATTCATATAGTATTTCCTTTCAGTGCCTGTGGAAAAAGACAAAGAGATTTTCTTCTTATAAAGCCACCAAACCTATCATCATATTATGACCCAACCTGGTATGCACTGAATATTTGTGTCTTACCCTGCTGTGGTTTGATATATCAACTGAAATTTCTTATGCTGAAAACTTAATCTCCAGATATGTTTACGCAAGTTGGAAGTAGGAACTTTGAAAGATAATTAGTACTAGTTGAGATCATGAGGTCAGGCCCTTATAATAGGATTAGTAGCTTTATAAGAAAAGGTTGAGGGGCCCAAGCCAGAATGATTGCTCTTCCTCGTCATGTCTTCAAAGTTTTATGATGCATCTAAAAAGTTCTCATTAGATGCTGGTGTCATACTTTTGGATTTCCCAGCCTTTAAAAATCATAGCTAAAATGAATCTCTAGTTTATAAAAATTACTTATTTTCAGACATTTTGTTGAAGCTACAGAAAATGTACTATGACACCCAAAATTTTATATGTTGAAGCTCTGGGTGACTGTTACTTGGATATAGAGCATTTATAGAAGTTACTCAGTTTAAATGAGTCCAGAAAGTCAGAGCCCAGATGTAATAGGATTGGTATCCTCTGAGAGGAAGCTCAGAGGGCTGGTTATCTCTCTGCACATATTCAAGAACATGTTGTAGAAGAGAACATGTGAGCACAAAGAGGGAAGCCACATGCAAGCTCAGACCAGAGGCATCAAAATGGCACTTTTTTTTTTTGCTGGCACTGTGATCTAATATTTCCCATCCTCTGAATTTTAATAAACTTTGGCTCTTAAAATGTTCAATCCAGTATTCTGTTATGGCAACCTGGGCTGATTAATACATTATTATTATTATTATGGCATCTTTGACCTTCATTACCAAGGCCCTCTCTCCAAATAGAAAGACATAGGAAGTTATAACCAAAGTCCAAAGCAGAAAATGGAAGATTAATGAACATGATTGCATTAAATAAAAATCTTTCTTATAATAAACATCTTGAAAAATATAAATAAAATTAAAGTAAAGTCATAGATTTAGAGGGGATATTTCCAACATTTATAATAAATACATAGTATTGAGTAAATTGAACTAAGTGTAATACATCAATAATAGAAGACAAAGCTCAAAAATATGTGCAAAGGATAGAAACAAGAATTAGCAAACCAGAAAACACAATGCCCAATAAACATATGAAAAGCCTCTCAGCCATTTTGCATTTCAGTAGGGAAATGCAAATTTTGAAAAAAAAAATGAGATCCTTTTCATTTGCAGGTGATTAGCAAACTAAAAATGAATCTGGCAATATCAAGTATTTGCAGGATGTTGGGGAAGGAGGGGGAGAAAAACTCCCATACACCTTTTGTTGAATGGAAAATTGATAAAACCATGTTGGGTGGAAATTTCAGTGTTTCTAGGATAATTGAACACATGTGTAGTCTGTGATGTCGCCATTACACTTTTATTGTATAGCCTACTAAAATTTCCTCTCCTTTAAAAAAGAAGACATGCACAGCTATGAACTTTGAAATATTTTTTTTCTAAGAGTATAAGATTGAAGCTAATTCAAATATCTCCACTGATATTCTATTATACAATGGAATACCAGGGAATATTTAAAAGGAATGAGCTAGATCCTATTTAAACTAAAATTGATAGACTTGAATACAGAATGCTAAGTGAAAAACAACAAAATAAAATAGAATTTACAGAATCTTGTTATAAATTAAACAAATTTCATTTGGATTCCATAATGGCCACGGACAAAAAGATCATGACAACTAAGTGTGGATCATCTAGTACTCTATCCTTATTTCCAGAAATAATCTTCACATTTTATTACATGTGAGAAAAATTTTCATACAGTAGAAATGGTGGAAGCCATACTAATATCTCTTTTAGTTTCAGATGCATTTTTCTTTACTGCCTGCGATTTAACTAATACATAATTGGGGAGTCCAGATAGTCTAAAGTTACTGGCTGTAGGAGTAAGGGAATTCAGAGAGTAAAGGTCAATGGTGTATGCTAACTTCAATCCCTCCAGTTAAATGCTTGTAATCATACTCAAGACATTCTTTGATAGCTATTGCTTTCCATAAATACCATCCCTAGCTATGTTTATAGTGGTCTGATCCTTCCAAAGGCACCATCTCATACATTATGCTTGACCCTCATGATTTTATGAGATATTCCCTGAATACAAAATACTTTTAGAGAGGCACTCATTCTTCAAAGCCCTAAAAATCCTTGAAATGGAGGCGAGGACTGCTTGGTTTGTTGTGGGCCAGGTGGGTGAGCAAGAGGGAGAATCCCATGGGGGCCAGGTAAATAGACCAGATCTGTTCTGAGCAGCTGCAGCAGCTAAAGAAATGGCTAAGCGACAGCTTCCTCAACCTGCTGTGTTGGCTTCCTGCCAGCTCCAGGAGCTAGAACAACTTGCAAGCAATAGGAATCTCCTAACTTGCAGAAGGGGCAATTTACATGTTAAAGGATTTACCCTCCTCCTCCTCACAACCTATAGAACTGGGAACAAAAGTGGATCTGAAGGAAGACAGTGAGACAAAGATGCTTACTTCCACAGGCCTGCTCCAGTCCATATAATCCCAAATTACTATTTTGATGCAAAAGTTTTTTATCATAGTCACCTATAACTAAAACACTCTGAAAGTTCCCAATGTAAGCCCAGGATTCTGCATACCACCTGGTAGCATAACTCATTTTTAGCTTGCCACTATGTTGCTAAATCCGTTTATCAACGCTGATTCCTCTTACAGCATTGATAAGAGCACACTATGCAGATGTCTTGAATTAGTTTAAGTTCTAATTGACAGAACACTTGAACTTGACTGAGAAGAGAAACACTAAATAAACTGTATTTATGCCTTTGTTTATCTGCTGCAGCCATGTGTGTCAATGTTTAGAAGAAAACTCTCAACTGTTGAACACTTTTTTATGCAAATCTTGGAGGTAAGCTATTCACTTAAACCCAAAACATTAATTTGGAGTTTTGTGCCCCCCAAAATATAAACTTTCATACTAAATAAAGTATCATTAGAAAACTTAAACTTTATACTTAGCTTTTATAATAACAAATACTCTTATATTTCTTTGTTGTTACACACATTTCTTAACTACAGTTTTAGACTCTTCTATGAAATTGTGCTACAATTGTTTTATGGAGTAAATTATAAGAAATTTGATGTTGAAGCTATGGCCTAAAATATTCTTTCCTGGATTCTGATATTATTCTGTAAAATGAAATATTGCCTTATAACGATGTTGAAGGGTTCAGGAGTCCTCTCCAAAGAGACCACCAGGGCATATGCAATCACAAGAGCTTTATTTTGGGGAATCCAGCATGCTGGGGTCCACCAGCACACGAAGTAGAGATGATACCCTAAAATGGTAGCTCGCAGGCCTTTTAAGCAGCAGGTAGGGGGGAGGTAGGGGATTTCCTAAATTCTAGGGGTGGGGTGTCATGACCTTTTTGTATATTGGGGAAGTTTGAGGTCTGAGCATTAACATACAGCTCTTCATTCATTAACATACCTGCCTGAGTCAGGTCACCTTTAGGCCTAGTCTTCCTGAAGTGAAATCTGAGCCTTCCATGGCAGCAGCATGGATGGAGTCCACGTGTCATTGATAGGAAGTATTAGTATTCTTTGTACAAACCTTCATGTTGCTACAACCTGAGGAAATTTACCTCAAATTACATTCAAAGGTAATTTTATTTTGTAATTCACTTTTTATTTTATCAAATAATTTTACTTAATATAATTTCTGTGTTAGCATTTATCAAGTATAATAATGTTTTACTTTTGCTTCAAGTAATTAATTATATGTCATCTACCTTCATTTTCTAAAATAATACATAACTTAAAAATAAATAAATGTTGCCCTAATATTAAATTCCTGCTTTTTGTTCTCTGCTTTAATAATTTTGTACTAACTTGAACAAAAGCAAAAGCAACATCTTTTTTTATATTGTGACACTAAATAGAAATTTTTTAGGAATGTATTGTCTCTAAATATAAACTTTAAATGTTTTACTTTTGCTGCTGATCAGCAGTATACAGAGAATTTAAAATGTCATACCCTATTGCTATTAGACTGGTTTGGCTCACAACTGCTATTTTGAACAAATTATTATTAGAGATGCATTTGCATATTTGTAGTCTTACATCAGAATTTTTTGTTTTCATATTATAATACTGACCATTGTTAATACATTTTAAAAGCTTAGTATATATTTGGCTCAATTATAGAACACTTGCTACTAATATTGCAGTCTAAGAGCAAAGTTTTTATATATACATAAGAAAGACATTTTTCATAGAAATAAGTGACATACAGTTTAAAATAGGAACAGACCAATAGATCCAGGTTATGATCTCAGACTGAAATCCTCTTTTGCAAACTATACAAAATCCATGTTTATGAGTTCATTGAGAAAGATTGTCGCAATGATAGAATAAGGTTCAAAGTGATAAAATATAAGCCAAGTATTAGCTTATATTTCTGACATTAAACATTAGGAACCAAAGTATAATAGACAAAAATCAACAACAATTTCAAAGAATAGTGACAAGGTAAAGTTTTCAACAAAAATCATTAGCAAAGATCTAAAATATTTTAGTACAGATGAAAATAACACGTTAGGAAGAGAGGTGGTAAAGCTTCAGGGACTAGAATAGCATAGTTGATGCAAAGAGACAGAAATGTAGTCTAGATCTAGTTTAAGTAGATTTTCAAGTAAGGCATAGTGGCACAAGCCAGTTTCAAAAATTTAGTGAAACCCTGCTTTACATTAAAAAAAATTTTAAAAGCTAAGGTGTAGCTCTGAGGTAGAACATCTCTGAGTTCAATTTCCAGGACCAAATAAATACATACATACATACATACATACATACATACATACATAAATAAAGTAGGTAGAACATAATTGATATTAGGAAGATCCAAAAAGAGAAATCCACATATTCTAGATAAGAATTTTTAGAAAACATTAAAATACAGACTTAGGCATTTATTTATTTATTTATTTATTTATTTATTTATTTTTATTTTATTGGTGCATTGTATTCATACATCATAGTGGGATACAAACTTTTGTAGACATACATGCACACATCACCCAGTCAGCCCCCACCCAATCCCCACCCCATTCTCTCCCCATCCCTCCCTCCCATGCTTGGCTTAGTGGTTGATGTCTAGTATTATAGCAATTTATCCAAAATTAAAAATGATAATCTCTCATAACAGTTTCATTTGTCTGATACCAAGCTTTTGATGACTTAAAGATAACATTTCAATATTTCTATTTACTTTCTTTCTTACCAGAGAATATTTTTTTCTATTTTTTTTAGGTGAAACTATCATATATTTATATATTTATTTTCCAGAAAAAAAAAAATCTATCCTAATATGGAATATGGACTCTAGATACCCAAAACAATCTCAAAGAAGAACAAAGCTAGAAGATATATATTTTCTGATTTCAAACAATATAAAGCTACAATAATTAAAACAGTGTAGTACTATTCTAAAGGCAGATATATAAACCATTGGAGTTAAATAAAAGCCTAGAGCTAAATTCTTCCATATATTGTCAAGTTATTTTTGACAAGGTTTCCACGAACATTTGGTGGTGGAAATAATAATCTTTTAACTAAATATTGTTGAAAAATAATAATTACATGGAAATGAATAAAATTGGACCCTTACCTAACACCATATACAAATATTAACTCAAAATAGATAAAAGACCTAAATATAAATCTTAAGACTTATAAACTTTTAGGAGAAAATCTGGGTCATAAAACCTCACAACATTGAAATTGGCGGTGATTTCTTGGATATGATTTCAATGGCACAGGCAACAAAAGAGTATACAAACTCCCTAAAAAATTAAAAAAAAATTTTGTATATCCAAAGACAATGTAAACAGAGTTAAAAGTTACTAATAGAATGGGATAAAATATTTCCAAATGCTATATCTGAAGGTATATTAATATTCCAACTAGAAATCCTAAAAATTAACAACAATAAAGGCAAACAATACAATTTAGAGATAGGTAAAAGACTAACATAAATAATGAATCTCCACAGATAACCAATCTTAGTTGACTGTTGGATGGAAACTCTTGTTTCTCTGGTTCTGGTGTGTGTTACCTATTTCTTCTTTGTAGTTAATCTCTTTGAGTATTTTCTCTAGTGCTGGTTTTGAAGACATAAATTCCTTCAGTTTCTGTTTGTCATGGAAGCTTCTTATTTCTCCATCTAATTTGATAGAAAGTTTTGCTGGGTAGGAAATTTTTGGCTGGAAGTTGTTTTCTTTCAGAGTTTGGAATATGTTACTCCAAGCCCTTCTGGCTCTCATGACTTGGTTTGGGAAGTCTGGAGTGATTGTAATTGGTTTGCCTCTGAATGTCACTTGGTAATTTGTTTTTGTTGCCTTTAAGATTCTCTGCTTGGCTTCCACATTGGTCATTTTGACAATTATGTGGCGTGGGGATCCTCTTCTCCGATCCTGTCTAAAGGGAGTTCTATAAGTTTCCTGGACCTTTGTATCGACCTCTTGCTCTATGTCTGGAAAATTTTCTGCTATTACTTCCTTGAAGAGATTGTTGATCCCTTTGGTTTCACTTTCTTTTCCTTCCTCTATTCCAATTATTCTTAGGTTAGCTCTCTTAAAATGGGCCCATATTTCTTCAATATCAGATTCCTTCTGTCGGATATTTTTTTCTAGATTAGAAACTATGCGTTCATTTTTGGATTGATCATCTTCTAAGAGCAAGATTCTATTCTCCATGTGGTCTAATCGGTTGTTTGTACTTTGAATTGAGGCCTTTACTTCATTAATTGCATCCTTTATCTCTTTTTGGCTCTCTCTGAATTCTTTTCGAAGCACCTCTATTATTTCTACAGTTATTTTCCTGATTTGATCTTCTAGAAATCTCTGATTTTCTGTTTTATCAGGTTCTGATGTTGTGGGGTTGTGGGCATTCATTGCTCCAGTGTTATTCCTCTTTCCCATGATTTCGGAAGTTTGTGCTTTCTCTGGGTTCTTCCCTTGGGTCACTATGACTTCGCTTTAGGTGCTCTGGATCTCGAGTCTGTGGTATCTCAGACCCCACTACTCCTTCACTGGGTTGTACCACAAAGTCCCAGACCCAGGGAGTCAATAGAGGCTGCTTTAGACCATGCTGGGTGCCAGGTTGCAAGTTCTCCTATAGTGTGATATCTCTGC
Organism: Muscardinus avellanarius; assembly: GCF_963383645.1. Classification (NCBI taxonomy): domain Eukaryota; kingdom Metazoa; phylum Chordata; class Mammalia; order Rodentia; family Gliridae; genus Muscardinus; species Muscardinus avellanarius. Next base: position 38,943,337 of record NC_137790.1, read on the forward strand.
CACCGCCACTCCCCCACTGGGTCAAGTCCCAGGGAGTACAGTACTGGGATTTCTCCTCTGGGGCCCGCAATTTGACTCACTGTCCTTGAGTACGCAGATGTAGCTGTACTGGACTCGGTGAATCCACTGCTGCTGCTGCTGGTGGCAATATGGCGCCGCTGCTACGCCCTCGGCCGTGAGGCTGGCGTATTTCTTCTTGGTTTTGAGTTCCACTCTGAATCCCTGCAGCGTGTGCTGATCTCAGCCACTGGGAGCTTTAGATGCTCCCTGCGCCGAGAAATCCCGCCTGGCTGTTCCGCAGCGGCTCACCTCGGCTTGCTGTAGTCGTCCGTGAACTCGCCGCTGCTGCTGGCAGTAAAGCACTGCTGCCGCATCCTCAGGCGTGAGGCCGGTGTATCTCCTCTGTGGCTCTGAGCTCTGTTCTCAGTCCGCTTTCTCTCTGGAGCCTGGTGATTTTTTTGTTTGTCTGGTGATGGTGTTTTCTGGCTATGAATGGCGCTGATTTTGTGGTAATGGAGATTTGTTGTTAGCGGGGCTCTTAAGCCCCGCTTTTCTCAGTTGCCATCTTCCCGGAAGTCAGACGTAGGCATTTAAATCTATCATACCTAAAGAGATTAGTACATGATTGAAAAAGAATTAGAAAAAAATATTGCTGCAGGTCATTTGAAGGAGAAAAAAAGAAGAATATGGAGGACAAAGCTAATTAGGTCTAGGATTAGGGTTATGGCACTGACAACTTAAAATAATTAATAGATATCTGCTGTTCCCTATCTTTTATCAGGGAAACTAAATTTAATAGTTTAAAAATGCCTAATTTGATATGAGATAGAAAAAATGAATTTTATATTTGAAACAAACAATGTTAATTGTATTTAGAGTATTGTTAGCTATGTAACAAATAAACTCAAATATTGTACAGACCATATACCATGAAATGTTATTTTATACTCAGATAACTTTATGTGTGGCTGGGGGAGTAGGTGACATTCTTCTACAAATTATGCAGAGAAAAGAGCTATAATTTTCTTTTAGCTCTATGTTTTTCCTTAAGTCTTAGAATTCCCCACATTTATTAGCAGAATTGCAACAAATACATAAAAAAGTCAAACTTGCTTCTTAAACTTCAACCTAGTCATGGTATAAATAATTCCAGTCACACTGAAATGAGCCCTAGATGCAAAGAGAATGAGAAATGTGGGCTTCTTTGGGACAGCTACTTTTCAGAAACTACCTGGAAGGGGAGTCCACATTTTGGTGGCTACCAAGCCATCACTACTTCAAAGCAATCTGTCCCATGTTCACATTTTGCCTAAAATAGTTTCCAGTCTCAAAAAGACTACCCAAGTATCTCAATTTACAATACAGACTGTGCAACTGTAATTACTGATGTACTCATTTATTGATTTACTTACATTCTTTTTATCTTAGATGATGCACTGTAATAGATTTTATAGATAACTTGTTAAAACAACACAAAAATCACAGCCAGATATGGTGGTATAAACATTAAATCCTAGTACTTAGGAGGCTGAAAAGGGAGGACCACAGGTATGAAGTCACCCTAAGCAACTTAACTAGGCCCTGTTTCAAAATAAACAATAAAATACTTCTAAGGATTGAAATCCGAGATAAAATGGCCCCTGGATTCCATTCCCAGAACCAAAATAAAATAAAATAAAATAAATCACATTTGAACTGAATGGCCATTCTGTTTTCCCTTATTAAGTTGGGAATACTGTAATCATTTCAATTTACTTGTTCCAACATTACAACCCCTCCTCTATTTTTAAATTATTAGAGTTGGAGTCAGGAAACGTTGAACACATTAATAAATGACTTTGAAACTGACTGACTCTATGATCTGAAGTACCTTTAAGATATTTATTCCTTGTTTTCCTCATTTGGAAAGATAAAGTAATATATCTCCTTCATTAATTCATGCATTCTACAAGAATTTACTGAGCACATACCATGAGTATCTGAGGTATGCTAAGTTCTGAGGATATATGAGTAATAATTCAGTCTAAGTTCTTAGGTTCTTAGCACTTAAATTATAGATACTATATCAGATGTAAAGTGATATAGAAAAAATAAAGCACAGTAAGAGGAATAAGGAGTGCTATTAAAGTTGCTATATTAAATAGGTGGTCATGAAATAGTACTCTGCTAAGCTAACATGTAAGCACAAATCAGATGGAAATAAGAGAACAAACCATGCATTCATTTAGAAGAATATTGTTCCAGACAGAGAGTTCTGAAAATGCAAAGATTAAGGAACAGAAATGTGCTCGTTGTATTTGAGCAACCTGAAGGAAGTCTTTGTTTCTGAGGTTGAGGATATAAAATGAGTAAATACAGAACAAGATATCCTTATTATTCCCCTCAACTTGACTGAATTTTAGACAGGTCTTTTTCTGACTCTACCTCTGCTTCTTTTAAATATATGCAAATCTTTTCTCAGCCTCTTGACAGTTTTACAACCCAGTAAATATCTTTCTCAAAGACCTGGGAGCCATCTATTTAAAATGAAAATATTCAAGGAGATAGCACCCTAATCCTTCAATATTTCTGGGAGAATAGGCATAAGTTTGAAGCAAACAACTTGGACCCTATCTCAAATTTTTTTAAAAAAATTAAATAGAAAAAGATGGGAGTGTAGCTTAGAGTAAAATGGTCCTAGGTTCAATCCCTAGGAACACACACACACACACACACACACACACACACACACCCTAAGAGGGGGTGGCTTTAGCTTCACTGGGAACAATGCTTCAAATTGTGAAAGTACCTCCTGTTGAGGTTTACTTTCTTTTTGGGTAAAATCAGTTCACAAACACTGATTCTCCCTACCATGGCTCTCAGACCTTTCTTTCACTGGTGTGTATAGTCAGTCTTCCCTAATGCAAAACTTTTGAATAAAGTCTTCCTTGTCCATTTAACTTTGTCCAGGTTATTTTTTACTTCAACAGTCACAGAAGCCTATTTACAGAATTGGAGCAAAGGCCAAATCACAAATGGTCTTTTGACCATGTCAGAACTTGGTTTTCTTTTAAGTTAGTAGAAACTTCTCTGGGGTTTTGAGCAGAGGATAGTTGTGATACACCTCATGTTCTGAAATGGTCACTCTGGCTGTCATGTACAGAGTAGAAAGGGGAGACAAAAATGGAAGAAAAAAAAAAAAAGACAGGTGAAAGCTATTACGATAAGCTCACCAGGTTGTTGCCCTATTTATTTTGTGTAGGAAAGACACTCCAAAGTGCTTATTCTTGAGCATGGGCTAGTTGACTAGTAGTAGTTGAGACTTGGAGAAATCAGATTGGAAGGTTTGTGTGAAGGAGGTCTAGGGAAGAGGTATTTGCTTTGGGCCTTTCAGACAGAATATGGACAGAGTATGAGGATATTTGTATCCCATTTTAAGAGTTACTAAAAGGTAATGGCTGCAACTTCTCCATTGATCCAACCTGGCCGCCCAGGCTCAGAAGCCGCTTCCTCCTCCTATTCCTCCAGAGCATGGCATACTGTGGCTTTTTATATCTAGATGATTCTGCTTGCTTCATCTCCCAGATGTTTTATTTCACTAATTTCTAATATCATTATAATAGCTGTCATTGTTATATTCCCTCTATTGAACTATATTAGCTGCCTATTTGTTTTTAAATCTTCACTCACTAATTAACATAATTGGATTATTTTTATATTTTTAACTAATGATTATTATTTTCTTCAGGATACATTAATAGTTTATCAGTCTGTTATAGAAAGAAATATATACTATTTATATTCTTTTGTGGGTTTTATTTGTGGGTCGCTTTTTCGTATTGAATAAATTGTATTTAAAATTATACTTGGACTTACAGACTTATGCAGTCTTTGGAAAATGATCTTGTTTTCTCTGAACCAAATGTATATCTGGCTTTACCTCTATGAGGAAATGACATAGAAATGAGCATGGACCAGTTTACTTTACTACAAAATTTTCTGGGTAGATCTCATCAACTACATAACACTGTTTAGAAACACAATCCCCATAAAGATTTCTTTTATATCACTTCCCAAACAATGTCTATCTTGAGTAATGAAAAAATTGCCACAGAGGTACACAGCAATACCTGAGCTGAAACCTTGCAATAGCTGAGGGGTTTCTTAAGAGCTCTGCTGAGGCATGGAAGAAAATGTGAATTCAGCTCTTATGTTACTTTCCTCATTTGTAAAATTGGAATAATAATACTTACCTGTCTCTCTAGGGTGCTGTAAAATTAATTAGAATGTTATAGTCCTTTTAGAATCATGAATGAAAGAGATTTTACAAGAGCAAATTTTGATTGCTATTCTTAATATTAATGCTAACAAAAAACATTTCTGCACATTTCCCTATTTTACTTGTTGTTTGGTAATTTGTATTTTTAAATACTGTGAAAGACTACATATTTAAGAAAAGAAAATGTAGCCTTAGAAAAGCTATCTGGAGTATTAAATTCACAATGGAAATACTTTTCTTGGTTTCATTTACTACTGTATCCCAAATATGCATAAGAGTACCTGATACTATTGCATGCATATTTGTTAAATGAAAATGTGCAAAAATATTTTGTTAGCACATAGGTATTTAAAATTAATCCAAGGGACTTCTGGGAAGATGGCGATGGAGCAAAACGGGGCTTACGAGCCCCGCTAACAACCAATCTCTATTACCACAAAATTAGTGCCTTTCATAGCCAGAAAACACCATCAGCAGAGAAACAAAAAATGTAATTTTAAGGGTCAGAAAAAAGAGGGCTGGAAAAACGAGACACCAGAAACCAGAACGCAGTGCTGCAGCCAGTGCCGTGGCATGAAGCGGCGGGCGCCATTTTGCCTTGCAGCACCAGGCTCCAGAGAGGAAGGTAACTCATAACAGAGCTCAGAAACCAGAGAGGAGATACGCCGGCCTCACGCCCGAGAATGCGGCAGCAGCGCCTTACTGCTGGCGGCAGCAGCGAGTTCACTGGACGGCACCAGACCAACGCACGCAACAGCCCACCAAACTCCAGAGAGGAGCGGCAGACAGCAAGCGGAGGTGAGCCACTGCGGAACAGCCAGGCGGGATTCGGCAGATTTCTTGGCGGCGCACAGAGCAGCTAAAGCTCCCAGGGGCTGGGCTCAGCGCACCCTGCAGGGACTCAGAGTGGAGTTCAAAAACAGAAAAGAAATACGCCAGCCTCACGGCCGAGGGCGTGGCAGCGGCACCATATTGCTACCGGCGGCAGCAGCAGCAAATTCACCAAGTCCACTACAGCTCCATCTGCGCACTCAACAGTGAGTCAAATTGGGGCCCCTAGAGGAGAAATCCCAGTACTGTACTCCCAGGGACTTGACCCAGTGGGGGAGTGGTGGTGGCAGAGATATTACACCATAGGAGAACGCCCAACCTGGCACCCCCCATGGTCTAAAGCAGCCTCGATTGACTCCCTGGGTCTGAGACTCTGTGATACAACCCAGTAAAGGAGTAGTGGGGACTGAGATACCACAGACTCGAGATCCACAGCACCTTAAGTGAAGTCGTAGTGACCCAGGGAAGAACACAGAGAAGGCACAAACTTCCGAAATCATGGGAAAGAGGAATAACAATGGAGAAATGAATGTCCACAACCCCACAACATCAGAACCTGATAAAACAGAAAATCAGAGATTTCTAGAAGATCAAATCAGGAAAATAACTGTAGAAATAATAGAGGTGTTTCGAAAGGAATTCAGAGAGAGCCAAAGAGAGATAAAGGATGCAATTAATGAAGTAAAGGCCTCAATTCAAGGTACAAACAACCGATTAGACCACATGGAGAACAGAATCTCGCTCTTAGAAGATGATCAATCCAAAAATGAACGCATAGTTTCTAATCTAGAAAAAAATATCCGACAGCAGGAATCTGACATTGAAGAAATATGGGTCCATTTTAAGAGAGCTAACCTAAGAATAATTGGAATAGAGGAGATAAAAGAAGGTGAAATCAAAGGGATTAACAATCTTTTCAAGGAAATAATAGCAGAAAATTTTCCAAACATAGAGCAAGAGGTTGATACACAGGTACAGGAAACTTATAGAACCCCCGTTAGAGAGGATCAGAGAAGAGGATCCCCACGCCACGTAATTGTCAAAATGACCAATGTGGAAGCCAAGCAGAGAATCTTAAAGGCAACAAAAACAAAGGACCAAGTGACATTCAGAGGCAAACCAATTACAATCACTCCAGACTTCCCAAACCAAGTCATGAGAGCCAGAAGGGCTTGGAGTAACATATTCCAAACTCTGAAAGAAAACAACTTCCAGCCAAAAATTTCCTACCCAGCAAAACTTTCTATCAAATTAGATGGGGAAATAAGAAGCTTCCATGACAAACAGAAACTGAAGGAATTTATGTCTTCAAAACCAGTGCTAGAGAAAATACTCAAAGAGATTAACTACAAAGAAGAAATAGGTAACACACACCAGAACCAGAGCAATAAGATTTTCCATCCAACAGACAACTAAGATTGGTTATCTGTGGAGATTCATGATTTATGTTAGTCTTTTACCTATCTCTAAATTGTATCATTTGCTTTTATTGTTGCTAATTTTAGGATTTCTAGTTGGAATATTAATATACCTTCAGATATAGCATTTGGAAATATTTTATCCCATTCTATCAGTAACTTTTAACTCTGTTTACATTGTCTTTGGATATACAATATTTTTTATTTTTTAGGGAGTTTGTATACTCTTCTGTTGCCTGTGCCATGAAATCATATCCAAGAAATCACTGCCAATTTCAATGTTGTGAGGTTTTATGACCTAGATTTTCTTCTAAAAGTTTATAGTCTTAAGATTTATATTTAGGTCTTTTATATATTTTGAGTTAATATTTGTATATGGTGTTAGGTAAGGGTCCAATTTTATTCTTTTTCATGTAATTATTATTTTTCAACAATATTTAGTTAAAAGATTAGTATTTCCTCCACCAAATGTTTGTGGAAGCCTTGTCAAAAATAACTTGACAATATATGGAAGAATTTATCTCTAAGCTTTTATTTAACTCCAATGGTTTATATATCTGCCTTTAGAACAGTACTACACTGTTTCAATTATTGTAGCTTTCTAAGGTTTGAAATCAGAAAATATACATCTTCTAGCTTTGTTCTTCTTTGAGATTGTTTTGGGTATCTAGAGTCCATATTCCATACCAGGATAGATTTTTTCTGAAAAATAAATAAATAAATGAATGAGAGCTTCACCTAAAAAAAAAAAAGAAAAGAAAAAAAAATTCTCTGGTAAGAAAGAAAGCAAAAAGAAATATTGACCTGTTATCTTTTAGTCATCAAAAGCTTGGTATCAGACAAATGAAACTGTTATGTGAGATTATTATTTTTAATTTTGGATAATAAATTGCTATAATACTAGATGTTAACCACTAAGCCAAGCATGGGAAGGAGGGATGGGGAGGGAACGGGGTGGGGATCGGGTAGGGGCTAACTGGGCGATGTGTGCATGTATGTCTACAAAAGTATTTTCTTTATACCATTATTATGTATGAATACATTGCACCAATAAAAAAATAAAAAATTAAAATTAAAAAAATAAAATAAAATTAATCCAAAAGCTTTTCATAAACAGTGTCAATGTTGATTTTTATCTACACTAAAAATCGTCTCTCATACTCACACATACATATGCTTCCCCTAGTAAATAATTAATTATAATACGTAATTTCTCCATAAGCAATACCATTTTAGTGGAGGAAGATTAAAAAATAATTCCATTATTTTAGGAAAACAAAAAGATCTCAATAAAATGAGTATATTAAATTATAAACATGGTTATTTTAATATAGTAATATTTAAATTAAAGCCGTTGTAAATACTACTTTAATTTAACCTTTATGTCACTGTATTTGCATGTTTGTTAATCATTCTATGTAATTATGATGTTTCTTGAATTTTAATATATCTACATAAATTCGTCCATTCTTATTCGTCCTTTCTCATATTTACACATATATTTAATTCCATGAGCAATTGGGATCTCCTTTAAAGTACATTTTTCCCATTTAAAACCCTCTATCCCAGCCGGGCGTGGTGGCGCACGCTTGTAATCCTCGCGATTGGGAGGCAGAGACAGGAGGATCGTGCAGGTTCGAAGCCAGCCGCGCTGGCTTAAGAGATCCTGTTTCCAAATAAAAATATAAATCATAGGTCTGGGAGTGTAGCCTGGAGGTAGACGGGTTTCCAGGAACCCCAGTACCACCAAAAATAAATAAATAAATAAAATAAAATAAAGTAAAACCCTCTATCCCAGATAGAAATCTGAAATTCAGAACTGCTATTCTCACAATGGAATTGTATTATTTACATTAACAAAAGCAATATTACTTCATTGACTTGCATTTAAGAAACAGGCAAAGGGAACATCTATCATCCTTTAAAGTACCTAATCTTATGAGATTCTACACCATGTGAAGGAAATCATAGTTGGTGATATGAGATATTCATTCCAAATTCATTGAAACAAAAACAAAACCCATAAAGAGTCCTTTATCATAACTAATGTCTCTCAGAATTACTACATTATTTTAGCGTTATTACTATTTCGACATTGATGAGTCTTTATGCTGCCTCAGCTTTGTGGAACCAATTCTTCTGTTCTGAAACCAAGGCCCCTCATTAGTGAACACTCTTTCCTCTTTTCTTGGGAAGAGAAAACTTACACCATTTTTTTTTTTTTTTTTGGTGGTACTGGGGTTCCTGGAAACCATTCTACCTCTGGGCTACACTCCCAGACCTATTTTATACTTTTTTATTTGGAAACAGGGTCTCTTAAGCCAGCGCAGCTGATTTCGGACCTTTTTTCTCCACCTCCCAAGCGCAGGGATTACAAGTATGTGCCACCATGCCCGGCAACTTACACTATTTTTAACATGTATTTTTCTCTCTCATTTCAGGTTAATGTCTCACTTATTCATTGTTCTAAGTAAGTAGTAATCACGTCCATCCTGAAGAAGGATCCCTGTCAAGAACTGAATATTTGTGCCCACAAAATACCCAAATGTTGAAATCCTGACCCTAATGTGATGGTATTAGTCATTAGGTCATTGGGATGAATCCCTGGTGAATGTGTTTATTGCACAAGTAAGAGAGGCCCAGAAAGCTCTCTCATTCTCTTTCTGCAATGTGAGAATTCAAGTCAACAGTCAGCAACCAAGAAGAGGACCTTCACCAGAATCTTGACCATAGTGACACTATGATCTTGGATTTTTATCTCCAAAATTTTCAGAAATAAATTTGTCGTTTATTCTAAGTCTATGATAATCTTTGATAGGAGCCCAAACTAAGAGAGGCCCTATTCAATAAATACATTGTTTTCTCTTTGTGTTTCTTAGTTTGTTACTGCTCCACAAATTTTCTATTTATTGTTACAGTGAACAAAGTATTTCCTTTCTAAATTTTCCTGTTTACTGCTGAATATCTTTCATTGTATAAATATTGTATATTTCAAATGGGCACTCATAAATTTATTTTATATTCCAAATGTACTATCCCTGGCAAATATTATTACAAACTATGTTTCCAGTGAAGACAACACTAAAACCTTTTGAATAATATTTGTGGAGATATGGAGCCAAATTATTATAATATATCGATTATGGAAAGTATATTTTTATATTTTCAGATTGTTGAACTCATATTTGTTAGGTTATGTTAACTTGGGTATAAGAAACTATTAAGTGTTCACCTATTCAGGTGCAAATTATATCCAAACTTTTAGAGAGTAGGATGGGATATACAAAAAATACAACACATGATATGTGTAGGTATGATTATTTCACTTTTAACCTCACTATTATATATAATGACAATGTACCAATAAAAATATACAAAAATTTAGTATTAAAATAAGTGTATCTTTTAAAGGTATATGTTATCACTATCAGAAGCACTTTCCAAACCGGATCCTATCTCATTCAATTTTTTTCTTAACAAAACAATGTCAAATTGCTTATTATACTAGCAGTTACCAAAAGCTGTTGGCACGGGCTTCCAGAACTTTCTATAAAAGGTGTTATATGGAATCTGCCTTAGCCTACCTACTATTTTCTCTTTTCACCTTTCACTTTTCACTGTATACTATTCTTGATGTGCCAGCTCTGCCAACAGTGACCATAGGCAGTGCTGCTTCTTTAGTTAGCTCTTCCTATTTTCAGAGTTATTTTACTGCTTTCACCACCACAGGTCCACCAGCAGTGCCACTTTTGTCTTTCTGGCAACATTTCACAAACTAATAACAATGTCAGCAACAGTGATATCATATAATCTTTTTTATTGATTCTTTATAGTTCTTTTGAATTCTGAACATGTCATGCTGACTTATATATCATAACTTCTATTCTTGAACTGTTGAAAGACTTTTATGAGTGTCTGAAATAATAACTTCCATATAAAATTGTTTTCTATATTGGGTTAGATAAAATTCCATTGTTGTAGGATTATTACTAAACACTAATAATAAGTACATAAGGAGTAGTGTAGTTCTCTTTGGCTGCAACTATAAATATGCCTTAAAGTCTCAGTTCTTCTAGGACATTAATATTTTAATCACCTCCATTACTGCAGCTCTTATATTGATAACCTTGATGTATTTGACCAAATTCATGCCCTGATAATATGGATAAATGAGAATCTGGTAGCCAATTATACCTTGCTTGTATGTTACTTTATTTTGTACTTTTTAAAAAGCCAGGAAAACTTTCTCAATCTCAAAGTAATATATATATATATACATATATATATATATATATTTTTAAATCAAATTATCTTCCCACCCACATTCACTAGTTTACACATTTATCCAAAGAATATCACACATTGGGCATGGCAGTGTGCAGAACTGATTTAAAATTTTATTTTAGTCACAATATTGAGGAATTCATTGTACATTGGGTGTCAATTTCTAATTCAACAGGTAATTGAATACTATTCTTGTCTATTTCAAAACACTGTGTGACCAACAAATATTTACACAGAAATGTTTTGCACTCATGAAAAATGATAGGACTCCATATTATTCCTCAGAATTTCAGAAAGGTTTTTCTTTAAAAAAATTTTTTCAAGAAATAAGAGACTGACAAAGAAAAAATATATATATATATATATATATATATATCTTATTACTTTTTAAATTGATAATTATCAAGCATTCAGTTTTCATTTTGTTTCTGTTCTGTCCTTATAGAAGGGAATCCTGGGAAACTAGCCTGTTCATGGTTTTAATCAGTGATAAGCCTCTCACCCACACACTCTGTCTCTTCATTTTGCAGCTGCTATGGAAGCACAAATCAAAGACAGAATTATTAAAAGCATTTTAAGAAAAAAGAGGGGATTGACTTCTTTAGCATATATATTTTTAAGCAGAACATTTTTTCTAGAGATACAGGCGCACAGCAATTCATGAGATCATAATTTACCATTTTTCTTTATGAATTTATTAATACCCAATATTAGCCACTAACACTGAGAGTTTTAAGTATCAGAAAATAATAAAAGTTTTGTCTTGTATAAAAATAATTTGATCAATTGCTATAATATATACAAAATAGAAAAAGGCAAGAAAAAAACTTGCATTTGCAATTTAAAACTATCGGGCAGGTGTATAATGTCACATGCCTGCAGAATCCTATTTATAAATGCACATTTTAATACCAACTCATTGGCCCTATTCATTAAGGAAAAAAGTGCTGATTAGAAACAATTTTCATTTTTTCAGTGCACCCCAAGAGTTCTTTCTTTCTAAAAAAAATCATTCTAATTAGATAGTTTAGACTCATTTTAATGAATTCATAAATTTTTATGAATTCATAAATATTGTTTCACTTAGATTGTTGCTTAAGGAGTATATACATATGTATATACATTTACATAATACGTATATTATGTGTATGTATGCCTATGTGTGGGGGGTGGAAGAGAAAGAGAAGGTGACCATAGAATAAGGTTAAGGAGAAATTCAAAAGTGGACATGAGTATGACAAATTTGTATTGTTCCCTTGAATATCTTAAAAGTAAACAATGTATGGTTTTAAAAACTATAAAATCTAATATTGTGTTAAAATTAAATAAGATGTTTCTTTTTATGCATATTCTATGTTTTTAGTGAGATAGAAAAGATGGTTTTTTCCAAAGAACATATTACTGTTTGGAATTCTGGATCATCCTGAGCCAGATCTCATAAAACATGTATTTAATTATATAATTTCAGATTTTAAAGTAAAAGTGGGATATGATCTGATTTATGTTTTAGAAACACACATTTATAGTCATGTCAAAGATCAATGAAAGATCTCAGTATTTGTGAACAAGCCGTACGAGTCAGGAAATCAGTCAGGAGACCAAGGCTACAAGCTCTGAAAGGGATGGTGAGCCTGTAAATGACAGAGATGGCTGGAAGAATGAATTGTAGAAGAGAGATCCCAAAGATATTCAGGAGATGGAATTAACACAGTGTGTGGACTGATTGAATGTGAGAGATGAGATAAATTGATGAGTTGAGGATCATAATGAGGTTTTCTAGTTTGGGTGACTCACTGAATAGTGATTTCATTAACTAAAAGGAAAAGCAAAGACAAAGGAGCAGTTTAAAAAAGGAAGGTAACAACTTTGATGTGGAAAATGTTGAAACTGAAGTCTTTTCCGAGAATATACCTAGTAAGCCTTTTTAGATGGAGGTCTACATTATACAACTGAGGCCATATTATGAATATAGATTTTAGAACTCCCTGGAATAAAAAATTATTCTTAGAAATTATGTTAACCCACTAAAATTATGTAGAATGAATAGAGAAAAGATCCAATAACTGAACCCTGAAAAACACAGTGATTAAGAGATAGAAAAAGGGAAATCAGAGCAGAGACTAAAATCAAGGGAACAGAAAGAAGAAAGCACAAAAAAAGTCCTGGGTATTGTATCCTTATGTTGTAGGAGAAAAGGGGTACAGTGTAAGAGAAAAATTCCTGTAGAAATCAGACAACTTCATAATAAAATCTCACTACTAAATTTTCAAACAATTTTCAAAGGAATGTTTGGGAGGGTTATAAGTTCCATAAGGAAGGGCTCATGAGGAGCCCAACTGAACTATTCCCAGTTGTTACATTCTGTATCAGTTCCATGTTCCATTTAATTTTATCATAGGGCTACCTTACCACTGCTGCTGGACCTATTTGTTTTTCATAACTTTGAGTCTTTTAGCACCAATTAGTCCCCTGGCTTAAAGGCATGAATAAAGGACTGAATACAAATATCTCTCTCTGTGAAGTTATGAATTTCCAATCCCAGTAAATCATTCTCTTCTCTTCTCTTCTCTTCTCTTCTCTTCTCTTCTCTTCTCTTCTCTTCTCTTCTCTTCTCTTCTTTCTCCTCCTCCTTCTTCTTCTTCTTCTTCTTCTTCTTCTTCTTCTTCTTCTTCTTCTTCTTCTTCTTCTTCTTCTTCTTCTTCTTCTTTTCTCTCCCTCCCCCCCCCTCTCTCTCTCTCTCTCCCCAATATGCTCTCTGCCATTATGCACTGCCTCACCACAGGCTCATAAACACCAGGACTTGACAAATAATGAACCAAAAGCTTGAAATCATGAGCAATTGCTTTCTTCTTTTTAAGTAGATTTTCTTGAGTATTTTGTCACAATGACAGAAAACTGACTAACACAATTTGTATGTAGTATTTTGATAGCTATGGTTAAACTATTTAAAAGGAAGTTTTACTTGATTCAAATCTGTGATAAGACTTTAAAAATGTTGAGACATATATAGGGTGAGACACAACATTACAGGAAATAATGTTTCAGAATGTTAGATCTCTTACTTTGTTACAAATGAGTAGATAAGGACCAGAATTTAAAACACTATGGTAAGATTATTAGGCAAACCTGGTGTATTTTCTTTTAAGATCATACCGCTCTTATTAACATCTATTAAGTTCAATATTGTTTCTATAAAACATAAATTACTCTAAAACCAACCAAATCTTTCTATAGACCAGACCTTGAATTCAGAGTAATAGAATATTTTATTCCTTGCTTAAATCTAAGCTCTACTCTATAAAACCTTTACAACTTACTATCTTAATGAGAGGTCTACTTAAAAAAGCATTACATTATCAGTTGGACATGATGGCACATGACTGTAACCCCAGCTACTTAGGAGGCTGAGGCAAGAGAATCTCAATTTTAAAGCCAGCCCGGAAAACTTAGAGAGAACATAAATCAAAATAAGAGGTCTGGATATCTAGTTCAGTTGTTGAGCACCTCTATGTACAACCCTCAGTACTGCAAACACAAAGAAATCAATATTTTTCTACTTTATACCTTTACTTGATTTTAAAATTACCATCTTTCTACCCATGCATACTCATTTAGAAATACCCATATATAATATAGGGTCCTAGCAAAAGACGAGATAATGCATCATAATTCAAGTAAATTGAGGATATCTTAAGACTATACACCTGGCTGTGGAGAAGTTTAAGAATAACAATGCCATAGCAAAATATATAGGGCTAGTAGGATTCCCACACTAGTTCAAACTATTTGAGGTAGGAGGAAAAGCAGTGACCACAAACTAGAGATAGAGAGGACTGTAAGACAAGCTGAATCATAGAAATTGAGAGCTTTCTATAGGAAATCAGGTAGCCTGAAACATAGCCAGGGATTTAGAGTACAGTTTCTCTCCTTCTGATGATCGAAGTGATGGAATCCAGAAGGCAAGAGAGTCTGTTGGAATCATCAGTAAGTAGCCTCCAAGGTCAATAGCTGGATGGAGAACCATTAATAGATCCTCATTAAAGGTCCCCAGAGAGGGTGCAAGAAGAATGCAGCCCTTCCAAGATCCAGATCCTGGCTTAAAGACAACAAAGCAAAGTTTCACAAGCCATAATGAAAGCAATGGTTTCTTTATTGGGTTTGTGTCTGGAGTTCAGAGAATGATGCCTGCAGACTCCAGGAGGTTGAACAAGGCATTTATTCTAAAAAAACCAAGAGAGAAAAAGAGACAGATCACCCTCATGGACAATGGCAGATGCCTGTCATTGGTGTCCAGTGAATGCCTTTTGGCTGCTACCCAGGTGTCACCTGGGCCAAGCATCACCAACTACAGACCTCCTACTCCCAAAGTGCACACAGTCTATAGGACACAAAAGCTCCCAAAGAGAGGGGTCCCTGACTTGGGTTTATATCTCTCTTTGAGTTTCCCTTTCCCAATCCGGCATCCCAGCAACATCCAATCCATGTCAATATTTCTTTTGAATCAGCCAGTTGCTCAGCACCTCATATTGAGGGATCATGTCTTTTTTATGTCTTATTTATCCTTTTTGGCTTGAGGTATTTTATTGGAAGTTAGTGTCTATTTATGGCCTGGAACACTGGGGTCTCCCAAACATCTTGTTAATTCTCAGGAGGTTTGATCTTGTTGATCTTCAAGAAGTTTTATCTTCCTACCAAAGACTTCTGACTCTATCTGCCTATTATCTTTCTATTTCCTCAATTCACTCTGTTATTATTTGTTCATACTCAGGAGGCCCAACCTGTTTCTTTGGCTGTCTTCACATAAAAATCTCAATAACCCTTATGTCACCCTACATGGAAAATCAAAAAGAGGTAGCAGTTGGTAAGAAAAAAGGGATTCAAAAGCTTCTCATGAGAAGAAGAAAATATTACAAATGCTTCCCTCAAAAAATTCAAATCATACAGATAATTCAAATTAATTCTTCCAATAGTCCAATTTAAATCTTATAAATGTTTCTCTCCTGAGTCAAATAAATTTACTTGAGAAAATTGAGCTGGATTGGAAGAGGAAAATTTCAACTCAGAGGCCCAGGGAGATCCAAAAGATCTTCTGGTTTAAAAGATTTTAGTTTTGTTCTAAATCTGATCTTTGCCTTTTAATCTTGTCAAAGAGTCTTTTAAAGCTATTCATTAAATTTCTTTTGTATCTTTTTATAGGTAGCAATAAGACAGCTGCTTAAGAGGAAAGAGCTCTTTAATTTTTTTCCCTTTACATGTAGAAATCTTTGTAATTCAAAAGACCATTGTCTGGTCATTGAGAATTAGGATCCACAATGGTATATTTATTCAAATACTGCCTCTTTGGAGAAAGACCATAGGTGGACTTTTTCATATTTAGAATAAATTTTTACCATGAAAGCAAAAGGCATCCCAGAGGCGGCACAGATAAGTGGCCCCTGTGATGCCCCACATTCAATTTCAAAAATAGACTTAAGAAAATCAAAAGACTCTTGTTGTCACAAACAGGTAAAGATGATATTTAGTACCTATGTCTCCATAATCTCCTGGAATCTGAAGGTACATGGTCACAGAGATACCTGGGTTATCCCTAGTCACAAACCTGATCGTATATAACATTTAGTAAGCTGCCCTGGCATTGAATTTTCCTAACACAAACCAGAAACTAAGAGGTTAAGATGACAAAAATTATGGATGGAATTTACTGAGACAAACTTTCCTGGAAGAATGACACATTCTAACACAGTTTGTTGCTTAAACTCTTATGTGTACAAGTTCCAGTCCTTTCCTACTGTCAGGTAGTTAGAGATCCAGAAAATGGCTGGATTGCAACTGACTTGCAGCAGGGATACCAGAAGGCTATGTTCTCTCCATAAACAAGAATCAAGATGGGAATTATCACCCAATTACAAGACTACCCAACCAATTTAAGTGGACATTTGTATTTACTGAATGATGGAGACCAAGAAAGAATTTTCTCATTTGTCCAAAGGTTGAGCTTGCTTGCTTTCTTTCTTTCTTCTTCTTCTTCTTCTTCTTCTTCTTCTTCTTCTTCTTCTTCTTCTTATTATTATTATTATTATTATTATTATTTTTTTTTTTTTTTTTTGTGTGTGTGTGTGTGTGTGTGTGTGTGTGTGTGTGTGTGTGTGTGGTACTGGGGTTCCTGGAAGCCCTTCTACCTCCGGGCTACACTCCCAGACCTATTTTTACATTTTTAAAATTTGGAAACAGGGTCTCCTAAGCCAGGGCGCGGCTGGCTTCGAACCTGCGCGATCCTCCCATCTCTCCCTCCCAAGCCTGGGAATTACAAGCGTGTGCCACCACGCCTGGCCAAAGGTTGAGCTTTCAAGGACTTAAAATGAGTGAGAGTGTAGACCCATATGGTTTTTATTTTGGAGACCGCAGCAAAGTTTTGTCTAAATAGACATTGGTCAGATGAGAATGTGAAACTCATCAGTTCTGCGGGGTCAACTTGAACAATAGCTTGAGAGCTTTAGGTCTACGTTTTACTCTATGGAACCTGTCTTTAAGACAACACAGCAAGCCAAAGACAAAACGAAACAGACCCTTTCTGAGAGGAAAAGGATCAGACGGTGAGTACTCAAGTAAAAATCTACCAAAGTCTACATACTTCCAGACTAGGTCTAACAAATCAAATGTCTTTATCCTATTCATGTAAATTAGAAAAGGGAAAAGTGATAAGTAGAGATATTTATCATCCACTCAACCATTTTTCACAGATAAAGTGTCCCAGAGCTTGACTGGAAATAAATGTTTATTCTTCAGTGCCATACCAGGCTCTGTGATCCTTTAACTGGGGCTTTCAGAAGAACAGGGCATTTTTTTAATGGGTCATGACACCAAATTTGAAGGGATAAATGAAAAGCCTTTTGCTCTTGGTAGGCTTGCTGGAATAAACCAACACAGACAAGTTAAATAGAATAAAAAGCCTACAAATTTATTATATACATGGAGGCTATCACATAGTGTAATTACCTACTCTCTAAATTTTATTCAGAAACTTACTCTTTTTTCTATAGGGTAGAGGGAGAGCAGAAATCCAGATACTTTTTAAGGAAACAGTAAAGAATTCTTTTGATAACTCAGTGGGCTCAAAGGAGAATATATAATGTTCTGAAAAAAGCATATTTGGATCTTAGAATAGATGTGGCTTGCACAAGATCATCGTTGAGACTCAAATAGAAGACAATGGTGTATGACAGTATATTCAGGTTTGTTGTCAGGATTAAGTCTTTATTCCTGAAATATGAGCTTATTATTGAAAGCTCGGGGAAAGAAACAGAAGTAATGTTTCTTCTTCGGTAGATTCAGACTTCAGCAGATAAGGGAACTTTGCAGCAAGTCTCTCCCTGAGCCAGAAGGAATGGGAGCAAAGGAAGATGGATGGGACCTGGATTCTGAGGTAAGTTTTAAGGTCTCACTGAATGTCAAAGCAACTGTTTCTTGGGTATTGTCTTCTGAGCCCCAGCGAAAACTAACACATCATGGTAGCAAGATATTTTCCCAGATGTATGGCTTTCTCTAACATTACATGCAAATGGAACTCATCAGTAATGGTGAGAAACTTCTGCTTCAGGGATGGGAGGTCAGCACATGGTAGGCTGACCACAAACCACCTTTTGTTTAATATATTCATGACTAATTTTCCCAATCTCTTACCTGATGAGATTGGGAGAAATGACTAATAAAGATTACTTTTCTGCTGATTCTGTGTTATTTTTAACATTTAGCATTTATATAGACAGATGATATGTAGATAGATAAACGAAGTCAACCACTAAGCCAAGCAAGGGAAGGACGGACGGGGAGGGAATGGGGTGGGAACTGGGTGGGGGTTAAATTAGTGATGTATACACGTATGTACACACAAGTTTTTTTACCCCAATATAATGTATGAATATAATGCACCAATAAAAAATTTTAAAAAATATATCAATGTGAAAAAAGCAAGAAAGGTTTTTTTTTGTCTTTGTTTTGTTTTTTGTTTGTTTGTTTGTTGCTACTGGGTATTAAACCTAAGGGCATTCTACCTCTAGACTATACCCCAGCCCATTTTATTTTTTTATTTTGAAACAGGTCTTATTAAGGTTTAGAAGGCCTCACTAAACTGCTGAGGCTGTCCACAAACCTGAGATCCTCCTGGCTTAACCTCCCAAGTGCTAGAATTACAAGTATGTACCACCACACCTGGCTGAAAGCAAGATTTTTATGTTCTTTCATATGCCCATGTTTTTGCAAATGTACTCAAGACACATCAATATGAAATTGTAATCAATAAAAATTCCACATTGGTAGTTCTAAAAAAGGCAAGCTAACAAGATTAGCAATAAGACAAACACCAAAGCAAATGGAACAAAGAGTAAAATCAAATTTGAACACAACCAATATTTCAAACTGTCAGAAATAACTAGATACATGAGTGCATATAACAAAGGAGTGCGTGTCTGCGTGCTAAATTTTTGTAGTCTGATGTTCTAATTTTAGCTCATCTGCAAGACTTGTTTTTATATCTAAATAAAAGTGATCAATAATTGAACAGAGAAGTACCTGCTTGCTTGGCAGATACCATATTTTAAAATACAAATACAATTTTCCTTCAAAAGGAAATACATTTTTGTGACAGGTATGGAGATAAATTCTATTTTTTTAAACACTGATCTGACAGTAATTAAGCATCTATTAAGTCTTTTCTTTATTTTTAAGTTCAAATTTACTTAACAGCCATTAAATTCTCAGTGTTTACATTGCCTGTAGTGAGGTTCTTCTGTGTGCTTCTCTGAGATTCACAGCAGGCGGTCAAGCCTAATAATAATGGCATGTTAATATTAGAAAAGGCTGTAGGCCTTAAGAGAAACTGAGATATGAAACAACAATTTAAAATTAATCTTTATTTTGAATGCATTTTTATCACTTTAGATGCAGAACTAAGTTTATTTATATTTGTTTAATGTAATTTTTTTAGGTGTTTCATTTCTCTTTGGTTTTAGTTGGAATCAAATTCATCTACAGTTTACCTGTGAGTATAGCCAAACTGGAGGTAAAATACAATGTAGAGTCTACAAACCTAGACTGTGGAATCCAGCAGCCTCTTCCAGACCTTAGTTAAATCACAAAAATAAATAAATACATATATTAATAAAAAGATGCTTTCTTATAAAATTATCTCCAAAGTACACCAAAGTACAAAACTCAAAAAAAAATTTTTAGAATTTTATTTAGGTGTGTGTGTGTGTGTGTGTGTGTGTGTGTGTGTGTGTGGTACTGGGGGTGGAACCCAGGGGATTTTTTTTTTTCACCTCCAGACTATACTCCCAGACCTATTTTTTATACTTTATTTGGAAACAGGGTCTCACTAAGTTGCTGAGAGCCTCACTCTAGCTGAGGCTGGCTTTTAACCTGTGCAATCCTCCTGTCTCAGCTTCTCAAGTGCTGGGATTCCAAGCATGTGCCACTACGCCCGGCTAAATTTTACGACTTTAAAAGGATTAGTATGCATTCTTTGTATTAATAGCCAGAAAATATTTTTTCCAGACAGGATGTATTAAATGAAAATCAAGCACATATATTGGGATAGTATCTTTGGAGTATGCCTGGAATATTACCACTTAATTTAAGGACTAAATAAGTTAAGCAACAAAACACAGTAGTGAGTATATAGTAACCTGACTGAGTTCTTGTGAAAAAACACAAACGTGAGCGAATCAGCTATTTCATATCAAGGAACAGAATTAGACTGGAGTCCTAGTAGGTTTCCTCAACTCCTGCTATCCCTGGCCTGGGAAGAGAGAAGTAGAACTCAAACCTCGCACATGCAGTGAACTCACCATGCTAAGAGGGTGTACTGTATGAGTAGATGTCTTTCCAAATGAAAAATAAATAAATCAAAAATAGAGAGGAAATGCCCCACATCGTTATTTTTTAATCCCAAATGTCAAGAAACTAAAATCTGTGAAGATTTGACAAACAAGAAACATGAACTATGGCCATTATGCAGAAATACCACCTCACCAGGAGCAATAATTTCTCCAAATAAAGAAAAAAAAAAAAAAAAAAACCAGCAGCACTTGAATGAAAACCATGCAAGTGAATCCAAATGGAAACAGAGCAGACACCTGGCACATAACCACTGTCTTTTTGTTTTCAACTATTGCTCACTGAACGAGGAGCTGAGATACAGTGGATGACATATAGTTTATTTGATATGATCTTCCTAAATCAACTGATAAGTATATGTACTTTTATTTATTTATTTATTTTTCAATTTTTTATTGGTGCATTATATTCATACATCATATTGGGGTAAAAAACTTGTGTGAACATACATGTACTTTTATTTTTGAGGTGCAGGCTTTATACTGCATTGGTCTTTGCTGTTATTTTATTACCGTTTTCTTTTCAAATTAAAGATTTCCTCTACAAAATATCTTTACAGTCAGATATTTGTGGAATAGAAAGCAGGTGATTATTTCAGTCAATATTTGGTGCTGGCATTGGTCAAACCACACAAGCAGTGTGTTTATGAAATAAAGCCTTAGGAAACTGTTTGATTGATTATTATTTACCTATTTTCTTTTTGGTACGGGGCATTGAACCAAAGGGTGTTCTACCTTCAGTCCATACCCCAATTCTATTTTATTTTAAATTTTGAAACAGGGTCTCACTAAGTTACTGAGGCTAGATTTGGACCTGTGATCTTCCTATTTAGCCTCCCAAGTGCTAGGATTACAGGCATGCTCTACTGTGCTCAGCCAAAACACTTGCTTTGTTATGTTATTTTGTTTTGTTTTGTTTTATTTTGTTTTGTGGTACTGAGAATTGAACCCAGGGGCATTCTATCTTCGAGCTATACCCCAGCTCTATTTATTTATTTATTTATTTATTTATTTATTCATTCATTTATTTATTTATTCATTTATTTATTTATTTTGGTGGTGCTGGGGTTCCTTAAAACCCTTCTACCTCCAGGCTATACTCCCAGACCTATTTTATATTTTTATTTGGAAACAGGGTTTCTTAAACCAGCAAGGCTGGCTTCGAACCTGCGTGATCCTCCTGTCTCTGCCTCCCAAGCATGGGGATTACAAGTGTGCGCCACCACGCCCAGCATATTTTTTTTTTATAGTTTTTATTGGTTCACTGTAGTCATACATCTTAATGGGGGTAAAAGATAGTAGAGGCATACATTCACACATTATCCATTTAGCCTTTTTAATTTTTATTTTGAAACTCAGTCTTCCTAGGTTGATGAGAGTCACCCTACTTGCTGAGACTGTCCTTAAACCTGTGATCCTCCTGTCTCAACTTCCCAAGTACGGGGATTATTAACATGCACCACAATGCCTAGCTGAAATACTTGTTTTAAATCAACGAGATTTTTACACATATAATAATTTGACTTTTTTAACTATCTCCATCAATATATATGATTAACACCACATCCTCATATTTTAATTTTGCATGAGATTTAGCATCTTAAAAGTTTATATATATACTCCCATCATTTGAATTTTTTCTACTCAGTAAAACTTAAAGTAATTTTCCTTTGTTTAGAATGGGAGAAGATGAAACATTTCAAAAATATTGACTGTTATCTCTTATGGAAAAGTAGAATATTGGTGCATTGCTATAAATAGTACGAGCAGTTTGCAGAAAGAGTGTATTTAAAATAAAGAGGTGAGAAGTGAAAATTGTGCTATTTATCCATTGCATTTGCTATAGATTGAAAGGGATTTGTAAGTCAAAAGGAGTGAAATGAAAGCAAGAAAAGGTCAAAGAATGTAACCAAGATAGAATGCAGAATAGGTAAATGCGCCCCTAAGGGAACACACAACAGGAAAGGCATAAAGATAATGGCACACAGCTCATCCTAGATATAGAAAATTCAGTACCAGGTTTGGTCTTTACATTGTGTGTTAAGTAATTTGAACAGAGTTCACATATTGTGAATATGTATTTAAATGCCTCTACTTTAAACAAGTGTTTGTTTCACTGATTGCTGAGCCTAATAATAGTAATGTCCAAAAAAGGGTTTGCTTAGCACAATGCTCACATTCCAAGTGGATATGTATCCTCCTGGATCTTCTGTGTCTACATCATAGGAGACAGATTTCTTTCAAGTTGGTTTAAGCGTAGCAGAGTGAGGAAAGTCAGTTCAACAAGACGAGCAATGCTTTACGTCAAAACCAGTACTCACTAAAGGGTAGTAAAAAGATTGAGCAAAGCAAAAGCTTTTATAGTTATGGAATTCATAATTTTCTACTTGCCCCATTTAAAGTGAGTGTAATCCTTCAACTAAGATCTATTATGTGATATGTCATATCAATGCTGTGTTTTTCCAACTCGCATCTGTTTGATTTTTCCAGATATACTTGTATAATATGAAGGTAGAGAGGTATGCTATAATTATCATCACTAAACAGCTTATTTATTAATTCATTCAAAGGCCTTTTGCTGTTCAAAATCATTAATGTTTTTACTGTTATTTCTGTACTACTAGGAACTCAATGTATCTGCTGATCTAGTCATAAAAATTCAATGCACACTATACTGAAGCATTAATAATAATACATTTTTTGGACTACGTAGTAAAGAGTGAGTAAACTGACACTAAATACATGTCTGTTGCACCTGCTGATGAAACATGACTAAAAGAATTATGTTCTTCCAATTTCCAAACACTCTTCCCAAAGAGAGTAGAGAAAGAAAACAATTTACTATCAAAAACCCATTAATCCAGAATATGATGAGCTTTACAAGTAATCCACAAAGAGTTTACAACGGAAAGAAAACTCACCCACGTAAGTGGCCAAACAAATATAACACATTACATACATGTTTGCAAGATAAACAGAAACTAGTCTTCAAGTAAGAGGAAAACACCATTTGTTACTTATCACTTATCTTTACCTGGTATTTGGAGTGACCATCTGTATGAGATGATTGAATTTAGCCAAAGGAAAAATAAAATTCACTCTATGAACAGAAACTAATTTTGCAAGTTGGAACAAGTTGCTCACCAAAGTCAAACCTCCGATGAAAACTGGGAGGTAGAGTGCTACATCTATTATAATCTTTATTATTATTTTTTGCCTTTCAGAGAAGTTCACATGGTCTTGAGAAAGATATCAGTACATCATAAGGCTGACATAATGCCAATCTAGTGTTTGAAAAAAAATTATGAGCTTTAAAATGATAAGGTATTCATAATGAAAAGTATTCTAAATTAAATGTTTAAAAAAAAAGAAGAGGAGGTAGATCTTTGTCTTCATTTTCAATAGGAAGAATGAAGTCTCTCAGCTAGGGAAAGTCTGACTGACCAAGGACCCTGCTGCTGCTCTTTGGCTTCCTGGGAGTGACCCTCCTCAATGGGCCCAGCCAAGGATTCAGAAGCAGAGCCATTCTTTGGAAAGCAGGAGATTTTCATGGCAGAATTGTCTCAAAAATTTTCTGATGGACTTGATCAAATCTTTCTTTACACTGCTCCACACAAACTTCTCTTTTTCAGTTGAGTAAGACATGCTTTATGAAGACATTTCCAGCTTTAACTGGCTGGACCTCTATTTAATTTTAGGTATTTACTCAAAATTCTTTCATATTTAATATTATTTGGAATTTCTGTTTTGGAAAACCTGGATTAAGAGTGTAGGAATATGAAATAATATAATCACCATTGAGTATAATCACTATTGAAATAATACTTCTTGTTACACACACACACATACATGTGCACGCACACACACACACACACACACACACACACACACACACACACACACACACGGTTCTTCCTTATAATGGTTGGGTATTAGAATTTCTCATCCATAGACATATATGTCATCAGTGTTTATATAGGTATTGCCAAGTACTTTTCCAAAGTGTTTCTGCCAATTTATATTCCTGCCTGCCAGGAATGTTATTAAAATTCTATCATTTCACATCATTGCCAATATTTAATATTTTAAGACCATAAATTTTATAACAATGTAGTTATGTGTAACATATTACATTATGATTTAGTTTTTATTTTTAAATTGCTAATATATTTAAGCATATTTTTAAATGATAATTAAAATGTGCCCTTTTGCAATTTGAGTTTTTGTTCTTACTTTATTTTTAAATTTATTTTTGGTCTTTCTCCTATTATTTGTTGATTTTTAAATCATATATTGTGAATATTATTCATTGGAAACTTTAATGCTTTGAAAATTATTTCTTTCAATTTGAGATCCTTATTTTCACTTTTGTGTGTGTGTGTATGTGTGGTACTGGTGTTCCTGGAAACCCTTCTACCTCCGGGCTACACTCCCAGACCTATTTTTTTATACTTTTTTTTTTTTTTTTTTTTGAAACAGGGTCTCTTAAACCAGCGCAGCTGGCTTCGACCCTGAACCTGCGTGACTTTCCTGTCTCGGCCTCCCAAGCCCGGGGATTAAAAGCGTGCGCCACCACACCCGGCCTTTATTTTCACTCTTTGTAGCCTTTTGATAACCTACTTGAAATTTATGTAGTCATGTTAGATAGTCAATTTTTTAAAATTGGTTTTATGCTTTTGTGTCATTTTCCTTCATGCTGTCCTCAATTCATATATATACTCCCCTAAAATTACATCTGAAATTTTGTTATTTTATATTTTATATTTGTTCTATCTAACCAGAAATTGATTTTAGTTTATAGGTAATAAGAATAATAAGGTTAATATAAAATTTCATTTCTTCTCTTTCATTTGATTATAAAATTAATAAAATAATTTGATAATTATTAGATTACTTTTGGTGTGATCTTGACTGAAAGGGACTGGTCAAAGCTTTAGTCATCTCCTACCTAACACAGTTAACATGTCTATTTTACTTTAGAACCAAACTTTTGCAGATAAATGCTATTTTTTATATTTTTCATTTTTATACTCTCTGAACTTTTATAGGTTAATTTGGTTGTTTCTCATTTGATTTGTTCTTTATTATGTGATAGATTATAGTAAACACTTGGGTTTTAGTGATTACCCTAGAGATTTTAATGTTTCTTATCAAAGTCTCTATAATTAACTTTACATTATTCCTGACATTAGCAGAATTTAAGAAAGTTTAAATCCCAGTCTCTTTTACTTCGTATGTCATTATTATCGGTTTGTCTCAATTTTTCTTCTAAAACTAAATTTCATTATCAATACATAACTCATTTACATGGAAATTCATTAACATTTTTCTAGTCAGAGAACTTGTTTTGATTTGCACACATATTAAACAAGTTCTTAGTCTTCACTTATGCTGGCATATCTAACATATAATATGGGATTATTTTTCTTCTACCTCAAATTTGATTTAAAGAATTAAAGTTCATTCCCAAAATGTGTGTTTGTGGGTCTCATTCCAGTGTTTGCTGATTCTTGGGATATCACTTTTGCCTTTTTTTTTTGTTTTGTTTTTTTTGCATTTTGCTTTCTATATTCCCAGAAAAATATATCACCTCTGTAAGGATAAAACAGTAATTGTTGCCCACTCTCTCCCCCCCATGGAAATGGATATGTCTGGATACTTGTCACTGAGTAGAAAGTAGAAAATAATTCTAAAACAGACATAGTTCTCTTCATTTATTTATAACTGTGTTAAGATTCTTTAGAGGTACAGAACTAACAGGATATTCATATATATTGCTATAAAGGGAAATCTATTATATTGACTTAACATAATTAGAAGCTGGATAGTCTCACAATGGTGATGTCCATGTTGAAGAGTTAAAGGAACAAGTAGCTGTTCAATCCAAAAGGCTGGAGACCCAGAACTGTGATGCAGCCCCAGCTTGAGACTAAAGATCTAGAAAGTCCTTCAAGAATGGCTGGTGAGAGTCCACCCTGGAACGGAAAAGGAGCTAAAGTCCTTGTGCTCAGGTGATAACAGGAATAAGACAGGAGCTTATATCTACCTGGCTTCCTCTTCCTTCTTCCTTTTGTTTTTCTGAGCCCACAGCCTATTGGATGGTGCCCCCCATATTCAGGGTAGGACTTCACTCCTCATTTTCCTGCACCACATGCTAATCATCTCTGGATATACCCTCATAGACATCCTCAGAAGTCTCCTAATTCTAAACTTATCTAAATCCAATTAAGTTGACAATCCAGATTAATCATCACAATAACCAAAAATAAATTCTTTTTTTGGTACTGGGGATGGAACCTAGGGACATTGTACCTCTGAGCTACACCCCAAGGGCCTCACTCACTAAATAGCTGAGGCTGTCCTCGAACCACAACCCTCCTATCTCAGCCTCCCAAATGCTGGAATTACAAGCATGTGCCACCACGCCCAGCTCAAATGTTTTAAGTTTTTTAAAATGTTAATTTTGGGGGGAGACAAACAATAATAATTTTCTATGAGTTTCTAATAAGGTCATAAACTAGGGTTGAATATTTATTTTAAAAGGTCCTAAGCTCCCATAAAGCAGGAACAGTACCATAGCATTTCTCTCATTATTTAGCCTGGAGCTACAACCAGAGAAGATTTTCAGCAAGTGACTAGGGTAAAGAAAGTGGTTCATTAGTGCAGAGCCAGAATAAGCAGTAGTGTTCTGGGAAAAGGGTATAAATGAATGCCCCTGAGGAGTTTGCATGACCTGTCCAAGGCATGTTGGAATAATTGTTCAAGGTGGAACAACTGCTTCCCACCTTGGAAATTTGAGAGATTTTGTGTCAAGAGGCTGGATTCTGGTGGCTGAGTAAAATTACTTTTTAAATTTTTTATTAGTGCATTGTAGTCACACATCTTAATGTAGAACAAAATGGTTGAGACATACATGCACACATCACCCAATTAGTCCCTACCTAGTTTCCACCCCATTCTCTCTCCCCCCTCCTTCTCATATTTGGCTTAGTGATTGACTTTAATACGTTTGATAATGTACATCATGAACAGTAGAGAACTTCCCTCTTCCCTCCTCCCATCCCCTCAGTTAGGTCGCCTTCTTTGCTTATCTACTGTATCTCTTTCTTCATCTAGAGTTCCTCCAATGACCCATTTTCTCCCTACCTTTCACATATTAGGGAGAGCATCCCATTTCTTATTTTTTGTGACTCGCTAATCTCACTTAGCATAATGTTCTATAGTTCCATCCGTTTTCCTGTAAATGACATAACTGTGTTTTTCTTTATAGCTGAGTAAAATTCCATTGGGTACATATCACATAGTTTTATAATCCATTCATCTGTTCATGGACATCTTGGCTGGTAAATGTGGTTGAGGCAACCACTCTTCCTTCCTCTATAAGATAGAATTGTGATTGTTACTTGAAATTTCCTAGTCAGAAAGAGAATACTGAGAGAAAAATAGTATTTCAGATTCAGTTAGATGTTCTTTGTCTCAAAATTCTAAGATTTATCAGAAATACGTATTTAGTGTGCTGTAGGAAATAAAAACACGACACTAGGTTCAGACTGCCTTGAGTCACATCTTTACTCAAGGTTAGCTACTGTTGAAACTTAGAGCAATCTCTCATCCTACGATTCCACTATTTCTTCATCTTTTATAATAAGAATATTCACACAGGCTACATAATATAACAATTTCTAATATAAATGAATTAATGCAAGTAACTACTTATATCAGGTCTTGGTACAGTGTTTGTGCCCCCACCCCGCACACCAGGAGACTAAGGGGCAGACAATGTTTTATTCATCTGAGAAACTTTCAAATTCTATAGCCTGTAATGGTAATAATAGTAACAATAACAACAAAGGTATTGTATAGCAACAAGATTATTGGTAAGATGTTTGACCTCATATATCAGTCACTGTGATTTTATGTTGGTTATATTTTATATTATTTACCTTATTTCTCCATCATTTTGCCTATTAGTATATTCATCTTACAGGTGAAAAAAACCCTGATATTTAGAGGTTTATTAACATACTCAAAGTATCTAGTATGTAATGAACTTAAAATTCCAGTTAAGTGTAACTTCTAAAATCTCTTTTGTAACAACTTCATTATCTTAAAAAGAGCAGAAATTTGATAAAACATACATTAGATAGATGTGGAAGCAATGAATATTAAATAAAACACCATTTATTTTCACAATAAATTTACTTTATGGGGTGTTTAGTGAGGATAATGACTTCACTTTCATTTTCAGGTGGAGAATTTGTTTGCTCAAGGTCTTCACAGGTGCTGCAGAGCCATGGTCTTCATAATACTCACAAAAGTGTGCTGCCCTTCTATCTCTTTCTTTAATTGAGCTTTTAAAATATATATCATTTGAATGAAATTATAATGATTTCATTAACCTATTTTGCCCTTTCCCAAATATGATGACTATAAATGTGATAGGAAATTAAAATTGCCCAGCACTAGAGCAAAGCAATCAGGCTGGATTGACCAATATGCTTGCATGTTTCCCCTTCGAAAAACTACAAGTGGAAGATCATTAAATATATCCATTTCTCTATCTGTAAAAAAAATTACATCATGAAAACTCAGGCTTGTAGTTTAAGTGAATCAGTTTTACAAAGGGAATTTCAAATTTTTGTTTTGGAAGGATTTCTAATTAAATAGAAAAGATAAAACATCCTGTCTTATATTGATATTTAGAAGGTGACGAGTATAACTTCAGAGATTTTCAGTGTGAAGTTAAAATGAGTTTCCAAATATCAAATATTTTAGCATGGAGTAATTTTAAAATCCAGGGGAAAAGGGAATATTAAGCACTCACAGGTGCAGAGGTTCATTTGCTGGATGTGGTACAAGCAGCTGCTGTATGAGCTATAAGGATTTTCAGATTTAGTAATTTTGCCATCTTCAAAAATGAAGAAGTTTTAATAGATATGCTGTCATACAGATACCATGAGAGAAAATAAAACAAATAAGTAAAGTGATAGTGGAAAGAAGGAAAATAAAATAGCAACCCCAAACAACAATCTTTCATTCTCATTTTCCCTCTCTCTCTCTCTCTCTCTCTCTCTCTCTCTCTCTCTCTCTCACACACACACACACACACACACACACACACACACACAGGGAGTATCATGACCAGTGATTCTAAAAACATAGCAAAGAACCCTAATTAGGTTTGATGCTGGGACCAAGACTCCCATGATACATATCTATTTTAAAATGTAAGCTTTAGGAATAAGGATTACAGTGAAATATAGGTTAAAAATGAAACATTTTTCCCAAAAGGACATGGAAATTCTTACTTTTTCTGTAGAGTATATGTCTACTTAAATCATTGGAACATCCTTTCAAATTATTATTCCTATTTGTTCTTGCCTTCTGATATTATTCACTCGTTTTTATATCATTTTGGACATTTCTAAACTTAAGGAGCCATTTCTCACAACTACCATAAATGGCAAAGAAAGTGGCTAGAAAAGTAAAAATTTCTTTATTTTTAAATTGAAACTAGCTACAGAGATCCTCTTGCTTGTGGCTAAAAATGATTGTTAGATGACAGAATGAAAATATTTCACAATCTCCAACCTTTGTGCTAGGTGATGGCTATGTTCTACAGTCCCATTGCCAAAACCCAGTTCACCCAATAATATTCAATAGTGGAAAAGTCTGAAAAAAATAACCTAAGACTTATTTGTAAATAGATAATTTCTCCATAAGTGTGTAAACATGATCCAAATATGATCCTGAATCATGTCTCTGCTTTAAGCAATGAACTATGCTGTGTTTTTATTTATTTATTTATTTATTTATTTATTTATTTATTTATATTTATTTATGTGGTTGGTACTGGGCTTCCTGGAAGCCCTTCTACCTCCGGGCTACACTCCCAGACCTATTATATATTTTTATATTTGGAAACAGGGTCTCTTAAGCCAGAGAGGCTGACTACCAACCTGCCAGATACTCCTGTCTCCGCCTCCCAAGCTCGGGGATTACAAGCGTGTGCCACCACGCCCGATGCTGTTCGTGTTTTTAAACAAGAGATTATTTATCTGTCTTCTTCTGAGTAAAAATAATGATACCTAGATTTATTGTAGTGTTTAATTTTTCAAGCCATACACAAATACAGAAAGATACTGGTTTATGGTAAAACGGTATCTTGAGATTTTATTTGCAAATCACAGTAGTTTGCCCACTTTTATTTTTGTATTTTCTGGCACTTGCTATAAATTCCTATTATGTTTTAGCATAAACTTTTAGTAATGTATCATAATTAAGAGTCAGCTCCCAAACAAAGAAATTTAAATGTCTTCTCTTCTCTCTCTCTTATATTTATAGTACCATTATTAACTAAAACTTCTATTTATAATCAGCAAGAACAAAGAAAAGCATGTATGTATTGATATTATTTTGGAAAATAGTTTTCAATAGAATATTTGTTACAGTGAGCAGAAAAAGTAACTTCAAATAAAATGAATGTGATCATGTTAATAACTTGAATTTTGAGTAGAAAGGGTAAGTGTCTAAGAAGTCTAAGGAGAACATGATTCTTTCTTTGTTTTCACACCTAGGCACAACCTTAGGCACAGTTTTGAAATAAGCCCTGACAATGATGGTCCTAGTCATTGGTGCTTTCCTCTCATATATCCAACATGCTTTCTCAGTCCCTACTTTGAAAATAAGGAAGAACTATGATCTATTTGTATAACCCACGTTCCAAAGAGGTGAAAACCCAAACCAAATGACAATTCCTTTTTTCAAAGACTAACTTATTTTATGTTTGCTAGGAGAAAAATTAATAGACACCAGCGTAATTGCAGGAATATATGATTAATTAATAATATTGTAACAATATCAAATATTTTCTATTCATTGGTACTGAAAAATAGGGCAGATGCTATTCATAATTTCTGGCTGATGAAATTCCAACCACTGCTCTATGCTATAAATAAAAAAAAATGAGTGAAATGCGATTCTTATTTTCTTCCCCCCAATTTCCTCCAACTTTAGAAAATTGTGCTCAGAGACCTATTTTCAATATCGCTTCCATCACTTCTCTGCAATTGCTTGTTTGCCATATAATCCTGTCCCTATGAAGGCTCACTAGCAAACAGAAACCCTCAATTTGTAACCTTTGCCAGTGATCTTCTAAGAGTGTCATCTCCTAAGACTTTTTCTCCAGCCTTTCTTTCAGGTTTACCCTAACTGCAGGATCTTGTATTGTCACCCTTGTCCCCAGAATTTTCTTTACAGAAATAATCCCTTCTGTTCAATCCAGCAGACAACTTCAGAAAAAAATGTAGTTACCTGAAATCAGAAAGTCTAAATCCTAATGCCTGGCATATAGCACATAGCAGTGTGTGTGTGTGTGTGTGTGTGTGTGTGTGTGTGTGTGTGTCTAAGTTACAAGCTATATATACATTCAACATATATTTTCAATTAAATTAAAAATAAATGTATGTATGTAAAACGAAAGAGATGAGTATGTATGATTAAAAAGTATGAAAATACATTTGCCCTTTTAGTTTTTATTCTTTATTTTTGGTTAATATAATTATTAGTATCTCTTGTTTAAAAGGGTTTAAAACATATACTTATTTTTATCAGCTTTCCAGAAAAAAATTATCCATATGTTTTTCCAGTGCAATTTAGGCATAAATAACAAGATATTTTAGGAACTCTCAAACTGTACAAAATGATAAATCTAACAATAAAAGTTCTGGAAACTTAACAGAGAAAATATTTATAGATATGTTCACATTCATCTCAGTATAATTAATACCTTCATAATAGTAAAATGTGGCAATAATATAAAATAAAAGAAATAGAATGATTACGTTAATTATATCCATGCACACAAACATCCACTGGAAAATATGCAGCCATTAAAATGGAATTATAAAGGTCTACAGAATTATCCAGATATTATTCATAATCTATAAAGTAACAATGGGTACTTGAATTGTAATTATCAGTATACAAGTGTGCAAGGGTGTATGCATATATATTTATATATGCACCTGTATGTGTGTGTATGGTAAAACTGGAATGAGGTATATAATAATGCTAACACAATTTTTCTGAGATACTGAAATATTTTATTCATTTTTTATTTTATTTTATTTCATCCAAACCAGCTATATACATCATAATAATTTTTATAAATAAACATTATTACCAGAAATATAAATTTCTTATTCAATAGATGCATAAAAGGAGTGAAGGGACATCAAAATGAAAAATCAATGCAAAATATTAGTTATGGTTTAATCCTCAAGAGGTAAATAATTCCCTCTCTTCTTTATATACACTTGAATGCAGAGATAACCTAACTTTTCCATATTTTTTATGCTATGAATAACATGGATCTTTACTAATAAGGCAAAGATTATGAAATACAGAAGTAGATTTCTATTATAAACTGGACTTGCTTGCACAATATCTCATTGTCATAGAGTTATTTTGGAAGTTGGTGTATATTATGGTTACAAAAACATTAAAATCATCTACTATTACAATTTAATTCTCTATAGTCTCATCACTTTCCCTTAATATGCTTCTTCTTTTTTTTCTTTTTTTTTTTTTTTCAGGTCTGGGGATGGAACTCAGGGAAATTTGAGCTCTGAGCTACACCCCCTACCCTGTTTTTTTTTTTTTTTGTTTGTTTTTTTTTTTTTTTTGAAACAAGGCTTTACTAAGTTGCAGAGGACCTCAGTAAGTAGCTGAGGCTGTCAGTGAACTATGATCCTCTGGTCTCAGCCTTCTGAAGGCTGGGAACAAACATGCACCACCACACCTGGCTTGCTGCTTCTTTTAAAATATAATTTACTTCTATGATTAGTCTTCCCTCTTATATTTCTCTCTCTCTTTTTTTTTTTTTTGCACAGAACTTTTAATCTGCTGGTGATAAAAAACAAATAATGAATTGTCTTTTGATTTATTTTTAATTATAGGTGGATATATCCATAAAATATAATAATAATCACTAGAAAAATTATCACCAACTCTAAACTTCTAATGCTGCATGTAAAAACAGCAAATTCATTTTCATAAATATAAATATTAGAAAAAACTATTATAAAAGTATTAGCTATTTTAAAAATATTATAGAAATCTATACATTTAGTTAAGTCATTATATTCATGACTTTTATACTTCAACTTTGACTAAACCCAAAGTTACAAGTGAAATAGTAATTCTGCACAGTGTTTATACTTTGAAATAACACTGTAGAGATACATATGTCAAGTTTTTAATGACATAATTGTATTTTTCTTTATAGCTAATTTAAAATTTCATTGTATACATATCCCATAGTTTTGTAATACATTCATCTGTTGATTGACATCTTGGCTGGTTCCATAGTTTGGCGAATTATACATCTATGAACATACATATACATGCATTAGTTTGGTAGTTTGGCTTCCTTTCTTTTGTGTAGATACCCAGCAGTGGTATTGATGGATCATATAGTTAGTTCATTCTCATTCTTCTGAGGATCCTCCATAAAGTTTTCCAAAGTGGTTGCACTAATTTGCAATCTCACCAACATTGTATTAGAGTTCACACTTCTCCACATCCTCTCCAGCATTTGTTGTTTGTGTTTTGAGTGATTGCCATTCTAGTCGGTGTTAGGTGAAATCTCAGGGTAGTTTTGATTTACATTTCTTTGATTACTAATGATGTTGAGCATTTTTGATACATTTATTGGCCATTTGAATTTTTTTCCTCATAAAGTGTCTATTTTTGATTGGGTTATTTGTTTTCTTAGTGCTAAGTTTCTTGAGTTCTCTGTATATTCTAGTTATTAGTCCTCTTTGGAGCAGTAGATGGCAAAAGTCTCCCATTCTTTTGGCTCTCGGTTGAGGTTCTTGATAGTTTTCTTTGCTGTACAGAAGCTCTTCAGTTGAATACAATCCCATGTATTGATCTACCTTTTAGTTTCTTTTGCTTTGGGGGGTCTTGCGGAGAAAGGTTTTATCTGTGCTTGTGTGTTGCAGTGTTGGACCTATGTACTGTTCAAGGAGCCTCAAGGTCTCCTGTCTAATTTCTAAGTCTTTGATCCATCTTGAATTAAGATGAGTTTGCTTTTGCTTGCCTACTCATTCGATTTGGTTTGATGGACTGATTTATAAATAAATATTCACAATTTCTTCACTTATTTCCTGCAGAACTGGAGCAAACAGCAAAGAGACAAATCCAGCTCCACACACCACACTTCGGGTAGTACTGTGTTAGCACTTATGCTTTCAGAACGTAACTTTCTATTTCCCTCTCTTTCAACAAGTGTGCTACTCATACCATCTTCACCCCCGATTGCTTGTACATTTGTTCCCTACCACCACAACACCTTACCTCCTACTTTTGATATGAATGACATTGATTCAGCAAGGCACAAAGTGGACTGTAGAGTGTGCTTAGCCTATGAGGGAACAGACAGTGTTGTTCTCTCAGAGATGACCACCAGAAATTCACAAACTCTCTAAAGCATATGATGCACTTAAACAAACATTTCAAAGTCAATCACTGAGCCAAGCATGGGAAGGAAGTATGGGGAAGGAATGGAGTAGGGATTGGGTAAAGGCTATGATGTGTACATGTATGTCTCCACAACTCTTTTATCCAATTATGATATATAACTGCATGGCACCAATAAAAATAAATAAATTAATTAAATAAATAAATAAATAAATAAATAAATACTAAAATAAGTTGGAGAGGGAAAAAAAGGAATTCACATACTGTTTTCAAAAGTGTTTTGCAAATGTGGATCTTATGAAAATGTGCACTGTACTTGTAGACTAGCAATGCCTATAGTCAATTCTATTTCAGTCTTTTTTAATTTTTTATTTGTGCTGTGTAGTCATACATCTCAATGGCATACAAGAGAGTAAAGGCATACATGCACACATCACTCCTTTAGGCCTTCCTCAGTTTCCACTGTATTCCCTCCCTCTCCCTCCTTCTCATGATTTGCTTAGTGATTGATATGTTTGTGAATGTATGTCATACACATTAGGAAATTTCTCTTTTGCTCCATTTCATCACCCTCAGGTCTCCTTATTTGCTCATCTAAAATTTCTTCATCAGTATTTTGCTTTTAGGTACTCTGGTTTAGAGAACCTCAAGACCAAGTTATATGGGCATTTATGTTTGCATCATTTTTAATTTCACTATAATGATAATTAGTTACATTTAAGTGATAAAAGTATACCACACACAGACACTAACAGAGAGAGAGAGAAGAGGGAGAGAGAATATCCCTTAACAGAAATTTGGAGACAGGGTCAAGATTCAACTCTCAAAATATATGAAGCTCTAGATGACTTGACGGGGTAGCAGTAACCCAGTCACATAGGACCTAGTCTCTTCACAAAACTTTAATAAAGTCATATGTATGACTGAGACTTCCAGAAAAAAAAAGAGCCATCAACATGTGAACAATTAGAGGAAAGGGCTGCTGCTTTGTGTGCACACAGGCACCCAGGGCATCACTAGGGTGTGCTGACAAATGGCTTTGAGCAGTGCAGAATTAATTATATTAATATTGTTTTACCCCAGAGAATTGGTAGGCTAATGCGGCAGAGACAAAACAGGTGATTATAAGAATTAATAGCTATTTTCCGCCAGGTGTGGTGGCACATGCTTGTAATCCCAGCATTCGAAAAGCGCAGACCAGAGGATCGTGGTTCGTGGACAGCCTCAGCTACATAGCGAGGCCCTTTGCAACTTAGTGAGACCTTGTTTTAAAAATA
This sequence comes from Muscardinus avellanarius, assembly GCF_963383645.1. Classification (NCBI taxonomy): domain Eukaryota; kingdom Metazoa; phylum Chordata; class Mammalia; order Rodentia; family Gliridae; genus Muscardinus; species Muscardinus avellanarius. Next base: position 38,979,782 of record NC_137790.1, read on the forward strand.
AAAAAGACAAAAAAAAAAAAAAAAAACAGGACTGGGGGTGTAGCTCAGAGGTACAATGTCCCTTGGTTCCATCCACAGTACCGCCAAAAAAAAAAAAAAATAAATAAAAAATAAATAAATTAAATTAATAGTTATTTCCCCATAGAAATGCTGCTGTATTTATTTGACAGTTAGTGTTTTTATGTATCCAACACCAATGGTGTTAACTGTACTTCTAGCCCTGAAAGTTATTGTAAACAGCAAAAAACTCACATGAAAGAGCATGGAAACTCTTCACCTACCTGTGTATCCATGCATACATGTGAGGTTACTAAGACTATAATTTTTATAACCTGAGCCATCTGACTCTGAAGTGACTTGAGGTAAGTGAAGATGTGATCCTTGGTCTTGTCCTCATCAAGTTCTCTTGGGAAGAACTTTGTATAAAATTTAAGCAGAAGTTTGCTTCATTCTAGAAAGACCTCTTTATCTTGACCCAGTTCTACTGCTTCCCTTAGATTTTTAAAAAATCTTTTAAAATATCTTTATCCTCAAGATTAACAATTTCTATTTTATACTTATAGATTTTCTCTGATATTTCTGCATGACATCTCTCCTATTTTTTCTTTTAAAACTTAAGTTTTATATTCTACACTGTCATCTACTTCGCCATATATCTTTTTTCATAATTTGCCCTTTTCTTCCTTAAAAATTTATCTTCAATAAAGCACTTCCATTTTTTTCATCCCTTCACATGAGCTGTTGGAATCTGAAGTTTGTCTTAGAAAGTATTATTATAGTCCAATTTGAAATACAGACATGAAAGGAATTTTCCCTCCCTCTCTTAAGCGTCAAGCTGGCTGAAATAAATGAACAGAAAACAGACAAAAAGGAAAAAGAGTATGCAATTACACAAACATGCATATGAGCCACACAAACTATGAGGCTCAAAGAAAGAGAAAGTTGAGGGACATAATCAAGGTCCTGTCCTCTAGAGTAACAGAATTCACAGTTGTGTATATTGTAACTGGGGATTTATTAAATTAGATTACATTCAAATGCAGTGTAGTCCCAAATTGCCACCTGGACCAGGAGAGTCAGAGGAATGAGCAGCTGCTTGAGTGATGCAAGAGCTAGAGTCTCAGGACAGGAGAAGCCCACGTCCAAGATGGTTAGACCTGGAAACTCCCTAGAGAATTGTTTGTGAGAGTCCAGTTGGGAGAGTCAAGGACATGAAGTTCATCATATATCCCTAGTTGGGAACAGACACACCTTTACCAGGAGGAATCCAGCTTGCCTTCATGCCTATTCTTCCTTCTCCTGTCTTTGCTCTATCTGGGCCCCCAGCCTATCGGACAGTGCTGCTCAAGGTTAAGCTGGACTTCTCCTCCACCTGCTGTTCCAAAATGTCAGTCATTTCATCAACACACCCAAAGTCACATAATTCTAGTTGTCTCTCCCTTCAGTCAAGTTAGTTATATAGATCAATTACCACAAGAGATGAAGACAATTTAGAGGAAAAATGAGTGGGCTGAAAGAACAGGTAAGTCTGGGACAAAGTTCCTCCTGGTTTTAGGACAGGTAGAGCCATATTACTAGTAGGCGAGAGACAGAACTGCTCTATTAAAAAAAAAGTCTCACTGTTTTCATAAAATCTCTCTGTAGGACGGACGTGGTGGTGCACGCTTGTAATCCTTACACTTGGGAGGCTGAAACAGGAGGATCGCGCAGGTTCGAAGCCAGCCTCGCTGGCTTAGGAGACCCTGTTTCCAAATAAAAATATAAAAAAATAGATGTCTGGGAGTGTAGCCCGGAGGTAGAAGGGTTCCCAGGAACCCCAGTACCACACACACACAAAATCTCTCTGGGGTCTATTCCTAGAAAATCCAAATCTGTCTAGGTGTGTGTCACTGACTTTTACTCTCTTCTCTGGTGACAAAATTTCTCCTGTTAATGAGATTTGATCAATGTCTAAGATCATTTCATTTCATTTGGAAGAATTTTCTTCAATCAGATAAGGAAACTTAAAAGAGACCCCCTCCCTATTTGGGTGGGGTGGGTATTAGAGAAAGCTAAATTCTAAACAGCTTCTAAGGACTTACAGTTTTCTTTGATTCAAAGTACACAGCAATTCAAAGTATCACATTTTGGAGTGTCATTTTCTGACTTCCAACAGAAACATGGAAACACAGTAATTTGTGTAGCTCTTCTTCAATCTGGTATGAGCCTTTAAAAAAAACCCCATCCCTGTTTGTCTACTGTAAACTAAAAAATCTGTCATAAATACCAATTATCTGTGGAGTGACATCATAAAACTAACGCACAAAAAGCTATCTTGTTTATTCAGCCTTCCTCCGTTTCTAGATGGTGGCTTCCCTCTAAGTTTCTTTCCTTTTTGTATCTATTTCACAGCTCATTGTATTTTGCATCATCATCCTCATTTTAAGTGCAAGATGATAATTCTCCTTAAGCTGTACTCTGTGTTCCACACTGCATATGCCACTTGCACATCGGTACCCATGTTAATGGTTTTGCTACTTCGATCTATACAATATTTATGTTTGTCCACATCCTTGTACTCCTCCTGTAACTCAAGTGAGGGTATCATCTGCATCAAACACAACTGATTTCATAAACATATCAGCATCTTGTTTTCATTTTTGTATTTTACTTCTCTGGAAGTGCCTAAGAGTTTCCTTATAAAAGAGTCTAGAACACACACACACACACACACACACACACATACACACACACACACATACACACACACACACACACACACACACACACACACACACACACACAATTAGAAAAGCAAGTTTGTCTCATTCCTCTGGCACCTTGAGTTATACCACCTTCATACTCATTGCCCCACTACTGAGTACTGGCTGCTGATGGTGTTGTTGGGAAATATCTTCACATATTTCTGCAATGTTCAGACAGATGGTCTTGAAGAGAAACTGTTTGCAGTGTTGTTATTTTCCTGATCAAACATTTGCTTCATTGAAATACAATTAATGTTCTTCCCACTTTCCTCTTAAAGCCTGATGTCTCTTCAGGCTCCCAAAGCCAATAGCTTTAATCCCATGGCACCTAAACATGTCATATGCTATGCTGCAAAACAAAACAAAAAACAAAACCTTGATACTGATGTCTAGTTGAAAGGGTCTTTAACTTTTAATTTAGGTCTTTTGATTCTTAAAAACAAATTACCAACTTGAGATACCACTGTGATGAGTGTTTTAAAATATTTTAGTAAATAATATCTTAAAATGTGCCTAATTTGACCACATTATGAACTCCTCAGTATTTGAGCTGTGATCCTTGCCAATAAATCCCTCCCATGTTCCTCTGGCAGCCTATATCCGCTCAGATTCCTTCTCCTTGTTTCTGAAGTTCTCTTATAAAGATGACTTAGGCAATAGGAACATGCCATTGTTTTTTTAGTTCCAACTTAAGCAGAACCTTTTTACCCTTCATCCCCCTGTCTTCTTTCTCTGTACCACCTCAGATGTCTGTGAAAAGTGCCTTTATTCTTGTCTGGCTTTCTCTTTCTTCTCTTACCACCCTATCTTTAAAGACCTGTTATTTCTGTATAGATTTCTACTTCCAAGTCTTCGTCCTGGTTTTTCAGTCTGTGTACTCCTTTAAACATTTCTGCAGCTATTTTGCTCTTTAAAGCTGTTGGCTTGATTCCTTCCCTGGGGAATTTTCTTTATATCATTTTTATACATGAGCCACCACTTTGTGACATCTGGAAAGGTGAACAGGGATTCTCTACCCTTGATCATCCCTCTTATATATATATATTTTTAATTTCTTCTTTTTCTCATAGGGGTATTCTTAACCTCCAAATATCTCTGCCAAATTTCTCAGCTTTTGAGAAATTAATTTCAGCTATTACCATAGCAGGTTAAGAAAGCCTAATATCTTTCACATTTTATTATGCAGCCTTTATTTTTCCTTGTATAAAAATAATACCAGTTCCTTTGACTCACTTTTCTTGGATTTTTTTCTGTAAATGTGTACAACTATGAGCATGTGTATCTAAATTAATATCTTTCAATCTGTCATTACAGATACACTGTCAATTTTTCCTTTAGTGAGAAGTATTTTGAAGTTAGACTTCAAACTTTAACCATTATGATTTAATTATTGCTTCAATTTTTCATGTAAAAATAAAGATAATATTAACTTATTTTGTTAACTACATGATTCGAGTCACATTTCAGATGTATTTATTACATGTAAAAATTTCACCAAATACTTAAACCTCCAACATTCAATTCTTATTATTTGTAAAATCAAAATAAAGTACCAGCCAGACGTGGTGGCACACACTTGCAATCCCAGCATTTGGGAGGCAGAGACAAGAGGATCTTGGTTTGCAAAACAGCCTAAGCTACTTAGCGAGGCCCTTTGCAACTCACTGAGACCCTGTTTCAAAACAAAGAATAAAAAAAATAGTGCTAGGGGTGTAGCTCAGAGGTAGAATGTCCCTGGGTTTCATCCCCAGTAGCACCCTGCACTATCATAATATCCAACACAATGAACCAGAGCTTGGGGCTCTAAATATAAACGCTTAACCTTAATCACTTTTCTTCTATGTACTCAATGTTGAGTTTCTGTACTAAAGTATGAGTAGTTTCTTTTCTTAATTTCAGTGTTCACCAATCTCTTTTTTTCTTTATGTGACATTTACTAAGTGTCCAGAACATTGCAGGCAGTATGTTAACCATCAGGAATACAAAAGTTCAGACAACGTTCTTGCTCAAAATGATTTTGCAAACTAATGGGAGGTACAACCACATAAAACGCAGTACAAAGTGATTTTATCATATCTTTCAAGGTTCTCTTTGATCTCTCAGTTTTCATTCTACCTTTAATTCTTCTCAAGTGTGTCTTTTAACTCCTTGTCAAATCCTATGTTAATTCTTACTTTCTTCTAGAATTCAGATTAAAATTACAAGAAGTCATAGATCTCCTTCATGTTACATGAATTCTAACAGAAGTTACATTTAATTTTTTTTCTATAGGTCTTGAGAAAAATATTTCAAAAGAAACATAGAGTAAATACTACAATATAATAAGCTCTCTTTTACACATTAGATAGATGTAATCATTAAAATTATTCCATGTACATGCTTCATTCAACTCTCTAACAGTATATTTTACTCTTCAATATATTATTTTGTATTTTCCACATATAAATACATTTTCATAGTCTTCTGGGTGGGGAGGAGGTCGCCTAAGGGTGCCCCGCCAGCTCCTGCCCATCTGCCCAGGGTCGGGGCCAGCCGAGTGGTTAGAGATCGGCGCCAGTCGAGGGGTTAGGCCAGTGCCGGGGCCAGCAAGGTCGGGATTGTATTCCAAAGTGATGTATGATTACAAAAGATAATAATAATAAATATATATATATATGATAACATAAAATAAAATATTAAAAAATATTTAAGAATTCAGTAAAAACAATAAATAATATAAAAGAATAAACATTGCCAACCAACCTCCCACAAAATATATTTTAAATTTTCTTATACTTACATGATACTGAAACGGGGGTTTCTTGCGAGAAAACCCCGGCGAGTTCTTGTCTACGGAGAGCGAAGAATGACACCCGCAGACCTCAGGAAGGGGAGTAAAAGGTTTATTGGAAGCAGCAGGGAATGGGGCAAGGGTGGCTGAACACCCCTAAAGGGGCTGGAACTCTGGGTCCAGCAGCTGCCTTCAGGACAATACTTGAGAGTAGCCCAAGCCAATTGCCTTCAGGTGCAGGCTGCTTTCTTCCGGAGTCCACGCGATCTGCCAGAAGGGAATAGAGAAAAGTGGCCGAACACCCCTAAGGGCTGTCGGGTCTCTGTTGTCCAGTAGCTGCCTTCAGGTCACTACTCGAGTGTCGCCCGAGCCAAGTGCCGTCAATTACAAACTACCTTCTCCCAGAGTCCACGCGATCTGCCAGAAAAGAGGTACAGGTCACCCCTAAGGGCCTGGTCAGCCATGATGTCCAGCAGAGGCCTTCAGGTCACTACTCGAGAGTCACCCGAGCCACGTGCCCTCAGATGCACTCTGCCTTCTCTCAGGGCCAACACGACCTGCGAGAGAGAGAACAGCTCCCCAGAAGGGGAGGGGGTCCCGAGTGGGAAAGTGACCCCCTTTTGCCATCTGACTGGTTGATGCCTGACCGCTTGCAAGTCCGTTTGTGGTTGTGGTGACTCCAAGGAGAATTTGCATAGGACATTTGCAAGTTCTTTGAAGGGTCTCCTTTCAGGAATGCCAGACTTGCTCGGTGGGTTTGTTGATTAGGAAACTCAGGATGGCTTTGTGAAGCTCTGGCCTTCTTATCTCCTGAGCCTTTGGAATTTCAGGCATTTGTCGCCCCTCAGGAAACTCAGGAAATTAACTTTTTTTCTACCAAGGCCTTTTCCCTATCTGCCTATTTCCTTTCTATCTCCTCAATACAATCATTATATTAGTGGTTTCAAAATGTCAACTTTTAATTCTGTCTTTTAATTAATATTATAGTTTTTTCTAACTTTTAAAAATTTTATACTTTTTTCTCTTTTTTTAAGATGCATTACCTAAAATTCACTTGTAAAAATAACTTTTTCCTTAGCAACCAGAGTTATTTTGTTATCTAAAATGCATTTCTTAGGGAAAAGGAAAAAAAACTGTTCTTTCTTTATTATTGATTTTCTGAGTAAGTTATTGGCACACTAGCTATCCTCAATAGTAAAATAAATTTTTAGTTTTGATTTCATATGCTCTTATGTATCCTTTTCTTTTATTTATTTATTTATTTATTTATTTATTTATTTATTTTTGCAGGTTTGGGGATGGAACCCAGAGGCATTTGACCTCCGAGCTACACCCTCTCCCCCATTTTATATTCTTTTATTGTGAAACAGGGTCTCACTAAGTTGCAGAGGGCTTCACTAAGTAGCTGAGACTGTCCTCGAACCACGATCCTCCTGTCCCAGCCTCCTGAATGCTGGGATTACAAGCGTGTGCCACCACGCCCAGCTTTATGAATCCCTTTGAACTGCATACATATAGAATATATTTAGTGGTTTAAAATAATTAGTTGTCACTCTTTTATCTTTATATTATCCCATCTTTGGCAGTTGTATCCTCTTAAGGTTGTATACTGTGATGTTTTTGCATGATCACATTAAACTTTGATAGTTTTTTTATTTATAGTATTATAAATTATTTTATGTTATTTTTCATACATTTCCGTGTCCTAAACCACACTATTTTTTTTCAAGAAGCACTGTTTAATTTTAGTGAGAAATAATATTTAGAGGTCATGACTTGTGTATATAGGTGGTTAGAGGAACTGAGTTGTTTTAAAACTTTTCAATGAGCTAAATAGGGGGAAATTAAAAATCAAATAATAAAAATGAATAATTTTCATACTCAAATCCAATGTCATAGTTTTTTTATTTTTAAAAATATATTATTTTCCTTTCTTCAATTATACTAAATCTCAGAAAAATATTTATAATTTTTATTCTGTAATATACATAAAGAAAAACTTAAATACCATAATGATATCCTAACAAGAACAATAAAACTAAATAAAATTTTACCTTAGATTTTATTTGTTTCTAAATTATACACACACACACACACACACACACACACACAGACACACACACAATGTAACAGAAAGCTACAGAATAATTTAGAGAGGAGATATTATCTTATTTGTTTTAAAATGATCACTTTGATTTGTATTTCCCTAATGGCTAATGATGTTGAACATGTTATCATGTATTTATTGGCCATTTGTATCTCTTCTTTTGCGAAGTGTCTATTCAATTCAATTGCCCATTTCTTGATTAGGTTGTTTTGCTAGTGTTGAGTCTTTTGAGATCTTTGTATATTCTGGATATTAGCCCTCTATCAGAGTGGTGGCTGGTAAAAATCTTCCCCCATTCTGTAGTCTTCCTCTTTAGGTTCTTGATGGTTTCCTTTGATGAGAAGTGGGATGATGCAATCCCACTTGTTAAATTTTGCTTTAATTGCCTATGCTTTGGAGGTCTTGTTGAGAAAGTTACTGCTTGTGCCTATATGTTGGGGTTTGAGCCTATCCCCTCCTCTAATAGCTTCACAGTCCCTGGTCTAATTTTTAAGTCTTTCATCCATCTTGAGTTGATTTCTGTGCCCCATAAGAGGTATGCCATCAGAGAAATGCAAATCAAAACTACGCTGAAATTCCATCTAACCCCAATCACAGTGGCAAGCATAAAAAAAGTAAAAAACAACAAATGCTGGCAAGGATGTGGAGAAAGAGGGACTCTTTTGCACTGTTGGTGGGAGTGAAAACTAGTTCAGCCGCTATAGAGATCAGTACGGAGATTCCTTAGAAAACTGGGAATGGATCCATCGTATGATCCAGCTATACCACTCCTGGGTATCTTCCCAAAGGGCTTGAAATCAGAGAACTACAGCAACATATGCATAACCATGTTCTTAGCAGCACAATTTGTAATAGCCAAAATATGGAACCAACTTAGGTCTCCATCAACAGATGAATGGATTGGAAAATTATGGGAAATATACACAATTCTATTCAGCTATAAAGAAGAACAAAATCATGTAATTGGCAAGAATATGGAAAGACCTGGAGAACATTATATTAAGTGAGATGAGTCAAACACAGAAAGAAAAGGGACATATGTTTCCTCTAATATGCCCAAACTAGGGAGTATCAAGGATACCAGAGGGACTCCAGATAATGGAGGGGAAACCTCATAAGCTAGAAGGGAAGGGTAGGAGAGTAAAAAGGCTGAGTTTGACTAACTGGAGGAACTACATTTGACTATGTGTATAAGTATGAATGTAGCACGGCCAACCTGGACACTCATTTTTGGGAGGGGAGAAACAGGGAAGAGGAGGAGGGCACCAAGCACTCTGCCATTTTCAATATGATTCACATAAAAATAAATAAATAGGACTTCCGGGAAGATGGCGACCGAGAAAAGCGGGGCTTAAGAGTCCCGCTAACAACCAATCTCCATTACCACAAAAAGAGCGCCTTTCATAGCCAGAAAACACCATCACCAGAAAAACAAAAAAAACCACCAGACTCCAGAGAGAAAGCGGACTGAGAACAGAGCTCAGGGCCACAGAGGAGACACACGCGCCCGAGGACGCGGCAGCAGTGCCATACTGCCGGCGGCAGCGGCGAACTCAACAGACGGCTACAGCAAGCCAGGTGAGCCGCTGCGGAACAGCCAGGCGGGATATTTCGGCGCAGACAACATTTAAATCTCCCAGTGGCTGAGCTCAGCACACGCTGCAGGGATTCAGAGTGGAAATTAAAACCAGAGAAGAAAAAATACGCCAGCCTCATGGCCGAGGGCGTGGCAGAGGCGCCATATTGCCACCGGCGGCAGCAGCGGCAGTGAATTCACCGAGTCCAGTACAGCTACATCTGCGTACTCAAGAACAGTGAGTCAAATTGCGGGACACAGAGGAGAAATCGCAGTATTGGGCCTCCTGGGACTTGACCCAGTGAGGGAGTGGTGGTGGCAGAGATATCACACCATAGGAGAACGTGCAACCTGGCACCCCCCATAGTTTAAAGCAGCCTCTATCGACTCCCTGGGTCGGAGACTCTGTGATACAACCCAGTAAAGGAGTAGTGGGGTCTGAGATAATACAGACTCGAGATCCAGAGCACCTTAAGTGAAGCCATAGTGACCCAAGGGAAAAACCCAGAGAAGGCACAAACCTCCGAAATCATGAGAAAGAGGAACAACACTGGAGTAATGAATGTGCACAACCCCACAACATCAGAACCTGATAAAACAGAAAATCAGAGATTTCTAGAAGATCAAATCAGGAAAATAACTGTAGAAATAATAGAGGTGCTTCGAAAAGAACTCAGAGAGAGCCAAAAAGAGATAAAGGATGCAATTAATGAAGTAAAAGCCTCAATTCAAAGCACAAACAACCGATTAGACCACATGGAGAACAGAATCTCGCTCTTAGAAGATGAGCAATCCAAAAATGAATGCATAGTTTCTAATCTAGAAAAAAATATCCAACAGCAGGAATCTGACATTGAAGAAATATGGGCCCATCTTAAGAGAGCTAACCTAAGAATAATTGGAATAGAGGAGGGAAAAGAAAGTGATACCAAAGGGATCAACAATCTCTTCAAGGAAGTAATAGCAGAAAATTTTCCAAATATAGAGCAAGAGGTTGATACACAGATCCAGGAAACTTATAGAACTCCCTTTAGACAGGATCGGAGAAGAGGATCCCCACGCCATATAATTGTCAAAATGACCAATGTGGAAGCCAAGCAGAGAATCTTAAAGGCAACAAAAACAAAGGGCCAAGTGACATTCAGAGGCAAACCAATTAGAATCACTCCAGACTTCCCAAACCAAGTCATGAGAGCCAGAAGGGCTTGGAGTAACATATTCCAAACTCTGAAAGAAAACAACTTCCAGCCAAAAATTTCCTATCCAGCAAAACTTTCTATCAAATTAGATGGAGAAATAAGAAGCTTCCATGACAAACAGAAACTGAAGGAATTTATGTCTTCAAAACCAGCGCTAGAGAAAATACTCAAAGAGATTAACTACAAAGAAGAAATAGGTAACACTCACCAGAACCAGAGAAACAAGAGTTTCCATCCAACAGACAACTAAGATTGGTTATCTGTGGAGATTCATTATTTATGTTAGTCTTTTACCTATCTCTAAGTTGTATTGTTTGCCTTTATTGTTGTTAATTTTTAGGATTTCTAGTTGGAATATTAATATACCTTCAGATATAGCATTTGGAAATATTTTATCCAATTCTATTAGTAACTTTGAACTCTGTTTACATTGTCTTTGGATATACAATATTTTCTTTTATTTTTTAGGGAGTTTGTATATTCTTCTGTTGCCTGTGCCATTGAAATCATATCCAAGAAATCACTGCCAATTTCAATGTTGTGAGGTTTTATGACCCAGATTTTCTCCTAAAAGTTTATAGTCTTAAGATTTATATTTAGGTCTTTTATCTATTTTGAGTTAATACTTGTATATGGGATTAGGTAAAGGTCCAATTTTATTCTTTTCCATGTAATTATTATTTTTCAACAATATTTAGTTAAAAGATTATTATTTCCACCACCAAATGTTCGTGGAAACCTTGTCAAAAATAACTTGACAATATAGGGAAGAATTTAGCTCTAGGCTTGTATTTAACTCCAATGGTCTATATATCTGCCTTTAGAACAGTACTACACTGTTTCAATTATTGTAGCTTTAGATGGTTTGAAATCAGAAAATATATATCTGCTAGCTTTGTTCTTTTTCAAGATCGTTTTGGGTATCTAGAATTCATATTCCATATTAGGATAGATTTTTTTCTGAAAAATAAATATATAAATATATGATAGTTTCACCTAAAAAAACAGAAAAAAATATGCTCTAGTAAGAAAGAAAGCAAAAAGAAATATTGAAATGCTATCTTTAAATCATCAAACGCTTGGTATCAGACAAATGAAACTGTTATGTGAGATTATCATTTTTAATTTTGGATAAATTGCTATAATACTAGATGTCAACCACTAAGCCAAGCATGGGAAGGAGGGATGGGGAGAGAATGGGGTGGGGATCGGGTGGGGGCTGACTGGGCGATGTGTGCATGTATGTCTACAAAAGTTTGTATCCCACTATGATGTATGAATACAGTGCACCAATAAAATAAAATTAAAAAAAAAAAAAAAAAAAATAAATAAATAAATAAATAAATAAAATGGGTATATATACCACAAAAACAACAACAAAAAAAATAATAAAATGATCACTTTGACTATGTCTTGGAGAAAAAATTTAAATCTTCAAATATTTCCTTTCCCTAAATCTCTCCTACTTCATTAATTGCTCATTCCCATATTCTTCTGTTGTGCAATCAACCAAGGCTGGGAAGTTGTAGGTTCAATCCAGCCAGTTGGAAAAAGAAGCTAGATGCTAACGAGGGATGTGATATGCATTTAGTCTAGATGCAGCAGGCTAAAATAGAAGACCTAAGCCTCTAGTATCCAATGGCAACTGGATGTGTACAATCGCCCTCTGCAAGGGGATTCAGTGCAGTGAATAGCTCCTGTTCATTTTTTTTTTTTTTAATATCAAAGCAGAACAAAGATGGGAGTGTGCAGGGGCACAGGATTAACAAAGGTGGCCACATGGAGGGTTAACAAAGGTGATATTGTTCCAGGGCCCAGAGTTTTCAAAGGCTAACAGCTAGGCAGGAAAGTATGACATCTTCAAGGACATGTTTAGTGAATTTCCATACAATAGTGGCATTTAGCAGAAGAAGATTAGGAAGTCTAACTAATACCATGTTCTGATTGTGTCCACACCTTCCTAACTAGTTTGTCAACAATGTGCTCAAAAGCACTTTTTGTCCTTCACCTCATCTTTCGACATCTTGAAGTTGTCTTTGATGTAAAACAGTTCTCGCCTTCCAGGCATTACTACCTCGTGCTATTTAATATAATTTTAATATCTAATTTATTTCTCATAGTTGTGTTATTTGTCAGTTATGTTATGAGCTAATGAGTACTTTAGGCTGGGGACTGTAATATTTGTCTTTGAATTCTCAATAGCTAGAAAATACTTAACACATCTGGTACTATATGGAAGATATTTTAGATAAAAGTGGCACTAAAATATATCTTCATAGAAGCTCCATTTTTAAAATACTGTATTTAACTTATAAGTTAAAAGTTCTAAATTTATATGAATATTTTCAGAAATGAATTTTAGTTCTATTGGATATTCTAACATTCCTTTGCAGCAGTTAAATTTTAAGTTATCGCCTTATAAAATCTATAGGCCTTCATAAATCACCTTGAGAATATTATTCCTTTTGCTTCTATAACATTTTTGGATCATTCTTACTTAGTTTTACCTTATTATAAAGCTATTAAGGTGAATGTGTGTATCTCTGTGTAAGTGCATGAGTACACATCATGTTTCCTACATATAAGTAAACTTCCAGAAGACAAGAATTGCTTCTTTATCCTATTGTTATTTTATAACACAGTACCTTGATTAATATTTGAGTGACTATTTCGTAAAATAAAATTTTAAAACCTAATGAGCCTGTGCTTTTCTTTAGTCCCTATTCTGTTCTTGTTTTTTTTTTTTTTTTCCATTTTTCCATAGTAACTATTCTAAACCTATCATCTGATAAAGCCAGTCTTAATCTTCTGCCTAGCATGCTTGAACTTTAGCCAGGACTCTTCCTGATTACAAGCCTTAGACTTTCTTTGTTTTAGGGCATTTACTTGACAAAACTTGTAAATTTTACCTCTTCGTTTTTATCTGTACCTCCTCTCTCAGCTTCTTAACAGTTTCACAGCCTGGGTATGTCTCTGCCAAGAATCTAGGAGCCATTCTCTTAAAACAAAATGATTAAGAAAGAAAGTCTTTTTCTCCTAATCTCCATGGACAGGCAGGAACCTAACTTCCATAAATGACAATCAGCATACACAAATAGCCTAATCACATTTACCAGCATCTCTCCTCATAACTCTTCATATATTTCTACCATATTTCCATTGCTAAAAGCCCTCCTGCCTTTTATTTTAGAGGATTTGTGTTTAGTACCTTTCCCTATTGTAATAGTCTTGAATAAAGTCCTCTTTCCCTTTTTAACTCTGGTGATTTTTTTATTTGACACATTCTCTTGTAAATTTCCACAGTCAGTGATTATTTCCTTCTTGCCTGCTGACAGAGGAGTAAGCAGACATACCTAGGGCCTGAATTGGATCTAGCACATTCAAAATCTAAAAACACTTCTTTGTGTTCTTTAGATCTTCAGGTTTATGTGGTCAAATAAGTTTTGAAGAATATGTGCCTATCCCAAGGGTAGAATGGGATTTTTTCTCTTTCATTTACACTTTTGACAGCACTATCAAAGTCCATATGGACACAGGATTTTGCCAACAATTTTGTGCTACATCATGGCTAGCAAGGTGTTGCATTTCTCTTCTACTTAACTATTAAGCTTGTTAAATCTAGGTCATCCGCTGTGATAAAGTGGAAATTTCTGGTGGCCAGATGGAGTTCATTCTGGATGGACTACACTCTTCTTTGAGAATTTTATAGGAACAACGTTTCTTATCTTCACTTAGTAGATGAAGTCACATTATAAATAATACAAATGACTTGGCCAAAATAGATTCATCTACTTAGTAGGTCAATACCAGCCTCAATGTATTCTTTTATTTTTTTATTTTGAAGTACCGGGCATGGAACCCAGGGGCAAACTACCTCTGAGCAACACCACCAGCCCTATTTTTTTTTAATTCTTTATTTTGAAACAGGGTCTCACTGAGTTCCAAAGGGCCTAAGTACCTGAGGCTGGCTTCGAACCTGTGCGATCCTTCTGTGTCAGCCTCCCAAATGCTGGGATTAAAAGCTTGCACCACCATGCCCAGCTCAGCCTTGTGTATTCTATTTTGGATCTTGAAACAAGGTAATGTTTGTCCTCTCCTACAGGCTATTCAAATCAAGGGGGGGGAGGGGTAGGGAGCATTTCTCTGCAGTGTATATAATGTGATTTCAGGTGAAAATTTGTTCCAACTTTCTTCAGGAAAAAAAAATTTCAAAGACTGTCTAAAATAACTCTAATGACATTGATATTAATGATTTATTTTTAATTCTGATTTTAAAACTTTAAAATACAAAAAAATCAGAGTATCTTTGAAATGAATCCATCATTTATTTAATCTTAATGAAGACTAATAACACAGAACACAGAGGAAGAAAAATAACATAAAATTGCCTGAAAACTGCAGGGTGTCTCTATTGTTCTTGCTTTGTTTTAATTGCAAATAAAACTGAAGCAAAGAAATGCAAATTTGAGCACTAGAATAATGTCCCACAATAGAAACATGAAATAAATAAACAAACCCCCACAAAAATCAAGCTGGAAATGATTTTCATAATAAATAATATGCTAAAAATAATGACAAAAATAATTTTGTAGTTGTGTATCAATGAGAGTATATCTCTTTATAAGATTATAGTAAGAGAATAGTAGATCTTCAAAATTAAAATCCCCTGATCTTACTTTCTTCTTTAGGATTTTCTACAGACTTATATGACTTCTATATATATTGTGTATGTCAAATTATGTGTTTTTCTTATCTCTGAAAAATCTACATAAAAATCTTTATCTGCTGGGCATTGTGGTGCATGCCATAATTCCAGCATCTGGGAGGTTAAGACAGGAGGATCATAGTTTGAGGACAGTCTCAGCTACTTAGTGAGGCCCTCTGCAACTCAGTGAGACCATGTTTCAGAAATGAAGAATAAAAAATAGGTCTGGGGGTGTCTCTTGGAGGTGGAATTCCCCTGAGTTCTATCCCCAGTACTGCAAAAGAAGAAACCTTTTTCAATATTTCCACCACTCAACACCTTCTCTTTCCTCTGATTATCCTATAAATATATACTCCCACATTTTTATTACTCCTATAAATTTTGAATAGATTATGTATTCACAGGCAATATATATTCATTTTAGGTTATTAACCATTTATGTTCCTTCCATACTTTATTATATAAGTATACATCTATCTACCTATGCCAGTTTTGTCCATGTACTATTAGAAAGTTTTATGGTGAGTACATAGTATTTCTCTTCTAGATTTTAGGCTTCTGTGCCCTACACATTAGCTAATGGAGTACTTAAAGGTGTGATGCAAGCAAAGACTTGAAACATGCCTGCACAGTAATATATTTGTACTTGTTCTTGTGACATCACTATGGGCAGAAGATTGTCTTAGATACCTTACTCATCAAAGAACAAGACAGGAACTGGGCCTGGCAATGCAGGCTTGTAATTCCAGTACTTGAGAAGCTGAAAAAGGAGGATCACAGGTTCAATGCCAGCCTCAGAGACTTAGTGAGACTCTCAGCAACTTAGTGACACCCTATCTCAAAAAAAAAAAAAAAAATAGGGCTAGGGATATAGCTTGGAGGTAAATTTTCACTGGGTTCTATCCCCAGTTCCACAATACACACACAAAATAATAATAATAATAATAATAATAATAATAATAATAATAAAGACAGATGCATAACAAACCTGGATCAACTATACATCAGTTGAATACCAGACAAGACACACCTGTCTGAAATAGAGAAAATAATAACTGTTTTAACCTGTTAAGTTTGGAGTGGATTATTACAGAGCATTACATATAGTTAATGTTTACATATAACAAAATCCATACGCTACAATGGAAGGTAATTCTCCTTTCTTGCTCATTCTCTAAATTCTATAATCATGTCCAGAAAGTAAACATTTTAACAAACTGCTAACGTTTTATTCAAAGTATGTATATATGACCAAAGATAAACTCATTGCCAAACACACATACATATCAAGAGAGATCATATCTTATATTATTCTACATCTTGGGTTTTTCTTTTCTTATTTTCTTTTCTTTCAGGACCCTTCCTAAGCTGTAACAAACAGTTGTTTAATTCTTCTTAATGTCTCCATTTTTTTCCACTTATGAAACTCTAATATACTAATGTAGCCATCAGTTCTGGAGATTAAAAATTATTTCTGAAATTCTTATTCTGACCAATTTTGAATAATTCTCATCCTGGTATGAGTCTTTGATTTGAAAGTCCTCTTAGTTCTGCATGGATTCTTTCAGCCATTTAAGGACCACTTACTACAGTAGATTCTCAAGCACATTCCAAGCATTCTCACTTGCTCCGTAACCTATACAAATCACGTCAGTTTTCAGCTCCTATGCTTTAATCTCCTGCAATAAGTGATACCTTGGGCTTGTGTTCCTTTCTGTCTGAATGGGTACTAAGTGTCACTGGGGCCCATCCCAATGCAAGTGTGGGATTTTCTGCTCTCTATAGAGAAATGTGGATTGATCTGTAACTTTCAGCCCTGGTGTATTCCTCAGAGATTTGTGTGCAGTGTGTAGCCACAGACTGCGTGTATTCCCACACTGCCCCTTTTATTGTTATTAACAGTTACCCTGTGTGAGATTCTGGACTCAATTCTCTTGCTGCTGGGTGACCAGTGGAGTGGGGGTTGCAGTGGACAGGACATGGATTTGGTACTTTTTTTTCTCTCTTCTTTTGCGGTACAGGGGGATTGAGCCTAGGACATTAGTCAAGGCTAAGTAAGCACCTTGGGCTGCACTCTCAACCTCCAGCCTAAAATGGCCAACTCCCAGCAACTAGCAGGGGCCAGCCCCAACCCACACCGCCTTCCTAATATGCATCCTTAGAAAAGTAGGAGACAGAGCAGGTGGGGGAGGAGGCTCAATAAAGAGTTTTGAAAAGTTTTCAAAAAGTTTACTATTCTAGAAGCTTACTCTTCTAATAAAGCCTTAAATCAAGAAGAAGAAAATAAAAACAGCAAGGAAACTTTTTATTCAGCACTGGAGATGGAACCCAAAGACATTTTACCTTTGAGCTACACCCCCAGCCCTATTTTTTTATCCTTTTTTTTTTTTTTTTTTTGGTGGTACTGGGGTTCCTGGAAGCCCTTCTACCTCAAGGCTATACTCCCAGACCTATTTTATACCTTTTATTTGAAAACAGGGTCTCTTAAGCCAGCACAGCTGGCTTCAAACCTATATGATCCTCCTGTCTCTGCCTCCCAAGCTCAGGGATTACAAGCATGCGCCACCACGCCCAGCTATCCTTTATTTTGAAACAGTCTCACTGAGTTGCAAAGGGCCTCACTAAGTCACTGAGTCTGTCCATGAACCATGTTCCTCCTGTCTCAGCCTCCCAAATGCTGAGATTACAAATGTGAACCACCATGCCCACCTAGCAAGGAAACATTTTAAGACAGAGGAAAGCAGCTCTTTTCCAATAAAAAGTTTACTAATTCTCAATTAAGTAGTTTTGAAGGTTCCTTTTTATTTCTTATTCCTTATTTTTATTTTTTATATTTTTCTCTTTCTCTCCTTTTGGGTGTGTATATGTGAGACATTGTGTTCTTTTTTTGCCTTTCAAACTTCTAGTAAACCTGTCTGCAGGTGCCTTGTATTAAATCCATTTTGTATCATTATATCTAAATACCTACATTGGCTAATAGAATTTTACTTCATTTTCACTTTCATTAATATTTACTATATATTACCTAATTACACTAAACTCTTATATCTACATGATTTTATTTTCTACTTGATCCTATTCTTGCATTCTTTACTCCAGCTCCTTCCTTCTCACTCACCCTTTATCATTAAAAATAATAAAATTTGCCTTATATACCAGCTGACACCTCTAAATGCCTACTACTTAGATTAAGCCAATAGTTGAACCAAGAGGAAGGAACATCAGACATTGAGGACAAACTAATTACAGCTGAAAAATAAAACCATATACCACCTCACACAATGTGGTTTAAAAACATACAGAGAACATACTGCTCTACTCACATATCAGAGCCTACTCTTTATTATGGAGGTAACAGACATGTCCCTGGACTTTAACATCTGGAACCCAACAATATGACCATTGCAGTGGTCAGACAGAATCCTTGTGTAACTGAAATCCAGTACTTGTGATCTGCAGGCAAAATAATAGAGGGGTGATTTGAAAACAAATGTAATCCATCATTAAAGGATGATAAATATTTAATAGAAAGAAGACAATACTCAAATAGTAGAAGCTATTTTCTTTTAAGGCATACCTCAAAGTAAATATCTACCACAAGAATAAGATACTATATAGAGAGAAAGATTAGACATGGAAAACCCACAGAGTGAGAGAAAACCATCAGAAGCAACAAAGATATAAATTTAAGAAATGTGAAATCATTAAAAAGAATAGCAAAGAAACAATGAGTTCCCACAATATGAAACAACAAAACCCATCAACTCAGAGTTGCAGAGAATGTCAGAAGGACAATTCAGAATTTTAATAGTAGAAATTATACAGGATTTTATAAAAGAGTTCAGAGAGAGCCTAAAAGAAATTAAAGAAAATCAACGAAGAATGTGATACACTGAACAGGAATCAAAAAGAAGCTCTGAAAGAAGTTAAGGATACAACAAATGAAATGAAGACATCAATACAAACCATCAACAGTAGGCTAAAGCACATGGAAAGCAGAATCTTACTCTTAGAGGATGATCGCTCCAAAAATGAACACATAGTATACAATTTAGAGAGAACAATTTGATAGCATGGGTTGGATATTGAAGAGATCTGGGCCAATTTTAAAAAAGCAAACCTGAAAATAATAGGCATAGAAGAAGGGCTAGAAGCCACAATCAATGGAATAAAAAACATTTTTAGAGAAGAAATACAGAAAAATATTTCCAAACAGAGAAAATGAGGTCAAAACACAGGTACAGGAAACATATAGAACTTCCATTAGACAAGATCAGAGAAAAGGGGGACTTCCGGGAAGATGGCGACCGAGAAAAGCGGGGCTTAAGAGCCCCGCTAACAACAAATCTCCATTACCACAAAATCAGCGCCTTTCATAGCCAGAAAACACCATCACCAGTGAAACAAAAAATCACCAGGCTCCAGAGAGAAAGCGGACTGAGAACAGAGCCACAGAGGAGATACACCGGCCTCGCGCCCGAGGACGCGGCAGACGCGGCAGGAGCGCCATACTGCCGGAGGCACCGGCGAATTCACGGGACGGCTACAGCAAGCCGAGGTGAGCCGCTGCGGAACAGCTAGGCAGGATTTCTCTGCGCAGAGAGCATCTAAAGCTCCCAGTGGCCGAGCTCAGCACACGCTGCAGGGATTCAGAGTAGAAATCAAAATCAAGAAGAAAAACGCCAGCCCCATAGCCGAGGGCGTAGCAGCGGCGCCATATTGCCACCGGCGGCAGCAGCAGCGAATTCAGCGAGGCCAGTACAGCTACATCTGCGTACTCAAGAACAGTGAGTCAAATTGCGGGCCACAGAGGAGAAATCCCAGTACTGTACTCCCTGGGACTTGACCCAGTGGGGGAGGGGCGGTGGCAGAGATATCACACCATAGGAGAACGTGCAACCTGGCACCCCCCACAGTCTAAAGCAGCCTCTATCGACTCTCTGGGTCGGAGACTCTGTGATAAAACCCAGTAAAGGAGTAGTGGGGTCCGAGATACTACTGACTCGAGATCCAGAACACCTTAAGGGAAGTCATAATGACCCAAGGGAAGAACCCAGAGAAGGCACAAACATCCGAAATCATGGGAAAGAGGAATAATACTGGAGCAAATAATGCCCACAAACCCACAACATCAGAACCCGATAAAACTGAAAATCAGAGATTTCTAGAAGATCAAATCAGGAAAATAACTGTAGAAATAATAGAGGTGCTTCGAAAAGAACTCAGAGAGAGCCAAAAAGAGATAAAGGATGCAATTAATGAAGTAAAGGCCTCAATTCAAAGCACAAACAACCGATTAGACCACATGGAGAACAGAATCTCGCTCTTAGAAGATGAGCAATCCAAAAATGAACTCATAGTTTCTAATCTAGAAAAAAATATCCGACAGCAGGAATCTGACATTGAAGAAATATGGGCCCATTTTAAGAGAGCTAACCTAAGAATAATTGGAATAGAGGAGGGAAAAGAAGGTGAAACCAAAGGGATCAACAATCTCTTCAAAGAAGTAATAGCAGAAAATTTTCCAAACATAGAGCAAGAGGTTGATACAAAGGTCCAGGAAACTTATAGAACTCCCTTTAGACAGGATCGGAGAAGAGGATCCCCACGCCACATAATTGTCAAAATGACCAATGTGGAAGCCAAGCAGAGAATCTTAAAGGCAACAAAAACAAAGGGCCAAGTGACATTCAGAGGCAAACCAATTAGAATCACTCCAGACTTCCCAAACCAAGTCATGAGAGCCAGAAGGGCTTGGAGTAACATATTCCAAACTCTGAAAGAAAACAACTTCCAGCCAAAAATTTCCTACCCAGCAAAACTTTCTATCAAATTAGATGGAAAAATAAGAAGCTTCCATGACAAACAGAAACTGAAGGAATTTATGTCTTCAAAACCAGCACTAGAGAAAATACTCAAAGAGATTAACTACAAAGAAGAAATAGGTAATACACACCAGAACCAGAGAAACAAGAGTTTCCATCCAACAGACAATTAAGATTGGTTATCTGTGGAGATTCATTATTTATGTTAGTCTTTTACCTATCTCTAAATGGTATTGTTTGCCTTTATTGTTGTTAATTTTTAGGATTTCTAGTTGGAATATTAATATACCTTCAGATATAGCAATTGGAAATATTTTATCCCATTCTATTAGTAACTGTTAACTCTGTTTACATTGTCTTTGGATATACAATTTTTTTTTTTTTAGGGAGTCTGTATACTCCTCTGTTGCCTGTGCCATTGAAATCATATCCAAGAAATCACTGCCAATTTCAGTGTTGTGAGGTTTTATGACCCAGATTTTCTCCTAAAAGTTTATAGTCTTAAGATTTATATTTAGGTCTATTATCTATTTTGAGTTAATATTTGTATATGGGATTAGGTAAGGGTCCAATTTTATTCTTTTCCATGTAATTATTATTTTTTAACAATATTTAGTTAAAAGTTTATCATTTCCACCACCAAATGTTCGTGGAAACCTTGTCAAAAATAACTTGACAATATAGGGAAGAATTTAGCTCTAGGCTTTTATTTAACTCCAATGGTTTATATATCTGCCTTTAGAATAGTACTACAGTGTTTCAATTATTGTAGCTTTATATGGTTTGAAATCAGAAAATATATATCTTCTAGCTTTGTTCTTTTTCAAGATCGTTTTGGGTACCTAGACTACATATTCCATATTAGGATAGATTTTTTTCTGAAAAATAAATACATAAATATATGATAGTTTCACCTAAAAAATAGAAAAAATATTCTCTGGTAAGAAAGAAAGCAAAAAGAAATATTGAAATGTTCTCTTTAAGTCATCAAAAGCTTGGTATCAGACAAATGAAACTGTTATGTGAGATTATCATTTTTAATTTTAGATAAATTGCCATAATACTAGATGTCAACTACTAAGCCAAGCATGGGAGGGAGGGATAGGGAGAGAATGGGGTGGGGATTGGGTGGGGGCTGACTGGGAAAAGTGTGCATGTATGTCTACAAAAGTATGTATCCTACTATGATGTATGAATACAGTGCACCAATAAAAATAAATAAATAAATAAAATAAAATTAAAAAAAAAAAGATCAGAGAAAAGGTTCACCAAGCCATATAATAATCAAGTGGACTAACATAGAAGCCAAGGAGAGAATTATAAATGCAATGAGGATAAAAGACAAAGTGACATTCTGAGGCAAACCTTAAGAATCACTCCAGATTTCTCAAATTAAATCATAAAAGCCAGGAGGCCTAAAGCAACATATTCCTAACTTGGAAAGAAAACATTTTCCAGCCAAGAATACTCTACCCATCAAAGATATCATTCAAATCTGATTAATTCAAGATGAATCAAAGACCTAAATATTAGACCAGAGACCTTGCAGCTACTTGAAGAAGACATAGAACCAAAACTTCACTCCAATATATAGGATGGGTTCAAAACTTCCTCAAAAATATGCCAAAGACACAAGAAATGGGACTAATATGTAGAATATACAGAGAACTCAAGAAACTTACCACAAAAAATAATCCAATCAAAAGGTGGGCAAGTGAAAGAGACAGTTCACAAAAGAAAAAAACACAAATGGCCAATAGATGTATAGAAAATTTCATCATTAGGAATAAAAAAGATGCAAATCAAAACTTCCCTAAGATTTCATCTAACCCCAATTAGAATGGCAATAATTAAAAACACAAATATCAACAAATGCTAGTGAGGATGTGGAGAAGTAAGTACTCAAATAAATTGCTGGTGGGATTGCAAATTAGTGCAACCACTTTGGAAAACAGTGTGGAGGATTCTCAGAAGAATGGGAATTAACCTACCATATGTTCCAACTATATCACTCCTGGGTATCTACCCAAAATAAAGAAAATTAAACTACCAGAGTAATGCATGTATATCTTTTTATAGTTATGCAGTTCACAATTGCCAAACTATGGAACCAGCTGAGATACCCACTAAAATATGAATGAATTAAAAACTATGAAATATAAACACAATTTAATTTTATTTAACCAAAAAGAAGAGCAAACTTATGTCATTTGCAGGGAAATGGATTGAACTGGAGAACATTATGCTAAGTGAAATTAGTTTTAGTCACAAAAGTTAAAAAGTCAGATGTTCTCCCTAAGATGTGAAAGCTAAAGAAAAAGAAATGGGACACAGGAGGTACTTCAGACAAAGAAGAAAAAATTAGATAAGTGAAAAGGGAAACTTAACTAAGGTAAATGTGAGGTTTAAAGATAGAAATGCCTCAATTGACATGATGTACATACACAAACTTATCAAATTCAATCATTGTGCTGAACATGAGAGAAGGAGGAAGAAGAGGGAATGGAGTGGGAACTGGTGTGTGCGTGTATGCCTCTATCATCTGGACTTTCATCAAGAGATATCATTACAATGTACCAATTAAAAAAGGGAAAAGTAAATTTAAGATGAAAAAATAAGTCAAAGACCAAATCAACACATAGATTATATGAATTTGATTTAAACATAAGTTTCCTGTTATGTAATATTGCCTGACTCTGTGTGGAATTGTTGTTAATGCACAGGGTCTTTATTAGTTCATCTCAAATAATTAAATAATATATCTGAGTCTGTATAACATTTTAAAGAAATGGAATTTATCTTATTCACACTTTTGGAAGTTCAGGAGTCTGTATATGGTGATGGTTTTCTTGCTGGCAGAATCACAAAGTGGTGCAGGTTATCTCATGGCAAGAAAGAAGGTGCGCACTCTTGTGTGGCCCCTCTACTCTCTTCTCTCACTATTCTTACAAAACCCTCAATATTTAATCATAAAAGATCCATTCTGATAGTTTTACCTAATATCCAACACATCCCAAAGTCCATACTTCTAAGCATCATAGTTTGTTTTTATAATCTCAGTACATCATAATGGGTGTTTTAAATACATAAACCTTTGAAAGATACACATCAAGCATACCCAAGGTAACATCAGAGTCCAATGCTTGCTAACAGATTCCATTTCAAGACAAATTAATAAATTTTCACTTCATATATGATGTGACAATAGTGGAAACTAAATAAATAGAGAAATAATATATTGAAATACTTATTCATTTGTGTAATGCCTACTTATGACACATTAATGCTTATAAAGCACTATGAATGGCCCAAAATACATACTCCAAGCAGAAATTATTTTGCATGTAGAATATTACATCCTAAAATATATCTCTTTAACCTAAAGATTATTTTGAGCTAAAGGCAATTAAGAGAAACAAATACAAGAAAAACTCTATTTTCTCTCTTTATTTAATGCCCAAAGACAGAACACACAATTTTGAAGTCTTGTTTTCTCCCTGCTGTATTTGAAATGGCAGGGTTTAGTCACCAGACACACTTCTAAACATTTATTAGCCTATAGATGGCACAATAGGAAGCTATATAACAAACAGTACTCACAAGTCTCCATCTATTTACTTTCCCCAAATTTTTATCCAGTAGAAGCTCAAAGCTCTCTTCCTTTGTTCTGTTATTTCTCTACTTTTTTGGGGTCTTTGCCAAGATGCTATATAAGTTCAAATTCTAAGCACAACTCTTATTTATTTACCACTGAGTGCTTCTACATGTAAACATAATACACATTAACTTCTGTCTGTTTTCCTCCTGTTATTCTGTCTTTTTTCACTCTACTTGACAGGGACCTAGCCAGTGAAACTAAGATGAGTAGAGAGACAATATTTCCCCTCCATCTTTATGCTATTTTGTTTAAAAAGTGGTGTTCTGCCAGGCATGGTGACACACACCTGTTATCCTAGTAGTCATGAGGCTGAGACAGGAGGATCTCAGGTTTGAGAACTTAGTGAGACTCTGTACAACTTAGTAAAACCCTGTTTCAAAATACAAAGAGCTGAGATGTACTTCAGAGATAAGAACACCCTGGGTTCAATTCCTAGTACCACAAAATAAACAAACAAAAAATAATAAAAGCAGTAATACTCAAAACAAGATTCAGTTAAAAAGGAAGGCAATTAAAATGTTTGACTTGTGATCTTGGACACTTGAGTTAAGTAAAACTCAGAATATATTTTCCAATAGTAATGAAAGATTCATAAAAAAACTCCCCCACTACCACTGAGAAAGAGAGAATAATTTAAATAAAATCAAATACATTGAGACATAAATAATAATGCGTAATGAGTTACTTTTGTTGGATGCCTACTCTGAACCAATATAGCTACATGGAGTTTTATTTAATATTGATAATTTGGTAAGGGCTAACTGGCTCATGTGTGCATGTATGTCTCCACCATCTTGTACCCTATTAAAAATTTAAAAAGAAATAAAATATTAATAACTATGTAATTTTTATTATCCTGATTTTATAATTAATGAAAATAAAGTTTAGAAATATAATTTGAATTAGCCAAGGTTACTCAATAAATGAAAGAAACCAAAATTTGATTCTTCATCTGGCAGATTCAAAAATCATTTTTTAAAATTTTTTATTGGTGCATTGTAGTCATACATCTCAATGGAATACAAGATGATTAAGGCATACATACACACATTACATATTTAGCCAAAAACGTCATTTAATCATTTATTTCTAAAAGTTCTGGAACAAAGTATAAAATGAAAAGATAAACATTCTAAAATAAAATGTAATAATCCTATCATTTTTGTTTCTTTTTATGGGAAGTAGATATTTTGGGTATACTGCTTTTTGATGCATAAGGGCATTATACAATGTTTGTCAGCAGCCAGACACTAAGTGTGCCAATACGATGGAGAATAAGCATTTACAGTAAGTCACCTTTTTCTCCAAATATCTAAAATTTATTTTACAAAGATAAAATATAATCATAATAATCGTGTGTGTGTGTGTGTGTGTGTGTGTGTGTGTGTATGATACAGGGTTTTGAACCCAAGGGCATTCTACCTCCAAACTACACACCAGCCCTATTTTTTTTTATTTTGAAACTGGGTCTGAAAAAGCTTCAAACCTGTGATCCTTCTGTCTCGGTCTCCTAAGTACCAGGATTACAGGTTTACAGGCATTTGCCTCCATGCCAAGAAGTACCTCTTTTTTTTTCTTTTTTACCTTTTAGCCACTGAGCTTATATAGATTAATTAAATATCAGCTTGTAAAACATCCATTTAGTGGTATATGTATTTTCCATCAGACACATAAAAAACAAACAATACTCAGGTGTTTGAGTCTAAAATTGTGACTGAGTTGTATGCATTCAACTTGTATTGTCATCTCTGAATCAGATATAAAAATATTGTATGTGTGTCCCAAACTCTAACAGTATAGAATATGAAAATATTTCAATTACTACTCAAGAACAATAGCAATATTGCTATTTTATAAAATAAACTTTTAGAAATCTTACAAAGCTTCTTTATTTTCCAAATAAACAACGTATATTTGCTTTCAGGTTTTAAATATTACTAAGTCACATCAGCTGGGAGAAAATTTAGATCTAAGCACGTTTAAAGGATCATTGCATAAATAATTAACAAAACAGAAGATAAGCTAGCAAAACATAAAGCTTATATATTGTTTGGCAATGCTATGGGATAAATTGATATTTAAAAACATAGAGTTGGAAGATATTCTAAAGTATATGCAAACACATTAAGCTAAGTAAACTTGGAAAACAATTAAAAATTTCTCTATAGATCCCTAGAGTGGATATTTTATAACAATTGCTTAATCATATCTATGTTTACAACCTAGTATTACTTCTAAAATACAAAGAAACAGTATATTACATTTAAACACATAAAAGTTTTTATAAATCATAAAATAGTGAGTAGAAAATTTTTCTTAAAAAGTCAATATTTTAAAATTACATGATAAACTTTTTAAAGTTCTAATAATTATTATGGTCTTCATTTTTGTATTTTTTGGGGGGTTGGGGATGGAACCCAGGGGCATTCGACCTCCAACCTACACCCCCTGCCCTACTTTTTATTCTTTATTTTGAAACCGGGTCTCACTGAGTTGCAGAGGGCCTCACTAAGTAGCTGAGGATGTCCGCGAACCGCGATCCTCCAGGTCTCAGCCTTCCAGAATGCTGGGATTACAAGCGTGCGCAACCACGCCCGGCTCATTTTTGTATTTAAACTAATATCAGACTTTCTCAAATTCTCTTTCTGGGATTTAGAAAAATAATAATTTTCTTCAACCAACAAATCTGAATTGGTTATATACTAAATAATGTAAGATAAGTTCAGGATAATTTATTTTATAAAAATAAATTTGGAGCTGGGACGTAGTTTGTGTGATAGAAACTTTGCCTAGTATTTCCAAGACCATGGGTTTTATCCCTAACATCTCAAGAAAATAAATAAGTAAATACAATATGCTATGAAAGAAGCACTTAAGATATGAAAGAAGCATTTTAAGAAGACTTTAAAAACCTGACTCTAAGCCGTGCGTGGTGGCGCACGCTTGTAATCCCAGCGCCTGGGAGGCTGAGACAGGAGGATCACACAGGTTCGAAGCCAGCCTCAGCTACTTGGTGAGGCTCTCAGCAACTTAGTGAGACCATGTTTCCAAATAAAGTATAAAATAGGTCTGGGGGTATAGCCAGGAGGTAGAAAAGACCCTGGGTCCCACCCTCAATACCACAAAGATAAATAAATAAATAAATAAATATATAATAAATAAATAAATAAAACAAAAACCGGACTCTATCATATGTAATTGAATGTGTAGGCTAAAGCAATTTTGTTAAGATATATAAGATATATAAAATGTTGTCTGAAATATCTATGAGAGTATTTGTGAAGACTCCAATGTTTTCACAGTAGTTTTTATATTTATAGCTATCTTAGATTGTCATTGTCACCATTGCTTCAGAGTTATTTCTTCTCTTAAATCCATTTTCTTCATGGGTTGGCTGCATCAACATGCAATACATTTTTCATACCAATCAATTCTGATATCACACTTAGTCATTATTTGCATATATGAATTTCTTGTTTGTAGACAACTTGACTGAGTTTTGGTAGAGACAATGTGACTAATTTCATATAAATAAAAATCTATATGGCAAAATAGACATGAATTACCTTTCTATCTCTCTTCTTATTATTGTCCTTCACACATTATTTCTTAGAAACTTTATCTCTCCAAAAAAGAGTGCAATTATATTTAATGAGATTTTAGATAGTTAAAATTATTTAACGTCTGAAAACAATCCCTTCCTAAGAGAACTGGATCTTTTTTTTTTTGGTCTGGAGATGGAACCCAGAGGCATTTGACCTCCGAGCTACACTCCCTGCCCTATTTTTTATTCTTTATTTTGAAACCGGGTCTCACTGAGTTGCAGAGGGCCTCACTAAGTAGCTGAGGCTGTCCGCGAACCGTGATCCTCCTGTCTCAGCCTCCCAAATGCTGGGATTACAAGCATGCGCCACCACGCCCAGCTGAACTGGATCATTTCAGTTGGCAAAGAACAAAATGTTAGAGAGTACAAAGCTAAAGCATTAACTAATATTAATAATCATCATGAAATTTTTATTTTTTAAATATTTCTTTTGAAGAAGTGATCAGTTTTATTATTACACCTTTATCATTTTCTAATAATAACGAATACTATTTTATTAACAAAAAGAAAGCAAGTTTCAGATAAGTGCTTCACAAGGAAAATGTAAGTTAACAAAATCTGAATTTTTAAAATTGCTGATATTTGTTTCTGGGTTTTTTTGTGGAAACTAAAATTTGGCTTTTATATAATAAAGTACTTTAAAGTAAGACAATTTATTAAATGTTAGATATATAATAATATAAGGGGAATGAGTTCAAGCAAAAACTGTCAAGTCCATAAAATATATTTTGAAAATACTTGTCTAGAACAAAGATGGCTATTTTAGACACATTCTGCTGCCAACAGTTAAGAAATTTTTATTCAGCTATAGTTCCATGATGTGATACCAAATTAATGTTTTCCTAGGATTTTTTAAAAGCCAAGAGCCTGAGAAAACACACTGGAGTATGAGATGCTCATGATTTGATAAATAGAAGTGTACCATTTTACTTGAAAAAGTAAAGTTTAAACTTTTGCTAACTCCACAAATTGATCATTGCA
The DNA here is from genome assembly GCF_963383645.1 of Muscardinus avellanarius. NCBI lineage: Eukaryota > Metazoa > Chordata > Mammalia > Rodentia > Gliridae > Muscardinus > Muscardinus avellanarius. The sequence goes on from NC_137790.1 coordinate 39,008,951, forward strand.
TGATTTTGTTTTTCAAAGACATTATACTATGAAAATACGCTATACTCAGCAAAAGATTCACATAAGCAGAAGTCATTTTATACATGTTTTTAATGTCAACTCCATAAACCTTGAGTGCATGCTATAAAGAATTTTTTGAAGCCCAAATTTCAGGGAGATAAACTAAGTTCAAAAATATCATGGCTTGTCAAGCGTGATGGTGCACACTTGTAATCCCAGCATCTGGGAGGCTAAGACAGGAAGATCATGGTTTGAAGAGACCTTCAGCTACTTAGTGAATCTCTTTGCAACTCAGTGAGACTCTGTTTCAAAATACAGAATAAAAAAATAGGTCTGAGATGTACCTTGGAGGTAGAATGCTCCTGGGTTCAATCCCCAGTCTTGCAAAAAAAAAAAAAAAATCATAGTTTCAATATATAAATTACTACATAATTGTTAAGGTTTGTATCTAGGATGTACCCCAAAATATTTTGTGTTGAAGACTTATTCCCCAGTGCACCAGTGTTCAACGGTTGAGTTTGGTCAGTGATTCTAATTTTAAGATTAGAAACTCATTGGTGGACTACTCCTGAAGGAGTCAAAGCAAAATAGATTACTGGGAAGCAGGGAAACTGGAGGAGGTGAAACCTAGTTGGATGGAGTGGATCTATGGTGCATGCTCTTGTGGTGTCAGGGTCAGACTCTGCTGTCTCTGCTTCCTGTTATGGGCTAAGTATCCTTCTTCCATCTCACCCTTTTACCATGATTTTCCACAGTACCTCAGGGCCTTGGAACCTTACAAACATGGACACAAATCTCAGAATTACAAAATAAACCCTTCTTCTTTAAGGTGTGTGTGTGTGTGTGTGTGTGTGTGTGTGTGTGTGTGTGTGTGTGTGTATGGGGAGTAGGGGAGTAATTTGTCACAGCAATAAAAAGCCAACAAGCATTGGTACCAGAAATGATTTTTATACCTGGAAAAATGGTTTAGAAGAATTTGGAATCAGTTTGCTGGGTAAATTTGGAAAAGTTTGGAGATGCCAGCTAAAAATGACTTAGAACATTGTAAGTATATCATAATGGGCAATTCTGGTATAATTTTGGAAAACCAAAATGTTGGTAGAAGAGTGAAAAGATTGTGCTCACTAGGTTTCATGGAATGAGGATTTTTTTTGGCATTAGACTAGAGACCACAAACTTTATATTCTAGAAAAGAACTTGTTTACATCTTGAAATTTTCTATGAGGTTGAATTTAAAAGTAAAAGATTAATCTGGCAGAGGAAACTTTTAAGACTGTGTAACATCTAGACTATGGTAGGAGTGTTGCTTACAGCATTTATGTAGGTTTACTGGGATAATCAGGAATAAAACGTAGAGTAAAAATATCTGAAAAAAAATTGCCATTTGGCCAGAAAAGTAGCATGTAGAAAACTGAAGCCAAGGAAGATCTAGGTGATAAAAAGAGTAGTGCCACAAAAGAGAAACCATTACTCTGCACCAGGACAATAGAAAAACATGCTTTTAATGCATCTCAGAAATTGGCCAGATGTCACCTGACACAGGTTCAACAGTATAAAAATATAAACTCACTTGGAAGACTGCTCTGAGAGTAGAACATAGGGCTGTGTTCACACAGCAGTGTCTAGAAAGTTGTTTCTTCAAGATTTGCTTCTAAATCTGCTTTGATCCAACTTTTTTTTTCCATTCCCTTATTATCTCCTTTTAGAGTGAGAATGTTTATTCTATGTCATTGTATGTTAGAACTATGTAACTTGAATTTTGATTATCATAGGACTATAGAGCTAAGAGTTGACTTTAGCATCAGAGGAAAATTTAAACTTAGACTTTTGAGCAATGCCTAAACCATTATAACTATGGGAACTCTTGGATGAGGAGTGAATACATTTTACTTTGTGAAATAGACATTAGCCTTCAGGAGCAAGATGTGGAATTGTGTGGTTTGGAACTGAAATTTCCCCCAAAGTCTCATATATTGAAGGCTGCTTTACCATGTCAGAAATGTTCAGTGGTGAGGCTTTGGGGATATGACTGGATTATGAGGGCTATGAACTCATCACCAGTTTAATCCAATGAGAGTCTTGGGAGATCGTAAACACTAGGAGGTGGAAAACTGTTTGGAGAGATTGAGAATGTACGGGACCTGTTCTTGGAAGATACAGCTTGTCGATGGTCCGTTTCTTTCTCTCTGCATTGTGTTGTCATGAGCTGGGCAGCTTTTCTCTGTCACACCCTTCTGCCACAGTTTCCTGGCTTCCCTCAGGCCCAAAGGAATTGAGCTCACTAGTAATGTGCTAAAACTTCTAATGAGCCAAAATGAACCCTTCCTCCCTTAAATAGTCCCTCATATTTTTGCCACTGATTAACACAATAATATAGCATGCAAAATTATACAAAATTACTAATGAATAAGTTACCTCAAAAATTGTTTCAATACAGATGTCTTCATAATTAAAATTAAAATTTTAAATCTTATGTCCTACCTCAGATACATAATATTCATGAAAAGAAACATATAGATCTATAGTTAGTGAAAATGACGTGATTTTGAAAATAAAGGAGACAAATGTACTTTATTGACTAAATGGCAATCAAGGCAGAGCTATGCAATGTGACTTTCAGAACTTTACGTGAAGATAAAATATAAATAAGCAAAGAGAATATTTGTTCTATATCTCAAATTTCTGGGCCATAAATATTTGGTGGGATGGTTTGGTAATAGAAAAATCACAATAGGTACTAGTGTGTTCTTAACATAAAAAGAAAAAATGTATTTTTTATAGGTCACTGTGGATGATATATTTAATAAAACATGGTTATGTTATGTGTAAACCAAAGGGAGAAAGATCCAAAATATGACTCAACAATGCATCAAACCAGGCATAGTGCAATACATCTGTAATCCCAGTACTTGCAAGGCTGAGACAAGAGAATTACAGGTTTAAGGATAGTATCAACAGCTTGGTGAGATTCTCAGAAACCTAGCAAGATCCTCTTTCCAAAAAAAAAAACAAACAAGAAAAGACTTGGAGTGCAGCTTGTAGATGTAATGCCTCAGAGTTCAATCCCCAGTATCACCACCACCACCATCACCACTCACACACACACACACACACACACACACACACACACACACACACAGAATCAATTTTCTAATATCAATTATTTTGTTTTGCTATAGATGATGTGTATCTAAAATCAAGAAAACAAGTCTAGAATTTTGCAATTAGATAATTGTACCTCATTGTCCATAGTATTTCCAGCCTAATTAAATCTAGACTTCTTCATGTAAATTTGATTGGTCCAACTATATATTTTAATAATATCAAGGTTCAAAACACAGTTAGTGTCAAGTGTGAAGACAGATTTAATATTTTTATTTTGGATCACTGTCTAATGGTTCTCATAATTACAAATATTGGATGGTAGCTAAGGAAGGGGAAAGGTCCCTTAGCATAATTTGGCCATGTTGAATATGAAGAATGCAAGTTGAACTCATTTTGTGTCTTAATTGGCTTTAGCTCCTGATGTCTTTCTAATCTATTTCTCTTGGCACAGGTAATTCTCAGTAGTGGTTCTGGTAGTGGTACTTGTCATCTAAATCTTACACAGAATATAATGGCAATGGGGGAAATCGTATACTTCTTTTATGTTTAGGCATTTTTGCCCTATCATTTGGTCACCTAATGCTTTCCTGATCTTTACTCTTCAAGGTATCCATGAATAAATTGCTCTGAACAGAAGAAATGTGCAGACACTTTTTTTTTTTTTTTTTACTAAGCCATGAAATTCTTGGTGAGCTCAAGAGCTCCTCTTGTTTCTGAGTGCCTTGTGCCACCAGCAATCTTACTCTAATATTTGCACTCACAAGAGACCTGAAGTAGCAGTTAGAGCAAAGAAAGATTAGACCATGTTTGCAAATTGGACTAGAAATGATTTGGGAATGTTGAAGTTAGCTAACATAAGCAATTAAACTGATATGAATTTATATGAATTTACTTGAACAGATCTAGATTAAGTTATCTGAGCCAGGATTACTAGGGGTTTAAGAATGTAAAAGTAAGTTCAATTGCAAAAAAATCTACATTTTTAATTAATTATTTTTATTTATTAATATCACCTATGTTAAAATCTTGAAATTTGTTTTTGTCATAATTTATAAGGATGCTGTGGTCACACTTCGGTGACCACAGAGATGACTTTTTACTGATTCTTTTTCTAGTGACCTCCAAACTTGTTCAATTTAAATTTTCCCATTTTGTTTTTCTATCCTAAATTTAGTTATCAGTAACAGGAGTGGGGGGTGATTTCTTGTCAAATTTTTCATCTTGTATCTTATAATTGTTTTCTTAGTTCTAATTTTTTGTTTACCCATTCTCAGTTTTATTTTTCATACTTGTGGCCAATGAATCAATCTCCATAGAATCTATTAGTATCTAAATATTCTCTAATTCCTGGTAGAGTCTCTCAGTGTTCTCCTCATAAACCACAAATTAGGCTTTCTTTTCTAGTCCCTGGCAAATAATAATCCTTGGCTTTCAGGTTTTAATAAATAGTGATAGAAAGAACAGGTAAAAATAAGAGTGAAAAACGTGCTTCTATAAATTAATAATGTGTCTATCACTCTACTACAAGTTGACACAATGATTGTTTCCATGTTGGGTTAGGAACATATTTGTATTCAGCAAGAAAGGCATAGGTAATTCCTTCATTATTTAACATGAAGTTCTTCCTAGCATTATCAAAAGAATATTATATAAAAGAATCCACCTAGGGGAAACAAAAACAAAGAAAGATGCAAACATCTATTGCTGGCAGTACAAATGTACATGCAATCTAATGACATGAACTTTGTATAATTGCTAACATTAACCCTGTATGCTTTAACACAGAAGAAAATTCAACTCATACAGAAACATAATGATAATACCACTCTAAATCCTGAAAGAAAAACTGAGCAAAGATTTGTAAGCTAAGGGATGCCTGTGAGCATAATTTTAAGCTTGCTTTGTTTCCCACACTTGATAAAAGCATTGCTGTTTCATCAATGAATTTGAGTTCTAAATTTGATTGACACGTTAAGAAGGCAAAAATTATGTGCTTTAAATTGTTTGGGCTAATTTTTTTTTTCCTTTTAAGACTAAAAATAAGGTCAATAGTAATGGGCTTCAGAGAAGTCAAGGTGAGATAGACCTCTTCTTGCTCAAAAAAGCATTACAGCAAAACCCTGTGTCTTGGAGCCACCTTTCTTAGTGTCCATGAGCTAAGGAGCAATATAAGACAGGACTTTAGTTTAAACTACAAAAAGGCCAGTAAAGTTACACCTTTCTCCCCAAATCAGGGACCCTTTCATACCTTCAGAAACCTAGTCTTGTTCTTTGAAAACAGCATATTACAGATTTCTTCCTGTTCTAATAGCCACAGTTTTCTGATTTGAACTGAGAAAAATTATTTTCAGAAAAAAGATGTAAAATGTAAAACAAGGGCTGGAAGTGTAGGTTAGTAGTAAAGTACTTACCCAGCATGTGTGACTCCCTGAGTTCAATCCCCATTACAACCAATAAAAACGATATAAAATGTGCTATTACAGTTTCTTTTGATTAATCAGTGAAACTATCTAGCAAGTTATCTAATAATTTGTTACTCTAAACATCTTTATGATTTTTTTTTTTTGCAATACTGGGGGTGGAACCCAGAAGAATTCTACCTTCGAGCTACACTCCCAGTCCTTTTTTGTTTTATTATTCTTTATTTTGAAACAGGGTCTCAAGCCAGGCATGGTCGCGCACACTTGTAATCCCAGCATTTGGGAGGCTTGAGACCCGAGGATCCCGGTTCGTGGACAGCCTCAGCTACTTAGTGAGGCCCTCCGCAACTCAGTGAGACCCTGTTTCAAAATAAAGAATAAAAAATTGGGCAGGGGGTGTAGCTTGGAGGTCAAATGCCTCTGGGTTCCATGCCCAGACCAAACAGTGTCTCACTGACTTGCAAAGAGCCTCACTAAAATAGTAGCTGAGGCTGTCTGCAAACTGCAATCCTCCTATCTCAGGCTCACAAATAATGGGAATATAAGTGGTCCCACCATTGCCGGCTTTTTTATGATTATTAACACCTTAACTTAATTTAAGATAAAAGATGTTGTACCAAATATATAGTCCTATGTCTATTTAAACTATCTTAAATACTCAATTCTAAGTCAATAAAACTAATATAATCTTCTAATTGCTAAGCTGAGCACCTTAACTAAGTTAATGTAATCATTAAAACAAACCCATAAAGTAGTATTATTATTATAATCTTTATTTTAGAGGTGAAGAGGTGAAGAGATCTGTTGTAGAAATGATTGAAATGTCCAAATCAGTGTTAATCTATACCAAAGAAATGATTTTATGATTTGCACAATAGCTTTAAAAAGATATTCAGATGTTAAATGATAAACAAAAACTTTGGTTCCCCAGGTAGTACCCATAGGAATAAATTAATGTAATTTTTATATCTATAATATGAAATATTTATAGTAAAATAACATATTTGTTATATATTAGTGTATATGTTCATAAATATGTGGTAGTAGGATTGGTAATAATGTGTATATATGTTTGCAAATCCATGGCCCTGAAGTTCAAGATTTATAAATAAAACTAAAAAAATTCAGAGACATTGTATTTCATGCAGATTTAAAATATTAAACACAGAAATTTTCTTACAGGGCAAATTAGATGTCTCCTACTAAGAAACTATAAAGCAAATTATGATATATTAATATGCAACATTTAGGAAAACAATTTGGAAGGATTTCTAATAAAATATAGAAACTTCAGATATTTATAATAAATAAATTCATTCATTTAATGAATTTTTTCCATGGTACTGGGTGTTGAACCTAGGGGCATTCTGCTTCTGAGCTATACACTACATCCCTATTTAATTTTTTATTTTGAAATAGGATCACACTAAGTTGCAGAGGGCACAGCTAAGTTGATGAGGCTGGCAGTGAATGCTTGATCTTCCTATCTCAGCCTCCCAAATACTAGGATTGTAGGCATGCACCACCATGCCCAGCTTAGTGATTATTCTATTAATCATTATTTATCAGGCACTATTCTAGTAAAAGTTGGAGATTCAGTGGTGATTAAGATAAAAATCTTTTTGTAGGCATGTATTTCTACTTATCCATCTACTTAAATATTTTTCTACTTATATCAGTAAGCTTTTACTGTGTAGCAAAAAAATACAAAACTTAGTACTTTAAATGACTATTTTCGTCGGGCGTAGTGGCGCACGCTTGTAATCCCCGCACTTGGGAGGCAGAGACAGGAGGATCGCGCAGGTTCGAAGCCAGCCGCGCGCGCTGGCTTAGGAGACACTGTTTCCAAATAAAAATGTAAAAATAGGTCTGGGAGTGTAGCCCGGAGGTAGAAGGGCTTCCAGGAACCTCAGTACCACCAAAAAAATAAAAAAATAAAAAATAAATAAATGACTATTTTCCATCAGTATTGTTTGTATATTCAAGCAATATTAATAATAATAATAATATTTATTATTATAATAAATTTATTAAAATGCTCAAAGTCAGCCGGGCGTGGTGGCGCACGCTTTGTAATCCCCGCGCTTGGGAGGCAGAGACAGGAGGATCGCGCGGGTTTGAAGCCAGCCGCGGGCGCTGGCTTAGGAGACCCTGTTTCCAAATAAAAATATAAAATAGGTCTGGGAGTGTAGCCCGGAGGTAGAAGGGCATCCAGGAACCCCAGTACCACCAAAAAAAAAAAAAAAAAAGCTCAAAGTCACAAAGTCAGTCTATACCAAAGATATGATCCTCTAATCATGCATGAATGATTAAAAGGGCATAGGGTAAGATGATAGATACATAAAAAAATATGAGTTGCTCAAGATACTACCTAGATGGATAGAATGAATCTAAAATCTGCTAGGCAGCTACAGAAACACCTAGAAAGGCCACCAGAAATCTGGAGGAATCTGAAAAATTGAAGGGAGAAGAAAGTAACAGAAAGTCTAAAATAAGAAGAAGAGGTATGTGGTACACATCTATAATCCCAGCACCTAGGAGGCTGAGGCAGGAGGATTGCTGATTCAAGACCAGCCTTAAAAACTTAAGGAGTACCTCAGCCACTTACTGAGACCCTGATTAAAAATAAAAAATAAGTAGGACTGTGGATGTAGCTCAGATTTAGAATACCACTGAGTTCAATCCCCAGTACCAAAACAAAGGGGAGGAGAAGAAAAAAGAAGAGGAGGAGGAATAGGTGGAGGAGGAGGAGTGTTTTGTTTTTTCCTTATGTATATGACCACAGCAGTACCTCCAGCTTTTTGGACAGTTGCTTCTAGTCTGTAAGTCTTCTGAAACTCCCTAAACCAGCCATACTGTGCCTACTCTGAGGCAGCAGCACCTGGTCCAACACCCCTCCTTAGAATTCTAGTTTCCAATTCTAATGGGGTCTCTCTTTAGGATTCCTGAGGCATCATTATGAAGAAAAGAGTACCCATTTCTCAAGGTCTGAAGTTCTACATCACAGTCCTTACTCACTGGCCTTAAGGTTCCAGAATCAGCCTTCTCAGAAAGCTAAGCTCCATACTTACAGAGATCACCTCAGAATATCTACCTTTAACAATATAAGTGTCTTCTCTCCTTATCCTTCATCCATAAGGTTGGCAATTGATTTATACAGCTACATATCTTCATGGTAATGAAGTGTTTCTTTTTGCCCTTCCCTAGTTAATTTACCTCTAATAGTTGGATGTGTAGATTAATTTCTATGAGATTATTTCTACTAAAACAACTGTTATGGTTTACAATTCCTAGCTAGATTCTAATCATTCACATGTTGTTCCGAGCAAGTCACATGACCGAGTCAATGTATGTGGGATGTAAATATAAACTTTTTCTTCTACTAAGAAATTCCAGGAATATAGCAACTTAGGGAAGCAGCGCATTTAAGTCCTGTTGACACTCCATCTCTAGCACCATGAAAATGGCATCTTGACAACAGAAAGAAACTAGCATAAATTTAATAGAGCACTGAAAATTGAAAGGCAGTGGAAGAACAGAGAGCAAAATAATACCCTGCCTGTGTCCAAGAGCTGCGGCCATGGGGGCTGAGGTAGCACCATCTCAACTAACCGTCCCTGGACTGCCTGAACTGTGACTTCCAGAGACCCGCAGCAAAAAAGCCAGTGTTTGAAGTGTACTAAGCACCTGCAGCTCATCAAAATTATAAGCAGTCAGCTCCTACTGCCCTGACTCCAACTACAACCTGTAGCAGCTACAATCAAGCTTACCTCATTCTGTGGAGAGCCAAAGCTGCGCAGAACAACACCTTAAGTGAAACAGCTATCACCACAGAAGACTCCTTAGCACAGCTGCTGGGACTGGAGCAGCAAGCCATAGACTCACAGCATCTGAGACTTTGTCATACACCCTGGTGAGGGTGGGGGTGCAGTATGCTGTCAGACACAGAAGAGGCAAAGATTAGCATACAGCTCCCAGTGCCAATCAGACAAAAAGGCTTACAATCTCCAGGACTGAGAGTCCTAGTAAGGCCTCTGGAGGTGCCACTGATGACCCAAACATGGTAACTGAGGAGAAGCCAGACCAACCCAGCCCTATCTGTGGAAAAGGCAAACTCCTATATACACTGAGTCTGATTCCAGCGGTACCTATGCAGGTGAGAAAAGACACAGACACAGGGTCTGTTTAAAGCATAGGGACCTGTACTTAACACTAGATCCAAGCCCAGAGGACTAGTATCTAGAATATACAGAGAACTCAAGAAACTCAATACTAAGAAAACAAATAATCCAATCAAAATGGGCAAGTATACTAAATAGACACTTCACACACAAAGAGAAATTCAAATGGCCAATAAACGTATAAAAATGTTAAACATTAGCAATCAGAGATGCAAATCAGAACTGCCCTGAGATTTCACCTAACTTCAATTAGAATGGCAATCTTTCAAAACACAAACAACAATAAATGCTGGCAAGAATGTAGAGAAGTAGAAACTCTAATACATTGTTGATTTTCCACTTTGGAAAGCTGTGTGGAGAATCCTCAGAATAATGGAAATGAACCTACCATATGATCCAGAAATACCACTTCTGAGTATCTACCCAAAAGAAGGTAAACCAAAATAATAAACTAATGCACACGTATCTATGTTCATACCTGTACAATTCACAATTTCCAAACTATGGAACAGCCAAGATGTCCATCAACAGATGAATGGATTACAAAATTATGAAATATGTACACAATGGAATTTTACTCAACTATAAAGAAGAATAAAATTATGTCATTTGAAGGGAAATGGATAGAATTTGAGAACACCATGCTGACTGAGATTAGTTAGTCACAAAAAGTAAGAAATCAGATGTTTTCTCTAATATGCAGAAGCTAGGAAGAAAAGGGTCATAGGAAGAACTTTAAAAGAAGAAGGAGAAACCATAGATGAGCAAATAAGGTGGCCTAACTGAAAGGGATGGGAGGGGAAAGAGGGAAATTCCCTAATGTACAGTATTTACATTCACAAACATTATCAATCACTAAGGCAAACTCGAGAAGGAGGGAGGGGAGAGAGAATGGGATGGGAATTTGGGAAGGGTTAAATGAGTGATGTGTGCATATATGCCTCTACCATCTTGTACTCCATTAAGATGTGTGACCACATGGTATCAATAAAAAAAAATAAAATAAAAAATAAATTCCAACTACCACATAGTCATGCACCTATTATTCAAATTTTTTTTTTTTTTTTGGTGGTACTGGGGTTCCTGGAAGCCCTTCTACCTCCGGGCTACACTCCCAGACCCATTTTTACATTTTTATTTGGAAACAGGGTCTCCTAAGCCAGCGCACGTGGCTGGCTTCGAACCTGCAAGATCCTCCTGTCTCTGCCTCCCAAGCGCGGGGATTACAAGCGTGCGCCACCATGCCCGGCTACTATTCAATTTTAATATTTGTGAATCCTGAGAGTAAAATAATTGAAAATAGATTCACTTATAATTGGAGTAAATGAAATATATCCACAAAATGTTACTAGGCATTTCTATATTTTATATTTTTAATATTGCAAACATTTTGATAACAATAGCTTACATTTAACAAATGCTTACTAAATTATATTTACTGATGTATAAATCCTCACAAAAAACTCAGTGTATTATCCTATGATGTAGCTCCTCTTTTAAAAATCAGCAGTCTGACCGGCGCGGTGGTGCACACTTGTACTCCCCGCGCTTGGGAGGCGGAAGCAGGAGGATCGCGCAGGTTCAAAGCCAGCCGCGCTGGCTTGAGACCCTGTTTCCAAAAAAAAGTATAAAATAGGTCTCAGAGTGTAGCCCGGAAGTAGAAGGGATTCCAGGAAACCCAGTACCACCAAAAAAAAAACCAAAAAACAAAACAAAAAAAAAACAGAGAGAGAGAGAGAGAGAGAGAGAGAGAGAGAGAGAGAGAGAGAGAGATTGAGAGAGAGAGAGAGAGAGAGAGAGAGAGAGAAATTGAGAGAGAGAGAGAGAGAGAGAGAGAGAGAGAGAGAGAGAGAGATACACTGTTTCCAAATAAAAAATATAAAATAGGTCTGGGAGTGTAGTGCGGAGAAGGGTTCCATCCCAAATACCACAAAAAAAAAAAAAAAAAAAAGTAGTCTGAGTTAGAGAAATGTTAATTAGTGCAAGGCCCTGCATTTTTCATTTGGTATATTCGGGATCTATAAACAATGGCCAAATGTTTAATAATAAGAAAACACCACCTAAAAATAAAACTCTACAGAAGTAGTAGCCATTTGGTTTCAAATATCTGTCCAATATTTGAGGTAGCTCATATGTTTATGCATATTTAGAAATGTTAAGTTTTTCATAAGAAAACATCTGTGCTGAAACCATTTGTTTTCATGTATATACCCAAAAGTATTGTAGATGAAGTTTTATCTTACTGAATACTAAAAGTGAGTTGTGAGTGTGTATATGTGTGTGTATGTGTATGCACAGCTAATTACCTTATGATTCTTATTCTAAGCATATATTAGTAAAATATCTTTGAAAATCAGAAGACATTTCTTGTCATTATGATTTTAGACACTTTTTTTAAAAATTTGAACTCAGAAAATATGTTCCAAATATAAATACTCTGCAAATTTCAACATGCTAAAATAATCATAACATGCATAACTTCCAATAGAATTGTGGGGAAGAGGAATTAAAAGTGTTTGAAGGTTTGAAGCCTTGTTAAGAAAAATATGATCATTGACTTTTTTTATGTGACATTAGTTTTTACTTTTTTTTCTGATCAGTGTGTTTTGGTCATCTGTATGTGTATGGTGTTATCACCAATGGTTTTTGTCACTTTGTAATGTCAGGAGAAAGGGAAATGACAGTGGCAGAAAAACTATTATATGTGTACCTGGGAGCACACAAAAACTGGCATTGACTTATTCACTGAATCCTCATACTGAGCGACATAAATCAAAACTCCCTGTGACAGTAAAGAAAGAATGCTAAGTTTTGGCAGAAACCATGATAAAGGTATGACTTTCAGGGAGCAAGAGAAGTTTCTTTCCATGGCACCATCTGAACTGCAAGAAGCTTGCAAGGAAGTTGTTCCATAATGAGATTTTTTTTTCTAAGTTATAGGAGCATTTACAATTCTAATAGAGTTGATGATAGGAACCGAATATTTAAGATGGACTGATGAACAGATTGGTTTGCACATACCTCTTATGGATAGAAATATGTAGGTGTGCCATAATTTTTACTATAATTAATTATGGCTATTATAAAGAATGTGTGAATTTTTTTCTTAAAGGGGAATGAGAATGAAATCTGTGTCTTGCCAAAAATCTATTATTTGAACATCTACTAGCATAAATGGAACAATCCATGTGTACCTATTTTATGAAAAAAAATTATATATAAAATGCTATTGAAAATACTATTGTGAATATGACAAAATCTTCTCTTGAGGTAAAAACAAATAAAAATTATTATAAAGCTATATAGTGTGGAATCAAATTCTAAATAAGTATTAAATACCACCATGGGAAGTCCTATTTATCTGGATGTAATTATAAGTAAAAAATATACTTCTTGTTTGGGGCATAAAAAGACAAGTAAGAATAGCTTAATTGGTTTGGCCAAGTGCCAAAACACCACTGGCTTTTAGTCATTGTGAGCAATCCATTACCCCAGTCACTCCAGCATCATGGATCTCAGTGCTCATTTCAAAAGGATGTATTTTGCCCGGTGTGGTGGCGCACGCTTGTAATCCCCGCGCTTGGGAGGCTGATATAGGAGGTTCGCCCAGGTTCGAAGCCAGTCTCAGCTACTTAGGGAGGCTCTCAGCAATTTAGTGAAACCCTGTTTCCAAAATAAAAATATAAAATAGGTCTGGGAGTATAGCCCGGAGGTAGAGAGAGCCTTAGTCCCACCCCCAGTACCACCAAAAATAAATAAATAAATAAATAAATAAATAAATAAATAAATCTAAATAAATAAAAACAAAAGGATTTTTTTTTTTTTTTGGCAGTACTGGGGATGGAACCCAGGGGCATTCTACCTCCGAGCTACACCCCCATATACCCCCAGCCCTATTCTTTATTCTTTATTTTGAAACAGGGTCTCACTGAGTTGCAAAGGGCTTATGTAGCTGAGGTTGTCCGTGAACCACGATCCTCCCTTCACAACCTCCCAAATGCTGGGATTACAAGTGTGTGCCACCTCACTAGGCTACGAGGATGTACTTATAGCATATCACATAACCTATACTTGTTTCAAGTCATTGTTGTATGCTTTCTAATAATTTATACGTGTAACATAATAAATTAAGAGGTCAATCAAACAGATGAATTATTTCTAGAAATTTTTGGAAAGCTTCAATAGATTATAATTCATGTGATTTATATTATCTTAAGATTCCCATGAAGCCACTTAAAAATCATATAGTAATTTCTGAATCACACTATAGTTTAAAAAGATTTTAGTCTCCTAAACCAACTTTAGTAGCATATAGATATAATCCTATAGTTTGGGCTAGAACCATATACACACTACTGGACCAGTTTGATTTTAATATTTTTCTACCAGAGTTATATACACCATGCTATTTTTTCGCTAAAATAACCTTAGTAATTTTAAATAATCTACTATAAATAAAAAACATGTTTATAAAGTGCATTTTATTTTGCTACTTTGGCCCATAATGTATTCTTCTGAAGTTAAATTCTATATTTGTCTCTTTGAAAGAGTGTCTGAGATCCATGTCATACCTCATGAATTCCTTTGGCCAAAATAATTGTTTATTGTTTTTGTGGGACCATGTGGCTCAAATATATATATATATATATATATATATATATATATATATATATATATATATATATTTACTATTATTCAATGACAAATGTGGTTACTAAACTAAGGAAGCTGAACTTAACAGTACTAACAGTAAATTAGTAAATTATGGCTGTGATCTTATTACTGACCGAACATCACAACAGTTTTCTAAGAATTTCTTTTCACAAAACTCTCATAGTTGTCCTGGATCACACTTTTGCTGAGACTTGTTAAATGTGCTTCTTTATACAATAACTTTTCTCTTTTTCTTCCTTTTGAGCTAGTTTGTCACCAGTGTTGTAAAAATAAATGCATCCTAATAAAAGCAGTCAAATTTTAGTAATTTTTACCTGTAAACTTATGAAGTTCTACTTTATTATGTATGAATGATTTTTCAGGACTGAACACATTAAATTTACTGAATTAAGAATGCTATATTGAAAGTAGTTATGAACACTGTAATTCCTTGTAATGAAGAATAATAAAATATAATTTTATGTAATGCTATGTGTCTATGTGGGTAAGTTTAATATTTATATTCTATCTAAACTGCTTGGGTATCAACATAATGAGAATTTCTCATACCTGGTGGAATATGAGATGCTGGTAGTGACTTGAATGCCAAAGCAACTGTTTTATAAATTGACAGTGACCTCAAATTTTATATGTATGGACCACGATGCTTTAAGAAACCAAGTAACTATTGCATTAGATTTCTATGGTAGGAATCATGACTGTAAACATGCCAGAACCTTCTGACTGTACTAAAATATCACCAACCATAAGAAAATAATGAAGTGAAGCCTTCAAATACTCAGTTGAATGAAGAGTTAAAGACCATAATTCTATGGTTTCTTCAAAAACACATATGAAAGAGCCAATATTTCTAAAACCCGATCTAAAATTTGATTCCGTCTGACAGAATTACAAACATGTTGAATTTCAATCCTTTCCAGATCCTTTACTGATTGGGAGGAAGTAATAATCTTAAACTAGTAGTATGGAGATTTAGAAGGATTGGGTGAAGCTGAGGACATTAAATGCCTAAATTTTTCTGATTCTAGTTTATTAGTTTCTTCTCTTCTATCCAAGTAGGCAACACCTTTTTCGTTTGAAGATCCCGTTCTTCACCTGGAGCAATCACTATTCTTTATGAAACCCATTCACCTTTTCCTATTACTCCTAGACCTGTAGGCATTCCTGAAGGAAAGGATGAGCCCAAAATCTGAACTTGGATATTTCATATGATCTGAACTATCCAACATGATTATCATTATTAGCTGTTACCAGATCCATAACCCTCAGCATTTTCTTTTACAGGTTCTCATACTACAAATAAGTTACATGATCAGATTGCTCAGACTTTCTTGAAATCTACTTCTGCTGAATTTCCATCTTTCCTTCAATCCATGTCTATGATCTCGTAGACATTTAATAAAATAGTTGACTAGGAAAACAAAAATTAAGTCTCAAATAATCAGCTCCTGCAGTTATACAAAGTACTGTGAAATTAATCTTTGTGTTAATCCCAAAATTCACATGCTATAGCTGGTGTGAAAATATTTGGAGATGTGGCCTTTTGAAGATATGAAAGTAAGGACACGAAAATGGAGCCTTCATGATGGGATTAATGTCCTTACAAAAATAAGAGGGGACATGGGCTTTCTTTCTTTCCTTCCCTCCCACCCACTGCACTAAAGAAAAACACATTAACATGTAGCTTGAAAGAGGACTGTCACCGAAAACTAGAGAAGTTAACTATGCTAGAAATCTAACATTAAAATTTTTGCTTTCAAACCTTTAAGAAATTGGTACTTTTTTCTAATATAAGGGATCAAACTCAAGTGTGTTCTACCACTGAGCTATACTCTCAATTCTTTTTATTTTTTATTTTGATGCACAATTTCACCTAGTTGCCGAGGCTGTTCTTTACCTTGCAGTCCTGCCTCAACCTACAGGATTATGGAAGTGCATAAACGTGCCCTGATTTATATATATATATATATATATATATATATATATATATATATATATATATATATATATATATATGGTACTGGGGTTCCTCTGGGCTACACTCCCAGACCTATTTTATATTTTTGAAACAGGGTCTCTTATGCCAGCGCGGCTGGCTTTGAACCTGCGCAATCCTCCTGTCTCCGCCTCCCAAGTGCCGGGATTACAAGCGTGCGCCACCACGCCCAGCATATATATTTGTTTTTGAAACCACTTAATTTATAGTATTCTGTTATGGCAATCCAACATGACTGAAACAGAGACTCTGAGATCCAAAATCTGCAGTCAACAAACTGGAGAACCAAGAGAACCAAAGGTGTAAATTCCAGTCCTCAAATTTGAGAACTGGAAGGCTCACAACAAAAAAAGAACTGAGTTTTCAGTTTAAGTTCAAAGGTTGGAAAACACTGATATTTCAATTTAATCAGCTAGGCAGGGAAGATCCCCTCTCAGTCATTAGAGTATCTACCTTTTCTACTGTTCAGATTTGTAACTGATTGAAAGACTACCATCCACTCTAAGGACAATCTGCTCTCTCATTTGAATTTCTATGGATTCAAATGTTAAGTGCATCCAAACATCCTCACCAGTATACCCAGAGTAATGTTTGAGCAAATATCTTGCACATCATAGCCCAGCCAAGATGACACATAAAATTACTCATCATAAGCTTGAAAGACAACAGTAACAGTAAATCCCATTAGGCAAAGAACTTAGAACACAGTATCTATTTGTTCTGATTTGGAAAAAGGATTAGCTAGTTATTTAGATATGCATTAATTCATCTACACTAATGATAAGGTATGTTGATTAATGATTTTTCCAGATGGTGAAAACAGTAGGAATAGTGCAATTAAAGGAGTGAGTTAAAGTTTGATGCAGAAGATTAAGAATGGACATCTAAAAATTTGCAAAGAATATGAATATATTTATTACCTACTTAAATGTTTTCAAAAGCATACTGCTATAAGGAATACTTGAAATAATCAGATAGATAAAACTTACCATTTTGTGAATATCAGTCAACCTCAATACCTTTTACCTAAATGTCTACTTAAGGTGCTCATTAAAAAAAAGCAGAATGGATCCTGGTATAGAAATGATATAGCTACAAAACATAGGTTTCTCCACACCAAGATAAATCCACTATTTAATGATCAAATACCTACAGTGGCAATCAAAGATTACATTTATATATAATATATAATATAATATATAATATATAATATATAATATATAATATATAATATATAATATATAATATATAATATATACATGTATCTTTATATATCTATATATGTATTTTTAAATTATATAGATAGGTGGTAGATGATAGATAGACAAAAATAGATAGTTTCTGAAATAAAGTATATCCATAAATTCTGATAGCAGTTAAATGAATTTTTACATTTCAGCCATGGAAATGACAGGAATGTGTCTCTACTGCTATAACCACTTGTTCTATATAAGCATTTTCCTTCTTTGCCTCTAATATTTTGCCTTCATTCTTGTCTATGAATTCACAAAATGAATTATTTACTACCATAGCTGTGTATAACATTCTGTTTTTGACCAATGTATATACTGTATGGCAAAATAATGAAGTAATAGATCCACAACAAAGGGAATCGTCTACTTTGTATCCCATTTCCTGAAAGTAGTCACCTCAATAATATAATAGAGTAGCCTAAAGAAGATAAAACTATGGTGTTTTCAATTATAATAACATTTGTCGGGATTATACAATTGTTGTAAAATGTTCTCTTTATGATCTAATAACAGTGAATGGTGCTTTTCTCCCTTTTGTCAGAAAAGAGATTGGAAAACTTATGGCTGAATGTGAGAAGGATTCTTTTATTACAATCTTAAAAATTTCCTCAATGACTGTTTTTTCCTTTCCTATTATTTACTGTTGGTAAATGGTTGAGAGCCTTTTGTTTCTAAGGGAAATACTTTTTTTATAAGGGCACAAAGATAGCTTCACTGAAATGGATATTGAAAAAACTACCTCATGATTGTTGGTGCCTAATCTAACATTACCTACACATGCCAAAGTCTCTTTATTAGTAGATTAAAAAAATCGAAAACTTTTAGTTTGGACAGGAAAGAAATGTTCTTAAAAGTGGTGCAGAGGAGAGTACTGTTGCTAGAGAGATTAGCCCCATTAAAAAGGATGCCAAGTATTTTGCACCACAACAAAGGGAAATATGCCTTGAGGGCTCTCAGTAATTGGCAGGGCCATGCCTATAGAGAGCACAAATGTATAAATAACAATGTAAGTTCATTTAAAAGACTTTTCTTTTAGAAGAAAGCCCAGGGAAGCCCTGATATCTCAGGATGCCTGTGGCAATCTTTCTATGTTCAACCATAAAAACACTCGAAGCTGCTAGAACTCTGGTTCAAGAGGACCTGGGATGGCTTACACCAATAGAAGACCTTAGCATTACCCACTTAAAGCTAGTTTTGTGTGAAGAATGCAAGGTTTGTGAGGATACAATGGCTTCCATCAAGATTTAAGAAAAGCATAGGGGTGGGGGCAGGCTGTATGTGGTAGGGCTGAAGTTCCAGCAAGCAGCCTCTGACTGTACCACATGTGGAGCTGAGAGTGAAGCCAAAGACACATTGGAGACTCCAGTGAGTTGCAGACGCTATTGAACATGGAATACCTGCAAGGTAAGCTGCAAGCAGTGAGTAGAGTCAGCCCAAGAGAGCATTCATGTAGGCTGTGACCATCAAAGTTATAGGGGCAGTGCGGCCAAGACCTTTGGGATTCATATCATGACACTGTGTGTACCTCATGTGACATGAAACTAAAGGATTTAATGTTTGGCCTGTTGTGCCTGTTCTTTCTTTGGTTCAGTTATTCATTTTTATCCTCTTTTTCCCATTTGAAATGAAAATGTTTATGTGGTACTTTCCCATCATTGCATTTTGGAAGCATATGCCTTGCTTTTTACAGAGATTCACAGCTAAGAGTGCGCCATGACTTGTCAAAGGAGACTGGATTGGACTTTTGAGCAGTTAAGACTTTGGAGACTCAAAAGTAGGACTAGTTGCATTCTGCCTTAGGTATGATGCTGAAATTCTATAGCTTAGATCAGAAGTGCCCTCCAAAGGCCCACGAGATAAAATCTTGTTCATCAATCTATGATGCTACTGAGAAGGGATAGAACCCTTAAAGGTGGGATCTGTAGAAAAAGATTGGTCACTAGGGGCATGGGGTATGTTCCCGCAAGGAATATTTACACTTGGCCCCTCCCTGTTTCTACCCCTACACACACACACACACTCTCTCTCTCTCTCTCTCTCTCTCTCTCTCTCTCTCTCTCTCTCTCTCCTTCCCCTCTTCCTCTCTCCCCTTATCTCTCTCTCTATCTCTGCTTTCATAAAGTGAACTGTCTAACCCTGCCATTTGTTTGTACTGATACTAAAACTCTGAAACGCTGAAGCTCAGTTTCCATTTCTTCCCATTGTTTTACAGGAGTAGTTCTTCCCATTGACATTTCCTTCTACCAGATGTCCTTGTTTGAGTTACTGTGGTAGACTTGGCAACCTTTATCCCAGTTTGGATCATCAAATTTCCTTGAATCTAAATCCTGGATATTTTTGTATGTGGACTGAGAGCAGATTTTCTTCCATAGGAACTCAAAAATAAAAAAGCATTTTCATCAGTACCATGTTATAATGATACCCTGATATTAGTCAAATCCTGCATTTTTTTTTTTTTTTTTTTTTGGCGGTACTGGGGTTCCTGGAAACCCTTCTGCCTCAGGGCTACACTCCCAGACCAATTTTCACATTTTTATTTGGAAACAGGGTCTCTTAAGCCAGCGCGGCTGGCTTTGAACCAGCACAATCCTCCTGTCTCCGCCTCCCAAGTGCAAGGATTACAAGTGTGCGCCACCATACCCGGCTAAATCCTGCATTTTGAAGTGGTCTAATATATGGGCTCCAGTCCTTTTCAATTGACAGCTGATACCAACACTGTTTATTTATTTATTTACTTTTTTTTTTTACTTTTATTTATAAGTGGAACATAGTGAAAATGGTATACATTTAGACTGTGCATGGTGCCCTCTCCCCACCCCTGTTCCCCCTACCCCTCCCAACAATGAGTGTCCAGATTAACCATGCTTTTTTCATACTTTTACATATATTTGGATGTAGCACCTCCATTAATCAACCTTAGCCTTCTTCCTCTCCTACCCTTTCTGTTGCGGGTGAAATGTGCATGGTGTGTGTGTGGGGAGAAGTAATTCCCCCCCACCACAAAACAAACAGACAAACAGAAAAACCATGGATTCTTGTCCTAAGCTAAAAATAAATATTCATCGCTTGGACAGCTGCTGAAGATTTAAAGAAGTTTATTAAAAAGATAGAAATATAGAATATAGTTATAGCCCTGTGCCAGAGATGGGCACAGGGGGGAGCAATCCAAATGGAAAATACCAAAGAACTCCAGTTTACTAAGTGTTTTATCCTGACCAAGTCCATGACAGGTCCTTTGATCTGGAGATAATGCTACCCCTTATCTCCAGCCCAGGCTCTGCTTCCGCTATCTCTGCAGCTGGATTTGGGGCAGGAGGGGGGAGCAGTCCTGTCTCCAAACACAGGCCTCTACCTTTTGTTTTATCCCCCAAGATGTGTGAAAGTGTTTTAGAAATGTAAAGAAACCTTCTTTCCTGGCTCCAGCTTTCCTCTTTTACAAATGTAAATTACAAGTCCTTCCTTTCTGCTAGATAGCCCTGGCTTTCTTAGTATAAAAGATATATTTTTAAAATTGGAAATCTTTTCCAATACTGATACATTAATACATTTTAAAACCTCTTCCCAATACTAGTACACTTTCATTCTACCTTTGCTGAGGTTTCCCCTTCATATCCGGAGTCCCTCTGGTATTCCTAATACTCCCTAGTTTGGCAAATTAGAGAAAACATATGTCCCTTCTCTTTCTGTGCTTGGCTGATCTCAACATAATGTTCTCCAGATCTTTCTATCTTCTTGTGAATGCCATGATTTTGTTCTTCTTTATAGCTGAATACAATTCCATTTTGTGTATTTCTCATAATTTTGCAATCCATCCATCTGTTGATGGAGACCTGGGTTGGTTCCATATTTTCACCATTATGATTGTGCTGCTATTGTACCAGTATTGGGAATGGCCTAGGAAGATTTGGGAAAGCTCTGATTATTAATATATTTCAAAAGAAAATAATTGATATATTTCAAAATAGTTGTGTCAAAATGGCGGCAGACATGGGTAAAGAAAGGACTTGATTTCTGCCTAAAACAGGCAGCTATTCCGATGTAAATTAACCTAGCTCAAAGCAATTAACCAGTCAATAGGAGAGGAGAACTAGGCCTGTCTCTATCTAAAAACAGGTCTACATGATTGGATAAGCCAGCTAAGATGGTAGGAGGGGTCGACCTTCATGAAAGAAGACACCTTGCCACCTTGCTGGGGGAGATACCTTACAGGGACATCCACTACATCAGAGTCACGCAAACAAGATGGAGATCCTGGGTATAAAAGGCCGAGTCCATGTGTAAGCCCTTTGGTATATTCATTTCAAGTCACCCCCCCCATGCCATTTTGGCATGGGGCTGTATTTCTATTTTCTGTATTTCTATCTTTCTAATAAACTTCTTTAAATATTCAGCAACTGTCCAAGCTATGAATATTTATTCTTAGCTTAGGACAAGAATCCATGATTTTTCTTCTGTTTGGGGTCGTTTTGGATTTTGTTATGGGTTGGGGGAATGTGTGTCCGGGACCCTCGCAGGGGTTCCCGGGAAACAGTTTCCACAAACCATATTCTCCCAATCCGTCACAGCTATGAACATAGGTATGCATATGCTACTGTAGTTCTCTGATTTCAGCTCTTTGGAAAAAATACTCAGAAGTGGTAGAGCTCGATCATATGGTGGATCTATTCCCAATTTTCTAAGAAATCTCCACACTCATCTCCATAGCAGCTGAACTAGTTTGCACTCCCACCAACAGAAATAAGACATGAGAAGGAAATCAAAAGAATTAAATAGGAAGAGAGGAATTAAAACTATTCTTATTTGTAGATGACATGATCCTTTATCTAGAAGACCCAAAGAACTCAGCCAAAGGACATCTGGAGCGGATTAACCAATTCAGCAAAGCTGCAGGATACAAAATCAACCTGAAGAAATCAGTTGCTTTTCTTTATGCCAAAAATGAATCCACAATGAAAGAAATAAAGAAAACAATTCCATTCACTATAACCTCACAACCAATAAAATACCTAGGAATAACCTAACCAAAGATGTAAAAGACCTCTATAAAGATAACTATGAAACATTAAAGAAACACTGTTATTTAGGAAACCACCATGAGACATATTTATAAGTGAATTCAAAAACAGGACTGAAGTGCTTAGTTTCTGCTGTGGACCTGAAATAAGTTGGTATCTTACTTCAAGCCAAACTCACCCATTGATCTGGGGAGTATGGTGACCTAAATTACCCAGTAATCCTAATGAAGACTCCTGAAAGAACCAGAAGACACACCTACTAATATAAACAGTAACAGATTTACTGTCTGAAAACCCTAAATTACACCGTAATTATGGAATCAGTCTTAGATCAAAAGCCTGGAGACAAGCTTGATAACACAAAGAACAGATAAAGACCATGCCCAATGTATTTTCTGATAGGACTACCAACTGTGATCCCTACTGAAGACAAAGAATTAATCAAGACATGGATTCAATCCCAATCAACTGTAATTCCAATTCAGTAAGAACAGAATCAATGCAAACCCTGTCAAACTACCAATAACATTGTTCATAGAACTATAAAAATCAGTCATGAATTGTTCATATTCTAGAACAAAAGACCCAGAATAGCCAAAGCAATTATCAGTGATAAGAACCATGTAGGAGGCATCACAATTCCTAACTTCAAATTAAACTACAGAGTCAGGTGTGGTGGTGCAAGCTTGTAATCCCAGTGCTTGGGAGGCTGAGACAGGAGGCTCACACAGATTCAAACCCAGCTTCAGCTACTTAGTGAGGCTCTCAGCAACTTAGTGAGACCCTGTTTCCAAATAAAGTATAAATAGGTCTGGGAGTATAGCCCAGAGGTAGAAAAGCCCCTGGGTTCCAACACCCCCTCCCCGGCCCAGTACCACACACACATACACACACACACACACACACACACACACACACACACACACAATTATACTACAGAGCTACAGTAATTAAGCAGTATGGTATTGGCACAAAAAACAGGCACACAAACCATAGGAACAGAATAGAAAATAGGAAACAAACCCACACTCATATAGTCAATTGGTCTTTGACAAAGGGGCCAAATACATATGCTGAAGAACAGACAGCCTTTTCAACAAATGGTGCTGGAACAACTGGTTATATATTTGTAGAAAAATGAAATTAAATCCTTACCTCTCATCTAGGTCTTTGATTCATCTCAGAAATCAACTTGGGATGAATCAAAGACCTGGATGTCAGACCAGCGACTGTGAAGTTATTAAAGGAGGGCATAGGTTCAACAATCCAACATATAGGCACATGTAATAACTTCCTCAACAAGACCCCCATAGCTCAGAAAATTAAAATAAGAATTAACAAGTGGTGGTGGCATCAAACTAAAAAGTTTCTTCTAATCAAAGGAAATCATCAAAAATCTAAAGAGAAAGTCTACAGAATGGGAGAAAATCTTGACCAGCTATCCCTCTGATAGAGGGCTAATATCCAGAATTATTAAATATGACTTTACACTAAAAAAATCCAAATAACCCAATCAACAAATGGGCCACTTAATTGAATAGACACTTCTCAAAAGAAGAGATACAAAACAAATAGATACATGATAAAAAGTTCAATATCATTAGCAATCAGGGAGATGCAAATCAAAACTACACTAAGATTTCATGTAACCCTAATAAGAGTGGCAAGCACAAAGAAGTCAAATAACAACAAATGTTGGTGAGGATGTGGGGAAGTAGGAGCTCTTTTATATTGTTGTTGGAAGTGCAAACTAGTTCAGCCACTATGGAAATCAGTGTGGAAATTCCTTAGAAAACTAGGAATGGATCCACCATATGATCCAGCTATACCACTACTGAGTATCTTTTCAAAGGGGATGAAATCAGAGAACTACAGTAACATATGCAAACCTGTGTCCATAGCAGCACAATTCACAATATCCAAAATATGGAACCGTAGTTCTATATTATCTCCTGCTAATTTCTGTTCGGAGTATACAATTTTTTTTCTTTTTATTGGTGCATTGAAGTCATGCATCTTAATGGAGTACAAAATGGTAGAGGCATACATGCACATATCACTCAGTTAGCCCTTAACCAATTCCCACCCCATTCCTCCCCCACTTCTCATGTTTGGCTTAGTGATTGACTTTGATATATTTGGGAATGTACATTATGTACACTAGGGAATTTCCCTCCCCCCCCTCCTATCCTCCTCAGTTACATCATTTTATTTACTAATCTATAGTTTCTTCTTCTAAAGTTCCTCCTATGGCCCATTTTCCCCCCTAGCTTCCACATATTAGGGAGAACATTCAATTTCTTACTTTGTGGCCAAATATACAATTTAAATAAACAAAACAAAAATGTGCAGAGAGAAAGATAAATAGTAAAAATATCCATATAAACTTACAAAAAGAAAACATGTTTGAGGAAAAAGAGTGGTAAAATTTCATCATAAAAACACATAAAAAACTAAAATCTAGAAACAGATTAATAATATGAATACAAAAATTTTGAGTATTGAATTAAACTTTGATGAAAAGAAATTTGAACTCAAGAGAAAAATGTCCAGTAAAGAAACTGATTGATATAAAGAAAAACATATATATTGTAAGGTAAGAATTGAAAAATTTAAACAACCCTGGGGCATTCTAATTCTGTGATAACCCCCATTTTTATTTTATTTTTTATTTCAAAGTAGAGTTCTACTAAATTACCAAACAGTAGCCTCCAACCTGTGATCCTCCAATTTCAGTCTCTCAAGACCTGGAATTGTAGGTGTATACCAACATGACTAGTTAAACACATATTTTTCTTATAAAGAAAAGCTACAGTCAACTAAGAAATGACTGAGGAAAACCCTGGGAAAAACACTGACAGTGATAATTAATTATTAGTAATAATATTACAATATAAAAATCTATGAAGGAATAAGATGTGATATAAATATATATTCTGATTATGTGAATATGAACCATGTAAAAATAAAAATAATAATTTGGCTATAAAATGATCTATATGCAATGGTTTGAAGTCAAATGTCATTTGTTTAATTGACAAGTTCAGTGAAAAACATAGATATTATGCATATATTAAAAAGGAAGATAATATAGATTGAATCAACTTATGATAATGTGGAAGGAGTGAGAGAAGAAGAGGCTAGACTTTTTTTGTTAATAGTAAGTTAACAAAGAGGTTATTAATGTTTTTCATTCATATTTGCTACTAGGTAATCACCGTTCCAATGATCAGACAAGCCTCATTAATTTTTTAAAAAATATTATATAAAATAAATACATGCATGTGTATGTACATAAATATATACATATACCTTCACACATAATAACAAATCTATAGCAAATTTTGTTATAACAAATAACAAAAAATATGGCATCGTATATTATGTTAGATTGGAGAAGGAGGTGAAGAAGGAAAAGAAGAGGACAATAGCTCCATATATATAGTTTATCATGCTTGGGCTTCCAGGAACCCCAGTACCAAGAAAAAGCAAAAAGAAAAATAAAACTTTTTCAGCTGATACAGCTGAGAAACTAATATCTGATCTCAAGCAAGACACAGGCTCTGTTTCCTGCATGCTCTCTCATCATTCCTGCTGCTCCCCTCCTTTGGAGTCAGTTGCCATGTGCACAGTGCCCTGCAAAGCTGCAGGGGCATGACTGCCTGCTCCCATATATCCAGGGATGCCCTGAAGGTCTGTGGAGCTCAAGCACAGTGATGGCTTTCCTTAGTGGCATAGAATCGAGTAAGAAGGGAGGAAGGCAAATCTAGAATGAGCAAATGGAAAATGCCCAGGCATCACTGCCATGACCTCTTCATAGATCTATATATGGTTCCTCTGGGTCCAGAGACCCATGAACTAAAATGACTATGCATTGTCCTACCACCTCTCCAAAAATAAACACAGAAAATACACAGTACCATCTTAAAGGAAGAATCACAACCTTTGGAAAGACAAAAATGGAGGCACACATCAGACATAGGCCAACAGAAATGATAAAATTCCTGTTGGGAGAACAAAATGAAATTATTCTGTTCTTAGGAGGTTCTATCAGCCCTCTAAAAATTTCAGAAAATAATATAAAATAAAAATCAAACAATTTAGACTCATGGGAATTAGCAATGCCAAACATCTATTTGAGTTGGTAAAAAGAGCAGAAGTCTGGGCCACAAGAACCAATATGGTTACCAAGTTGTCCAGGGTAACAAGATGCACTGTTATGAAGAAACTCTACCAAGTATGTCTCTGGATTATGCTCTGATTCTGATTACTGAAAATCCTTGCCTCTTAATCTAATTTTATTGGCTCCTGGCTCCACCCTGTGGAAGGTTCTTTTTATTCTATTAACTTTCTGTCCATCTTTAACTAGCATATTAGGTGATATGATATACTTGCAGGCTGCAGAAATTTGACATCTTTTGCTCATCCTTTAAAATTTTAAAATTAACTCTAACTTATATCTGAAATAGTCACATGCTTTTTAGATTAGATTCAAGATTTCATTGCCAATATGATTTTCTCAGAAACCTGGACTGCCTCTCATTTATTATATTTAGTTATCTTTTTAAATTTATGTTGTATTTATTTTTATAGTGGTAAGAACTGTGATAGTGAGCTTTCCATTACTGTAATAAATACTTGAAGTGAATCAAGTTAAAGACAAAAAAGGTTGATTATGGTTCATAGGTTTGGAGATTTCAGTTCATGACCAGCTGCCCTTGTTGCATTGATCACATCAAGGGTAGAGCACGTGATACAGTTAAGTCATTAGCTTCCTGTCTGGGGCACAAAGATGAAGAAAGAAAAGG
Organism: Muscardinus avellanarius; assembly: GCF_963383645.1. Taxonomy (NCBI): domain Eukaryota; kingdom Metazoa; phylum Chordata; class Mammalia; order Rodentia; family Gliridae; genus Muscardinus; species Muscardinus avellanarius. The sequence continues at coordinate 39,036,403 of NC_137790.1, forward strand.
CCAGGGGTTTCTTTAAGGGGATGCCCCAGTACACAGAATCTCTCACTATAGGCCTCACTTTTTAAAGTTTCATCAACCTCCTAATACCACCATTTGGGCATGAACTTTTTATGCATGGGTCCTTGGGAGACATTCCAGATTCAAACAATAGCACTTTCCCCCTGGCCCACAAAGACCTATATCCATTACACAAATAAAAAAGCATTCAGTCCACCCCCAAGCAACTTAAAGTCCTAACTGTTCCAGCATTGCTCAAAAAGTCCAATTCTAAAGTCCCTTTCAAGACTTGCTGTAAATCCATATGTGAGCCCCAGTAAAGCTCAGAAATAAAGTTACATATTTCCAAGCCACAGTGACATAGTACAAACATTGCCATTGCAAAAGGAAAGAAGAGAAAAACAAAAGAAGTATTGGGCCTATGAACGCCCCAAATCTAGCATAACAAACATTAAATCTTATTTCTTCATGTCTAGTTTCCATGACATGCTGTGATAGATGTGGCTTCTTAGGACTTGGGTGGCCCAAATTTATGGCTTGCTGAATGCAGTTCTCATAATTTTGGCAAGTTTTGCACACTGCTTTTAGCATCTATTGGAAGCCATTCCTTATTTTTATGGAAAAGGTGCTAGAACTTTGGATTTATGCCAGTAGCTCCAAACATTGTCTTTAGGGGTCTGCTTGCAGAGGCCCTACCGTCTCAACACACTAACTGGCCTCCCATGCTTTATTTCAAAATCTCAGCAGAAGCTTCTATGAGCCTTTAGATGGTCTTAGACATACAGAATGTTCTGGTACTCATGCCTATCTCTTCTCAAAATCTCTACCCTGGAAATCTTTAAAATCAGTTTCTATATATCTGACCCTGTGATATCTGCGGCCTTGCTCCTAATCCTTGAGATTCTTTCCAGAAGCTTTTCCTATTGTCTAATGTGAAACTCTTTGTTTGTTAACTTTACCCTCCTTGGCCAATATCTTAACACATACTCCTCTTCAGCCAACCCACAAACTTTTCAACTCCATTTACCTTGCGCCTTTTATTTTCCTATTCTCACCATGAATTTGGCTACACTTATCCAGTAATTCCCATGCTGTTGTTTGAAATCCTGTGCTGCCTTAACATCTGTTCCACCAGATAAACTAATCTACCTCTTTTAAACTCATATTCCCACATGTTTTTAGGGCTTGGGGGAAAAATCTTATTTGTCATGGTGTAACAAGGATGGTCTCTAGTCCAGTCGCTAATGCAATTATTGTTTCCATCTGAAATATTATCAGCACAGTCTTAACTGTCCATATTACTTTTGACATTTTAAGCCTCATTCACAGCATATTTTACTCTCTTTAGCTCATTCTTCTAAAATTTTTTAAATCTTCTAGCATACCAATTTCAAATAATTTTTCATATGATCAGGAATATTGACAATAATGACCTCATTTCTCAGCACTTTTAATATTAGTCAGCTTTCTAGCATTGTGACAAATACTTGAGATAAATCAACTTAGAGAGATAGAAGGTTTATTTTGGCTCTCATTTTGGAAGTTTTCAATTCACAAAAAATTAGCCCCTTAGCTTTGGATCAGTGGTAGTACATTATGGCAGGAATTTGTGGCAGAATAAAATTATTCAACACGTCGATGGTATGTAAAAGAGAAGGTAGTAGGATTTGTGTTCCCAACATACCCTCAGTGACCATATGACTTCTTACTAGGCCTCACTTCTTAAGGTTTCCACAAACTACCAATAACAGCATTGTTCAGAGAATACATAGATTGTGGAAAACAACCAAAACACAGTCTTAATTCTTTTCAGGAACATTCATTGCAACCACGACCAAGACTTTATTACCAATCATGATCAAGTTCTTTATTACTTAACACTCCACAAAAACTTTATACAATGTGTAATGTCTTAGGGCTGAGAGAGAGGAGAGAGAGAGAGAGAGAGAGAGAGAGAGAGAGAGAGAGAGAGAGAAGAGAGAGAAAGACTAGTACAACACAGAGGGCAGTTTGAGGAATCCATTTACCATGAAGCTCAGTTGGCTGTGTCAACGTCTCAGGTCCAGGTCGGTTGTGAATCTAGTCCAGGTCTTCATTCCTGACCTTAATCTGTGCTCAACCAGAACCAAAATTGAGGACTTGCCCAATAGTTACCAGTACAACTAGCCAAGGCAGCGTTCAGCCTTATTATCAGTGATCAGAATGGCAAGGTGGCAAGACTCCGTCACAGAAGACCTTTAAGCTTTCACTCTCAGTTGCTGATAATTATAGTCCTCAGCTTGCTGAGAACTCCAAATGACTGTCAAGGCATTGGAGGTAGGTTGCAGGTATTGTGCCCTGCATGTTGGCTAACAGAACAAGGCTTTGCACCTTGTGCCTGGTGTCTGTGTGTTGCCCCTGATACCATGAGTGTGTTGTGCCACACCTGTGTGTACTGTGAGAGTTACACTTGCACACTGTACATCATGTGTGAGCTGTGCTTTTGAGGTTAAATCCTTCTTCAGCTTTAATGGACCTGAAAGTTTTTTAAAAAAATATTTGCTCCAAACAATTACTATGGGGACCAAGCCATTTAAGACATAAGCCTTTAGGGGACATTCCATATCTAAATTATCGCAAGTGTTTAACATGAGATCTACCGTTTTAAATTTCATAAGTATAAGACATTGTTGTCAATTATAGGCATAATGTAATATAGCAGATCTCTATAACAAAATTACATTTTATTGCTAAAATATATTTCATTAAACCACATTTTCAAGCCCTAGCTCATTACAACAATCATTCCAGTCTTTAATTCCATGAGTTTGTTTAAATATTACCCATAATTGGATGCAGCATTTGTCCTTCTGTGACTGACTTATTTCATTGTAGTGTAATGTTCTCCATCCACACATGTTGTCAAAATGACAGAATTTCCTTTTCCTTAAACTTGATAAAATTTCATTATATATATATATATATATATATATATATATATATATATATATATATATATTATATATACCATATTTTCTTACTTGTTCACTCACCAATTGATATTTAGGTTGATTTAGTACCTTGACTACTGTTAATAATATGCAGTGAATATGGGAGTATAGATATCTCCTCAAGATACAGAAGTAGGACTGCTGAATCATATAGTAGTTCTATTTTTAACTTTTTGAGATACTTCTATACTGTTTATAATTGCAGCTACACCATTGCACATTTCTACCCACTGTAGACAAGGATTCCAATCCCTTCATTGCCGGTAACATTTATTATCTTTTTTATCATATTCATACTGACAGGTATAAAATAATTCATTTTAGCTTCTATAACAAAAACCATAGTCTGAGTAGCATATAAAAACCCAGCAAGTTATTTTCCACAGTCATGGAGGTGTGAGGTACAAGATTGAGTTTTTGTCAAAGGCTTACTTCCTTACAACTTTAACATCACATGGTAGAAGGTGTGAATCAGTCAGCCTTCTCACTAACTGAAATATAATTCAAAAGAACGAATTATCATAATTTAGAGGAAAGAAGTTTTCTATGCTAACAGTTCTGGAGATTTCAGGTGTTCAGTACATGTTAGGGCAATTTACATAGGTGGAGAAGAGGGCTTGGCAGTGGGAATCAGAGCAGGGAGAGAGTATACTATACACTGGAACCTGGAAACAATAGAGAGGAAAGACAATATAATTCTCAAGGCCACATCCCCAGGGACCCTTCCTCAGCAGCCAAGAACCACTTCCATATGGCTGCCTTGTTTCTGTGAAAGCTAGAGAGATATTCTAAATCCAAACCATTACAAGGGTAAGGGGTTCCACTCAAGCCTCTTATAAAAGGACACATTTCTACTTAGAAACTTTGTTTGATTTGCATTTCCTTAACAATTAGATATGTTAAGCATCTTTTCATATGCTTGTTGGCCATTAGTATGTGTTTTTAAGAGAAATACCTATCCATATCCTAATCCCAATTATAATCAGGTTATTACTATTAGTATTTTGCAATTGAGTTATAGGAGTTCATTATATATTTTAGATACTTACTACTTATCTGATACTTGGCTAGAAAATATTTTCTCCTTTTTTTTTTCTTTGCCTTTTTACTCTGTGTTTATTTCCTTTGTTGTACAAGTTTTTTTTTTTAGTTTGATATTGTCCCACATGCCTACATTTTATATTTTTTCATTGTGTTTTTAGTATACACAAGAAATCTCATTGCCACATGTTCTGAATTACAAATATATTAAAATTACAGTAATAAAAATGGCCAATCATAGAACTCCTCAGCCTCAGTATATTGTGTAAGCCAATTTCCTTAATAAAGGCACTGTCATATATCTATATCTGTATATATCTATTTATCTGCTTATCTACCTATGTCCAATTTGTTCTATTTTTCTAAGAATATTCCTCTTTTAAATGATGCAGGAAGAAACTTTAGGGACTGAGAATGCATATCCGTGATAGTGTGTTTGCCTAACATATACAAATATCTTTAATCTATAGCATCACAAAAATAAATGAGAGAAAAGGAAAAGATTCCTTCATATAAAGAAACTCATAAAAAAAGAGGAAAAATGCACTTTAGAAAAAGGAGAAGAAAGACAAGTAAAATAATGAAGGGGTACTGGAGGAACGACATGGAAAGGAGTAAAGAAGAGCTGATGAAAGAAACACTTCAAATAATGTTATGTTCATATATGAAGGTATCACTACTGATCTTACTAGTATATACAAGAAGGGGCTAACTGGCAGGGTGATGTCTGTAGGTAAATACACAAGTTGCTGTGTGCCTGTATGTTGCTATTGCTTTGAACCTTACTATGATATATAATTACAATGCACTAATAAAAGCATTAAAAGATTTTTTATAAACAAATGTATAAGATATATTATTGAGCATATATATATATAGAAATTTAATATACTTAACAACAATGACATACAGAATGTTGGCTAAAACAGAGCTCTTTTTGAGTAAGACAAAAGAAATAGATAATAACTCTAATCCATACATTTAAATAATTAAAAATAGAAATGATAAGTAAGGAACTTATTATTAAAAAAACTCTATCAATACATTTGCTTGGCTTTCATCTCTCAGATTCTTTAAATCATAAAATGGTATAAATAAGTAACCATAGCTATACCTCCTTAATTATACTTTGTAGATAATGTATTTTTTACAAAATATAAATAAAATTGGCACCCAAAATTTCTAATTTTACCACTTTTCAGAAATATTACTTTGTATTTTCAGAAGTATTACTGTCACATTTTGTAATTCTTAAAATACTTCAAACTTTTTCATTATTTTTATGTTTACTATGGTGGCATGTGATCAGAGATCTTTAATGCTAAAATGTTTATTGTTTTGAAGCACTATAAATGATATCCATATAAGACAGAAAATGTACCAAATAAATGTTGCATGTGTTCTGACTCTTCCACCGATCAACTGTTTCCCCATCTATTTTCTCCTCCAGGCTTCCTAGTCATCACACAAAAATATTGAAATTAAGCCAACTAATTACCCTACAGTATAAAAGATAAAAGATGAGTCACATATCTCTGACTTGGAATCAAAAGCTGGAAATGTCTAAGCTTAGTGAGGAAGTCATATCAGAAGCTAAGATAGACTGAAAGTTAAGCCTCGTGTGCCAAAGAGTTAGCCAAGTTGTAAATGTAAAGGGAAAGTTCTTGAAGGAAATTAAATGTGCTACTTCAGTGAACACATAAATAATAAGAAAGTAAAACCATCTCATTGCTAATATAGAGAAACTTTTAGTGGCGTCAGTCAATAGAAGATTGAATCATAATATCCCATAATCACAATAGTCCCTGAAGTGAAAGCCTAGTCCATAGCATGGTTTTAACCCTCTTCAAGTCTCTGAAGGCTGAGAAAGGTGCAAAAGAAAAGTTTGAAGCTAGCAGAGGTCATTATATGAGGTTTAAGGAAAGAAGCCATCTTCCGACATCATATATATGTAAGTGAGAATACCAATACTGATCTTAAAGTCTTGTATGGGGAGGGGTGCAGTGGGGAGGGAGCCAGGGAATAGCCCATCAAGTGCTATGTGCCTGTATGTCACTATCACTGTGAAATACATTATGATGTGAGACTATACTGCACCAATTAAAATATACAAAAAAAGAGGATAATTCCCTCAATGAAAAATAAGAGAAAAAAAGTTGCAAGTGAGGCAGCAAGTGCCAAGCAAGTTATCCAGAATATCTAACTATGATGATAGACTAAAATGGTTGCATTAAACATCAGATTTTTTATGTGTACCAAACGCCTTGTATTGAAAGATATAAATAGGATTCTCATCACAAAGAAGGATAAATCAATGCCTGACTATAGCAATTAAAAAGACAGGCTGACTTTTTTGTTGTTATGGGATAATGAACCTGAGAACTTAAAAATGAGGCCGTTGCTCATATATCTTTCAAAAATTGTAGAGCCCTTAATATTTATAATAAATATACTCAGAATATGCTCTATAGATAAAAAAACAAAATCTTGAATCATTTTACAATTCGGTTCACTGAAAAGTTTATGCCCAATGCTGAGACCTATTTGAGAACAAAAGGGGTCTCTTTCAATATATTATTTCTCATTAATAGTATAATTGGATACCACGTGGCTCTGGCAGAACTATACTGCATTAATGATGTTTTCATCCCTGTTAACACAATATTTATTCTATTGCTCACAGATTGGGGAAAAATTTTATCTTTTAAAATTTATTATTTAATAAATATACTTTATATGGTTACAAATTGTGATTCATGGAAGGAGGTCAAAATTTTACCAGGAGTTCATAAGAAGTTGATCTTGATTCTCAAGGCATAACTTGGAATAGCTCAAGACTTAAGTAGGGAAAGAAACTATAGATGTGGTGTATATAGCAAGAGAACTAGAGTGAGGAGTAGAACCTGAAGACGTGACTGAATTATGATAATCACAGGATAAAAGTTCAATGGATGAAGAATTGCTTCATATAGGTAAAGAAGGAAAGTGGTTACCTGAGACAGAATCTCCTCCTAGTGACCATTGTTGAAATAACAGCAAAGGATCCAGAATATTACATAAACTTTGTTGACAATTCAGCAGCAGGTTTCGAGGGGATTGACTCCAATTTTGAAAGACGTTCTACTGTGAATAAGTAAAATGCTACCAACAAGTATCACATGCTATAGAGGAATCCTTCCATGTTGCAAACTTTAGTATTGTTTTATGTTAAGAAATTAGTGTTGTTTTATGTTAAGAAAGAAATTATTACAGCCACCCCAACCATTAGCATGGCCATCCTTAATGATTCTGCAATCATCAACACTAAGGCAAGATACTCAACTAGCAAAAAGAATATATTTTACTGAAGAATCAGCAGATTATTAGCACATTTTAGCAATAAAGTATTTTAAATTAATGTATGTACATATTTTTAGATATAATGCTCTTTCACACTTAAAACTCTGTGCTATAGTATCAACATGATGGTTACATGCATGTGAAAAAATATGTAACCTGTATTACTGTAAAATTTTCTTTATTTTGTGGTCCGGAATCAAATCCCTAGTTTTCTCTGAGTTATTCCTGTATAACATACTGTTAGGACTTTAATATTTAAAGATAAAATATATGTAATAATAATACTATAAGTAGGGCATCACGGCACATGCTTATAATCTCAGTATTTGGGAGGCTGAGACAGCAGGATTACACATTTGAGGAGTTTCAGCAATATAGCAAGACTCTTAGCAATCTAATGAAACAATATTTTGAAACAAATGAAAACAAAAATTAGAAAAGTAAGATGACCCTGGGTTCAGTTGACAGCAACACACACACACACACACACACACACACACACACACACACACACAGCAATATCATAAAGAAACACCATTTCTACATCTCATAAAATTAAATTAGCATAATTGTGGACCTAATTCTTTCTTTCTTTTTTTTTTTTTTTTTTTTTTTTGATGGTACTGGGGTTCCTGGAAGCCCTTCTACCTCCGGGCTACACTCCCAGATCTATTTTATACTTTTTTATTTTTGGAAACAGGGTCTCTTAAGCCAGCGGGGCTGGCTTTGAACCAGCACGATCCTCCTGTCTCTGCCTCCCAAGCAAGGGGATTACAAGCTTGCGCCACCATGCCCAGCCTGTGGACCTAATTCTAATAAATGAAGAAATATATTGTAATCCCTAAAGCAAGTACTAGAAAAATAAATTTGAAAAAATTTAAAAATAGCAAAAAATTACTAAATATATTTAAATGTTATACTTAAATTATTTAGTCAAAATAAATAAAAAGATAAAACATATAGAAAGCAAAATTGATAAATAAGAATTCATTTATATCAATAATCTTATTAAATATGACTAATGGTAGTACATATCTACTACCATTCTGCTCAAATCCATTCGGCTCAAATATACTGGAAATATTCTAAATAATATAAATATATAAATGCCATACAATAAAAAACCTCAATTAAAACAATTAAAATAATACAAAATTATAATGGAATAAATTTGGAAATGAGTAAAAATTCAACAAAAAAACTTTTAAATAGCAAATGAGGTAAAGAAATAAAAAAACTAGAAAATAGTTTGGAATACATAAAAATGAAGATATATCAAAACGCACAGTTCAAATACTGCTTAGAGGAAAATTTGTAGCTAAAAAATCCGAAATAAATAATCTAAACTTTTCCTGACCCCCCCCCCCCACTAAAAAAGTAAGCAAATAAAGAACCAGCAGAAGGAGGAAATATTAAAGATAAGAACACAAAGCAGGCGTGGTGGTGCACGCTTGTAATCTCAGCATTCCGGAGGCTGAGACGTGAGGATCGCGGTTCGCGGGCAGCCTCAGCTACTTAGTGAGGCCCTCTGCAACTTAGTGAGACCCTGTTTCAAAATAAAGAATAAAAATAGGGCCGGATGGGTAGCTTGGAGGTAGAATGCCCCTGTGTTCCATCCCCAGACCCATAAAAAGAAAAAAGCTAAGAACACAAAAAATAAAATACAAAATAGAAAAAATAGTGAAAATCAGTAAAACTAAAAGGTAATTCTTTGAAAAGAGCAACATGATTGACACACCTTTAGGCAGGTTGGTAAATATATAAATAAAAAGAAAAAGAATACTTTTATAAAATAAAATCAGGAATGAGAAAGTGGACATTACTATTGGCCTTCATATTTAAAAAGATTATAAATAATACTATGAATAATTATATGACGGTACACTAAATAATGTAGATGTAATGGACATATTTCTAGAATGATACAAACTATTGAAACTAACTAAAGAAGGAGTAAACAATCTGAAGAGTTTATAGCAAGTGAAGAAATGAATTGATATTAGAAAATAATCAACCAAAAGTAATGTCTAGGTTCAGAAGCTTCATTCCTGGATTCTATGAAATATTTAAAGAAGAAATAACACCAGATCTTCATAATATAGAACAAGAGAGCACACTTTCCAACTAATTCCATTCATTAAATATCATCCTGATTCCAAAACAAGGCAAAGAAATAATAAGAAAACTAAAAATTAACATTGCTTATTAATATGGGTATAAAACTCATTATCAAAATGCTGGAAAACCAAATCCAAAGATGATTATATATAATAACCAACTGTAATTTTCTTAGAAATGCAAGGTTGTTTTAACATCTAAAATATTATAATACACTCATTAACTTAATTAAAAACGTTTCCACGATCTTTTCGGTAAATACTAAACACTCAATACTTTTTATGATAAAAGGTAATAGCAAAAATCTAAAAACCTTAATGATAAGGAGCCAGGCATGGTGGAGCACACTTGTAATCCCAGTGCTTGGGAGGCTGAAACAGGAGGATCGTACAGGTTCAAAGCCAGCCTCAGCTACTTAGTGAGGCTCTCAGCAACTTAGTGAGACACTGGTACCAAATAATGTATAAAATAGCACTGGGAGTATAGCCCAGAGGAAGAAAAGACCCTGGTTCCTCCCACAGTACCACACACAAAAAAACTTTAATGATAAAAAACTAAACAAACAAACAATGAATGATGTGAACTTTTCAACTAAACAAAAGGCATTTGTAAGAAAGAACACAATTACAACTCAGATCATACTTAATGAGGAAAGACTCCAAACTCACTCCTAAGGTAAGAGACAAAACAAAAATGTCCATTGTGTCAGTTCTGTTCAGCATTATATTGGAGATTATAGATGAGGCAATTACCCATATTTGAAAGTAATAAATTGTATTTGCAAGTGATATAATTTTGAGTATAGAATAGAAATACAAAAAATATCCTAAACTTCTTCTCAATTTGATCTATACGTAAAATACAACTTTTATCAAGATCTTAACAACCATTTTTTCCAAAAAAAAGAATTTATTCTTAATATGAAATTGTAAATTAACTTGAATAGCCAAAACACTATTCTAACTAAAATTAAAGTTGGAATGTTTACATTTTATTATTTCAAAATTAATCCTAATGGTACAACATTCAAAAGAGTATAATACTGACAAAAGAATAGATGATAGATAGATAGATAGATAGATAGATAGATAGATAGATAGATGATAGATATAGACAACTGGAACAGAACTGATAGAACTGAGATTCTCAGTTCTAAACCTGTATTTTGCTTAGTGTTTGGGGGGGTATGATTGCTAAAGGGTACAGATGTCCTTGTAAAGTGATAATTTTTTTTAAATTGTGAAGAATGCATACACCTCTGAATAGAATACAATCATTAAATTTATATTTTAAATGAGTGAATTGGATGATAAATTAATTATATCTCAATAGAACTGTTAGAAATAAAACCAGAAAAAAAATATGAATTCTAAGCTGTTTTGTATACCCGTGCCTAAAAACAATGTTGTATCATCTCCTTAGAGAGTATATGCAGGTATTTGGTGTATATATTTTTTCCTTCTGGTATCTGCCAATCAGTAACAGGTCAGTAAGATGAGCATCGTGTGCCCACACAGTAAACCATCAATGAAATCCCTGGCTCCTAGGCTCAGGTGAACTTTCCTGGTAGATGGCTCTTTGCAGGTGTTCACACATGGTGGCTGGAAAACTAAGTTGTATGCTGTGCTAATCCACTGGGAGAACAATTTTGGAAACTAGCATATAGTTGCCTCCAGAGTTTTACCCATTCCTCCTTTTTCTTTAATGATTTTTTCTTTTTTCCATTTTCTTTAGTAAACCATAATTTTAAGTACAATTACTTTAAAGCTCCGTGAGTCTTTTAGCACAGAATTTAGGGAGGGTCTTAAGGAAATCTGACAGAGTTGCTGAGCTACACTCCCTTTTATTGGTCAACAACACTATTCATATTATATTTTAAAATATGGAACTTTGTGCCCCAGAATTTCAAAGAATGGGGGAAAAGCATGTAGATAACCCATATCTATTTTTAATTCCTCATTTAAAATGACACAGAAATTGAAAACATTACATTGTCCCAAACTGTTGTAGGGAGTATCTTTGAAATGAGGAATATCACATGGACTCTCTGGTGAGTGAGTGTATCTGTAGAAAAGAGTAAATCCTTTTGAAATTTATGAAGATGTTAAAATAGATCTTCTGAAATATCTAATATGAATTATTTAAAATAATTTCAGAGAAAGATAAAATTGGTTATAATAATCAGGAAGCTAGCAGGGATGTAAAAAGGACACTTGGGTAGAAAAGAAGCTAATAGAGGGATTCAGATCAAGGAGGATAAATTCCAGTGGAGCCAGATGAGTGGTCTAGGAAGGGCCAGGAGAGGGAGGAATAAAGGAATAAAGGAATCACTTCCTTTGACATTATGTACATATGTGAGAATACCAAAGTTAATCTTAATACCTTGTATGGAAAAGGGGATGACGCTAGGAAAAAAGCCAGGGGAAAGCTCACCAACTGCTGTGTGCCTTTATTATGTTCACTAGGAACTACTTTATGAAATAAGGATACATTGAACTAATAAAAGTATATAAAACAATGTAACTAAGACACAAAAGGGAAGATAACAAATCAAATTGGGCTTGAGATTTTTAATGCCCTTTGATACTAATACAAGAGTTTATATAAAGTATTTATATAAACTTTCCTAAGAAATATGATGGCTTGATATCTTTAATATTAAAGAAGCTTATTTAAAAAAAGAAACTGAAAAAAGATTAAAAATGAATTTTCTAAATTACCTGAAAGGAATCAGTAAAATATAAAAATAAATGTAGATTCATCAGGAGTTTTAATAAGTGTGGCTAAAAATATGGTGTTTAACATATTCAGGATAATATTCTAGAATGAATTTTTAAGTGGGAATTTTGAAAGTTCTGTAGTCTTCCAAAATCAACACATTGACTCTATATTTGAGTAATTAGCACATATTCAGCTTTTTTATTTCTGCTAATGCACTTGAAATGCTGGACATGGAGTTATTTCAGTTTTTTAACTCATATTCTCTGACTTCATCACAAATAACTTTTGACCAAAATACCATATATATTGAATAGCAGCTATTTTTTTTTACTTAGTCCTGTCTTTATTAGTCTTAAAATTTTCTAAATATACTGCCTCTGAAGAAACCATAGTAAAGAATATTTTATAGAGACTATTGATTTATGAGATAGAAATTGAGATCCTTAGGATTCTCTAAAGAGACTCCCCTAAACATGTTATATTAGCAAAGACACCTTCTTATGGATGTATACCAGGATATAACAACTGTAAGAGAATAGAAAACAATATTTAAATGTAGTTTTTAGAAGCTAATGTTAAAACAAGGGAACATATACTATAAAATATGGCTGGAGGGTCAGAGAAAGCACTTGAAAACGTTAAAAACTGCTCATCAATAGCTCCAATATGGTTCAGAAATAGACTACCAACCAGGTAAAAACCAGTCTGCCATCAGTCCTGGTAATATAACAGCCATATATATTAAAGATATTATGCCTAACTCCAGAGCAAAAGAAAAATGTAAAAAAAAAATACTTATCGATTGTAAGGAATAAAATTGGTTGTTAGCATAGCTGAAAGGAACAGGAAGAAAAATAATAATTTAAACTTAGGTAACTATAATAAAATACTGAGTAGGAATGTAAGAAATATTTGAAAATTGTTACAAATATGTTAAGTGCTATTTTAAAGAAATGAAGACCCAATTATATAGTCCTTTAATTTCAAAGAGAATAATTGAGAAAATAAAAGTTGAAGAAATTTCTGATAAAACAAATTGCAAAATGGCAAAGCTCTCTAAAAAGCTATTTGCTCTGAAATGTTACAACTTTGAAATGAGCATAATGATCATTAAAGATTAACAATTTAAAGAAAAGCCAATTTTTCCTAATCCAAAGCTTATAACCAAAGTAAAAGCTTAATGGGAGCTATATAAAAACAATTTTAAGAACTTTAAGAACACATTGTGCAGGGCATGGTGGCACACGCTTGTAATCCTCGCGCTTGGGAGGTGGAGACAGGAGGATCACACAGGTTCAAAGCCAGCCATGATGGCTTAAGAGACCCTGTTTCCAAATAATAATATTAAAAAATAGGTCTGGGAGTGTAGCCCGGAGGTAGAAGGGCTTCCAGGAACCCCAGTACCACCAAAAATTAAAAAAAAGAACACATTATAAAATAAACTCAAGATTTAGCAAAACAAATTTTATCATTTTTATAATTATTATTACTTAAATGAAGTGTTTTTATCCACTCAGGTTATATTGTGTGTACAGGGCAAGGAGAGAAGATATTTTTGAGCATGTGTATACACAAGGATATGTTTTACAAGTTCTGCTATATTCTTTCAAGATGAGCATAATTATAATTAAGGTTAATTTCATTTGTACATAAACAACATATATTTTAACTCACAAAATATGAGTGAGAGAATGTCTGCTCATTTCAAGCTAACAGAAAATAAAGCAGAAGCCATCTATCACAGATTTTGATAAATATACCATTTATCTATCTTATATTTTTCTACATTTATCTATGATCACTTTTATATTCTTTCTATACCCTGCATTCTCTGGAGATCGCAAGTTTACAGTGTTAAACTATCCACTTGACTGCAAAACTGAAGACAAAGTCTTGTCTTTTTCATCATTTTTAGTGTTTTGTAAATTTAAGGTGTTAAATACTAGTTGTACCTAATATGTCTTTAAGATGGGATTGAAAGTCTTTTCTTTTTTTAGGGAGTTGTATATGACTAAATTATAAAAACGGACTTTCATTCCTGGAAAATGTTTATTGCTAAAGATTGTTTTGTGAGAACACTAAAACATGCAATTAGACAAAATAGCATACAGTATTTTAGTTAAGTGAAAATTTATGAAACACATGATTTGAGGGATAGGGTATTTGGTTTTCTGATTTTATTTTTAAAAAATGTATCAAGCTGATCATGGATGCATAGGCCCATAATCTCAGAATTTGGGAGGCTGAGACAGTAGAAATTTTAGGACAGTATTAGCAATTTAGCAAGATCTATCTTCCCTTCCCTCCTTCTTTCTTTCTCTCTTCCTTTCTCTCTCTCTCTCTCTCTCTCTCTCTCTCTCTCTCTCTCTCTCTCTCTCTCTCTCTCTTTCTTCCTTTCTTTCTTTCTTTTTCTTCCCTTCTTTCCGGTACTGAGAATGGAACCCAGGGGCATTATACCACTGAGATACACCTCCCAGTCCTATTTTATTATTCTTTATTTTGAAATAGAGTCTCACTGAGTTGCAAAGGGCCTCACTAAGTAGCTGAGTGTGTCTGCAAACCAAAATCATCTTGTCTCAGCCTCCGAACTGCCGAGATTACAAGTGTGAACCACCATGCCTGGCTAGCAAGACTCTATTTCAAAATTTAAAAAAATAATAAAATGGGGTTTAGGAGACTTACTCAGAAGTAAAATATTCCTACGTTCAAACCCCAGAACCAAAAAATTAATATATATTATATAAATATACATATATAGATATCTACATATTTACATGTACATACATATATATTTATACACACTACTATTTTGCTTTCAAAACACATGGAAAAGCTGTATGTGGTAGTTCATGTCTGTAATCACTGTACTTGAAGGCCGAGGTAGGAGGATTATAGGTTCAAGGACAATTTCAGCAAATTAGGAAAACCCTCAGCAACCTTGCTCCCTTGTTTCAAAACAAAAATTAAAAAGGACTGAGTAGCTCAGAGATAGAATGCCTCTAGGTCCAATCCCCAATACCAAAACCAAAAAACAAAATGCCTGTAAATACCACACACATTTTAAAAACCATTGCAGGTTTGCCATCTGGCATGCTTGTTATCATGACTCCTATGAAAGTATATGTCTGAAATAGTCTGAAAGAATATTTATTTTTACCTTATTAGACCGTCCAAAGCATAAATTTAATGTTATAAAATGCAATTTAATTGCAATAATATTGTAGCCATAACATCCTCATTTCTGGCAAGTAAATGGACTATCTAAAAAAATAACCATAAGAAGTTTTTCCTTCTTCTGTTAGAAATTCCTACAATTCAAACTCTCTCTCTATTGAAGACAATGTAAATACTATTTCCTCACTGTGGTGATTAATTGAGGAGGCAGTGGCAGGTGAAAAAAGATGAAAATACTGAAAAAATTTCTCACACTAATATCTCTTATTATTCTTATTATTCACCATCAAATAGTCACCACTATATATATATATATATATATATATATATATATATATATATATATTCTTTTTTTATGGTACTGGGGATGGAACCCAGGGACCTTCTACCTCCAAGCTACACTCCCAGACCTATTTTACTTTTTTTTTTAAAAAAAGGGTCTCTTAAGACAGCGAAGGCTGGCTTCAAACCTGCGCGATCCTCCTGTCTCAGCATCCCAAACGTGGGGATTACAATCATGCACCACCATGCCCAGCAATCACTATCATTATATTTTAATTGTACTGAGGGTTGAACCCAGAGGCTCTCTGCCTCCAAGCTATACTCCCAGCCATTTTTATTTGTTTACTTTTAAAATTTGAAACAGTGTCTCACTAGGTTACTGAGGATCTTCCTATTGCTGAGGCAGGCCATCAACCTGTAATCCTCCTGTTTCAGTCTCCCAAATACTAGGATTAGAGACACATGCTATCACACCTGACTCTCATCAATTTTCATAAACAAAGTAAAACAGCGAAAAAACATTTGTTACCATTAAGATATTTCCTTTTTGTTTTGCTTTTTTTTTTTTTTTTTTTTTTTTTAATTAATTTATTTTTTAAATTGGTGCATTGTAGTCATATATCAATCACATTGGAGTACAAGACTTGAGAGGATATACAAGCACACATCATCCAATTAGCCCTCCTCCAGCCCCCGTCCCATTCCCTCCCCCTCCCTCCATCCCACACTTCTTTGGTGATTTACTTTGATACATTTGTTTATGTACCTCCTGCATTTTAAAGAGGCTCCGTCCTCCAGTATTACATACCCTCTGATTGATCACATTAGTTGCTTCACTATAGGGCCCTTTCTATAGCTCAACCTCTTCCTGTTGCCCTTTTCCTCCTAGTTATTGCTGATTAAGAGAAGCGTCTGATTTATATTTTCTGCGATATTTCTCTGTGCATGCTGCGTTGCAAGTACCAATCCCACTCTTGATGGTCCCAGTAGTGGCCTGGCTACTCAGTGGACTGATCCAGACCTCGCTGGCTCACGCAGCAGCCTTGCCTCATGGGAGGACCCAGTTCTGGTCTCGCTGGCCCCTGAACTGGTCAAACCCCTAAGCTGGCTTTGGTCCCGACCTTGGAGGCCGCAGGAGTGAACTTGCCTAACGCCAGGCTCCGATGCTGGCCATTGGCCCCTGCACCGGTCTAACCCCTTGGCAGGATTCCAATCCCGGTCTCGGAGGCCCCAGCACTGGTAATGCCTCAAGGCAGGCTCCGATGCCGGCCTCACTGGCCCCAGCACCGGCCTAACCCCTTGACAGGCTCTTATCCTGGCCTCAGAGGCCCCAGTACCGGCCTTGCCTCATGGCAGGCTCCGATGCCGGCCTCACTGGCCCCAGCACCGGCCTAACCCCTCGGCAGGCTCTTATCCTGGCCTCGGAGGCCCCAGTACCGGCCTTGCCTCACGGCAGGCTCTTATCCTGGCCTCGGAGGCCCCAGTACCGGCCTTGCCTCACGGCAGGCTCCGATGCCGGCCTCGCTGGCCCCAGCACCGGCCTAACCCCTCGGCATGCTCCGATCCCGGCCACGGAGGCCCCAGGACTGGTCATGCCTCACGGCAGGCTCCGCTGCCGGCCTCGTTGGCCCCAGCACCGGCCTAACCTCTCGGCAAGCTCTTATCCTGGCCTCGGAGGCCCCAGTACCGGCCTTGCCTCAAGGCAGGCTCCGATGCCGGCCTCGCTGGCCCCAGCACCGGCCTAACCCCTCAGCAGGCTCTTATCCTGGCCTCGGAGGCACCAGTACCGGCCTTGCCTCACGGCAGGCTCCGATGCCGGCCTCGCTGGCCCCAGCACCGTCCTAAACCCTCGGCAGGCTCTTGTCCTGGTCTCGGAGGCCCCAGTACCGGCCTTGCCTCACGGCAGGCTCCGATGCCGGCCTCGCTGGCCCCAGCAGCGGCCTAACCCCTCGGCAGGCTCCGATCCCGGCCTCGGAGGCCCCAGCACTGGTCATGCCTCAAGGCAGGCTCCGATGCCGGCCTCGCTGGCCCCAGCACCGGCCTAACCCCTTGGCAGGCTCTTATCCTGGCCTCGGAGGCCCCAGTACTGGCCTTGCCTCACGGCAGGCTCCGATGCCGGCCTCGCTGGCCCCAGCACCGGCCTAACCCCTCGGCATGCTCCGATCCCGGCCTCGGAGGCCCCAGCACTGGTCATGCCTCACGGGAGGCTCCGCTGCCGGCCTCGTTGGCTCCAGCACCGGCCTAACCCCTCGGCAAGCTCTTATCCTGGCCTCGGAGGCCCCAGTACCGGCCTTGCCTCACGGCAGGCTCCGATGCCGGCCTCGCTGGCCCCAGCACCGGCCTAACCCCTCGGCAAGCTCTTATCCTGGCCTCGGAGGCCCCAGTACTGGCCTTGCCTCACGGCAGGCTCCGATGCCGGCCTCGCTGGCCCCAGCAGCGGCCTAACCCCTCGGCAGGCTCCGATCCCAGCCTCGGAGGCCCCAGCACTGGTCATGCCTCGAGGCAGGCTCCGATGCCGGCCTCGCTGGCCCCAGCACCGGCCTAGCCCCTTGGCAGGCTCTTATCCTGGCCTCGGAGGCCCCAGTACCGGCCTTGCCTCACGGCAGGCTCCGATGCCGGCCTTGCTGGCCCCAGCAGCGGCCTAACCCCTCGGCAGGCTCCGATCCCAGCCTCGGAGGCCCCAGCACTGGTCATGCCTCGAGGCAGGCTCCGATGCCGGCCTCGCTGGCCCCAGCACCGGCCTAGCCCCTTGGCAGGCTCTTATCCTGGCCTCGGAGGCCCCAGTACCGGCCTTGCCTCACGGCAGGCTCCGATGCCGGCCTCGCTGGCCCCAGCACCGGCCTAACCCCTCAGCAGGCTCCGATCCCGGCCTCGGAGGCCCCAGCACTGGTCATGCCTCACGGCAGGCTCTGCTGCCGGCCTCGTTGGCCCCAGCACCGGCCTAACCCCTCGGCAAGCTCTTATCCTGGCCTCGGAGGCCCCAGTACCGGCCTTGCCTCACGGCAGGCTCTGATGCCGGCCTCGCTGGCCCCAGCACCGGCCTAACCCCTCGGCAGGCTCATATCCTGGCCTCGAGGCCCCAGTACCGGCCTTGCCTCAAGGCAGGCTCCGATGCCGGCCTCGCTGGCCCCAGCACCGGCCTAACCCCTCAGCAGGCTCTTATCCTGGCCTCGGAGGCCCCAGTACCGGCCTTGCCTCACGGCAGGCTCCGATGCCGGCCTCACTGGCCCCAGCAGCGGCCTAACCCCTCGGCAGGCTCCGATCCCGGCCTCAGAGGCCCCAGTACCGGCCTTGCCTCAAGGCAGGCTCCGATGCCGGCCTCGCTGGCCCCAGCAGCGGCCTAACCCCTCGGCAGGCTCCGATCCCGGCCTCGGAGGCCCCAGCACTGGTCATGCCTCACGGCAGGCTCCGATGCCGGCCTCGCTGGCCCCAGCACCGGCCTAACCCCTCAACAGGCTCTTGTCCTGGCCTCGGAGGCCCCAGTACCGGCCTTGCCTCAAGGCAGGCTCCGATGCCGGCCTCGCTGGCCCCAGCACCGGCCTAACCCCTCAGAAGGCTCTTATCCTGGCCTCGGATGCCCCAGTACCGGCCTTGCCTCACGGCAGGCTCCGATGCCGGCCTCGCTGGCCCCAGCACCGGCCTAACCCCTCAGCAGGCTCCGATCCCGGCCTCGGAGGCCCCAGCACTGGTCATGCCTCACGGCAGGCTCTGCTGCCGGCCTCGTTGGCCCCAGCACCGGCCTAACCCCTCGGCAAGCTCTTATCCTGGCCTCGGAGGCCCCAGTACCGGCCTTGCCTCACGGCAGGCTCTGATGCCGGCCTCGCTGGCCCCAGCACCGGCCTAACCCCTCGGCAGGCTCATATCCTGGCCTCGAGGCCCCAGTACCGGCCTTGCCTCAAGGCAGGCTCCAGTGCCGGCCTCGCTGGCCCCAGCACCGGCCTAACCCCTCAGCAGGCTCTTATCCTGGCCTCGGAGGCCCCAGTACCGGCCTTGCCTCACGGCAGGCTCCGATGCCGGCCTCACTGGCCCCAGCAGCGGCCTAACCCCTCGGCAGGCTCCGATCCCGGCCTCAGAGGCCCCAGTACCGGCCTTGCCTCAAGGCAGGCTCCGATGCCGGCCTCGCTGGCCCCAGCAGCGGCCTAACCCCTCGGCAGGCTCCGATCCCGGCCTCGGAGGCCCCAGCACTGGTCATGCCTCAAGGCAGGCTCCGATGCCGGCCTCGCTGGCCCCAGCACCGGCCTAACCCCTCGGCAGGCTCTTGTCCTGGCCTCGGAGGCCCCAGTACCGGCCCTGCCTCAAGGCAGGCTCCGATGCCGGCCTCGCTGGCCCCAGCACCGGCCTAACCCCTCAGAAGGCTCTTATCCTGGCCTCGGAGGCCCCAGCACCGGCCTAACCCCTCGGCAGGCTCTTATCCTGGCCTCGGAGGCCCAAGTACCGGCCTTGCCTCATGGCAGGCTCTGATGCCAGCCTCACTGGCCCCAGCACCGGCCTAACCCCTCAGCAGGCTCCGGTCCCATCCTCGGGGGCCCCAACACTGGCCTTGCCTCACGGCAGGCTCCGATGCCGGCCTCGCTGACCCCAGCACCGGCCTAACCCCTCAGCGAGTTCCGGACCCGACCTCGGAGGCCCTAGCACAAGCCTTGCATCATGGCAGGCTCCAATGCCGGCCTCGCTGGCCCCAGCATCGGTCTAACCCCTCTGCAGGTTCCAATCCCGGCCACGGAGGCCTCAGTAGTGGCCCTGCCTCACAGCAAGCTCTGATGTCGGCCACTGGCCCCGGCGCCCGCCTAACCCCTCAGCAGGTTCCGATCACTGTCTCTGTGGTTAGTATTTCAAAGGTTCCAGTTGTAATGTATCAGATCTCTGCCTCCCCCGAATATTGGCCACTGGCATTGCCACTGCCTCCACCGTTTCAAATCCTTCCCAGGCTCTTTTTCCACTCTGAATGTTGTCCAGTGTTCCTAAGCATGCGTGATGGTAGCATTCGACATTTGGTGTAATTTCTCCAAAAAAATAAAGTTGGTAAGATCCGGTTTCTGCTTCTCCTGAATACAAGTCTCTACCACCATCGCGAAGAACTCTTTCAACACCGCATTTCTCCTTGGTCTCCGCTAAACTCTCTCCTTATATGTGATGTCTGAGATTCTTAACAATATAGAGAAATAGCAGTCCTCTTTCACGGCGAATTTTTCCATAAGTTCCAGTGCATTTAGATAAGTTTTGTATGCATCTCCAGTGTCCTGGCATCCATAACGGCTTTCTTACCACCTCTCCGATATTTTTCTTTATCTTTTTCTGTTCTGGGCCCGGTTTCTCCAGGGGTCTGGCGTGCTACTCGCAGTTCCGCCGGGACCCAGAGTCCCGTGATCCAGGCCCCAGCTGGCGTGCCCTGTACTCGACCCCCGCCCAGAACCCAGCGTCTTACTGGGCCTTGTTTCTCCAGGGGTCTGGCGTGCTACTTGCAGTTCGGCCTGGGGCCCAGAGTCCCGCGACCCGGGCCCCATCTGGCGTGCCCAGCCCGCGACCCCTGCCCAGAACCCAGCGTCTTACTGGGTCTGGTTTCTCCAGGGGTCTGGCGTGCTACGCGCAGTTCGGCCCGGGGCCCAGGGTCCCGCGACCCAGGCCCCGGCTTTTGTGCGCCGCGCGCGACCCCTGCCCAGAACCCAGCGTCTTACTGGGCCTGGTTTCTCCAGGGATCTGGCGTGCTACTCGCAGTTCTGCCTGGGGCCCAGAGTCCCGCGACCCGGGCCCCATCTGGCGTGCCCAGCCCGCGACCCCCGCCCAGAACCCAGCGTCTTACTTGGCCTGGTTTCTCCAGGGGTCTGGCGTGCTATGCGCAGTTCGGTCTGGGGCCCAGAGTCCCGCGACCCGGGCCCCATCTGGCGTGCCCAGCCCGCGACCCCCGCCCAGAACCCAGCGTCTTACTGGGTCTGGTTTCTCCAGGGGTCTGGCGTGCTACGCGCAGTTCGGCAGGGGCCCAGAGTCCCGCGACCCGGGCCCCATCTGGCGTGCCCAGCCCGCGACCCCCGCCCAGAACCCAGCGTCTTACTGGGTCCGGTTTCTCCAGGGGTCTGGCGTGCTACGCGCAGTTCGGCAGGGGTCCAGAGTCCCGCGACCCGGGCCCCATTAGGCGTGCCCCGCCCGCGACCCCCGCCCAGAACCCAGCGTCTTACTGGGCCTGGTTTCTCCAGGGGTCTGGCGTGCTACGCGCAGTTCGGCCCGGGGCCCAGGGTCCCGCGACCCAGGCCCCGGCTTTTGTGCGCCGCGCGCGACCCCTGCCCAGAACCCAGCGACTTACTGGGCCTGGTTTCTCCAGGGATCTGGCGTGCTACTCGCAGTTCTGCCTGGGGCCCAGAGTCCCGCGACCCGGGCCCCATCTGGCGTGCCCAGCCCGCGACCCCAGCCCAGAACCCAGCGTCTTACTTGGCCTGGTTTCTCCAGGGGTCTGGCGTGCTATGCGCAGTTCGGTCTGGGGCCCAGAGTCCCGCGACCCGGGCCCCATCTGAGAATCTGAATTTCTAATGTGCTTAGATGCTGCTGCTGCTGCTGCTGCTGGTCCAACATTTTAAGCAAGACTAGAAACAAGACATTTTAACTTACACAGTAAGAAGTCCAGAGAAGATGGAGGACAAGGGGTGGAGAAAATCTTCTCACTGCACATCAACTGTGGGCGTCCTTGTGTTTGTCTTTTGGAGAAAACACAAATGTTTTTCTGTCGGGTACATCCCTGCATTTCAGTTCCCATTGAA
This sequence comes from Muscardinus avellanarius, assembly GCF_963383645.1. Classification (NCBI taxonomy): domain Eukaryota; kingdom Metazoa; phylum Chordata; class Mammalia; order Rodentia; family Gliridae; genus Muscardinus; species Muscardinus avellanarius. Next base: position 39,058,814 of record NC_137790.1, read on the forward strand.
CACTCCTGAGCTGCATGCTTCCCTGCAGGGCAAGATCCTACAATCCATCGATTGTGGGGCCAAAACACAGGAGGAGATCAGCCCCGCAAAGGGACTATAACCGCTTCTTCATAGATCTTTAAGAATCTCCACAGACACCTGTCAGGTTCCAGGCGAATTCTTGGTCCCGTTCTTTCGAGACTTCTGGTTTAACGCCGGCGTCCAACATCAGCGGCCGCACCCGGGCTCTTCCCAGCATTTTGAAACACCCGCCTCTCCTTGTTTTGCTTTTTTTTATGAGTGTGTGTGTGTGATACTGGGGATCGATCCCAGGGACATTCTACCTCCAAGATGTACCTCTATCCCTGTGTTATTTTTTATTTTGAAGAGGGTCTCCTGATGTTGCTGTAAATCTCACTAAGTTACCTAGCACTGACCTTGAACCAAAAATTCTACTGCTTCAGCCTCCTGAGCACTGGGATTATAGGCATGCACCACAGTGCCCAGATAAAATACTTATTTTATTCTTTTTTAAAATTTTTATTGGTGCATTACAATCATACATTTTATTGGAGTACAAGATGGTGGAGATATACATGCACACACCACCTAATTAACCCTTACCCAATTCCTGCCCCATTCCTTCCCTTCCCTTCTTCTCATGTTTGGCTTAGTGATTAATTTTGATATGTTTCTTAATGTACATCATACACATTAGAGAATTTCCCTTTTCCCCCTCCCATACCCTCAGTTAGGTTGCCTTATTTTCTCATCTATCGTATCTCCTTCTTTTCTAGAGTTCTTCCTTCTCTGACCCATTTTCTCTCTAGTTTTCACATATTAGGGAGCATATCTGATTTCTTGGTTTTTGTAACAGATTAATCTCACTTAGCATGTTCTTCAGTTCCATGCATTTCCCTGTAAATAACCTAATTGTGTTTTCCTTTATGGCTGAGTAAAATTCCATTGTGTACATAACCCATGTGTTTGTAATCCATTCATCTGTTGATGGTCATCTTGGCTGGTTCTATAGTTTGGCAATTATACATTGTACAGCTATGAACATAGATACACATGCATTAGTTTGGTAGTCTGTTTCTCATACTTTTGTGTAGATACCCAGAAGTGGTATTGCTGGATCATATGTTAAGTTTGTTTTCATTTTTCTGAGGATCCTCCATACTGTTTTCCAAAGTGGTTGCACTAATTTGAAATCCAGACAACAATGTATTAGAGTTCCTACTTCTCCATATCCTCTCTAGCATTTTTTGTTGTTTGTGTTTTGAATGATTGCCATTCTAGTTGGGGTTAGATGAAATCTCGGTGTAGTTTTGATTTACATCTCTCTGTTTGCTAATGATGTTGGGCATTTTTACATCCCTTTGTTGGCCATTTGAATTTCTTCTTTTAAGTGTCTATTTAGTTCACTTGCTAATTTTTTGAATGGGTTGTTTTCTTAGTGCTGAGTTTCTTGAGTTCTCTGTATGTTCTAGATAATTATTCCTTTATCAGAGGAGTAGATGGCAAATATCTTCTCCCTTTCTGTTGGCTCTCGGTTGAGGTTCTTGATAGTTTTCTTTGCTGTACAGCAGCTCTTCAGTTTAAAGCTTATTCTTATTCTCCACTGTCATAGTCTATTCAGGCTGCTATAGAAAACTTTCACAACATCTTATAAAAAAGCAACAATATACATTTACTTCTCACAGCTCTTGAGGCTCTAAGTCCAAGATGGAGGTATCTAAAAAAGTAGTGTCCTTTAAAGGTTTGTACAGACTCTCTGGGAACTTTTACATAAGAGATATGTCAAGAGAGCTTCATCTTATGTTCATTTTGTTTTGTTTTGTTTTGTACTAAGGGTTGAACATAGGGGCATCTACCTCTGAGCTACACCCCTAACTTATTTATTTATTTATTTATTTTAAAATTTGATACTGTATTGCTAAGTAGTTCAGGGTCTCACTAATTTCTGAGGTTGGCCTTGAACTTATGATCCTCCTGTCTCACCCTTTTCCCCAGCTACTGGGGTTATAGGCATGCACCACTAAACCTGGATATGAAGGCTCCATCTTCAGAACCTAGTCACCTCTTAAATTTCTTATGTCCTAGTACCATCATGTTGGGTGTTTGAATTTTAATCTGTGAATTATGGAAGGCACAAAAATTAAATTACTCTCCACTCACTGTGATGCTCCTAAGGGAATAAAAGAATCCCTGGAAAGGAAATAAATGAAACCAGCATGTCATCACTTCACAAATAACCATATTTATTTCTTCATGAAAATCCCCATACCCATTCCACTCAGTTTATTTTCTGTCCTAAATACTCAACATTCCCCCCAAATGACCTCAATATTCTCATCCCATATGCTGAGCCACTGGCTCCTATCCTCAGCACACCAGTGTCACATTCTATTTGCTAGAGAACCAGCTCCCAGGCATAAAGTACCTGGGAGAACAATTTCCAGAACATAAGAACAATTTCCAGAACATAAAGAACAATTTTTTAGAACATAAGAACAATTTCCAGAAGCTTGGGGCAATCCCATTCATGGATTAGAGCCATAAGAAAAAAATACTAGATTTTTGTGTCCAAAATTGCTTCAAAATGGATTATATATTACAAAATTAGCTCATTGTCTATGACAGTTGGCCTCTCTGGGCCTTTCAATTACAGTATCATGCTTCAGATACATATTTTTACTTTAGTTAACATGAGCTAACCTGAGAGAATAATTACTGCATATGGTACAGCACTTTAAGCAGAGAAATATGTCTACATTCCCTCCAAAAATTCTTTAACATTTTTGTTTTTAGTATGTATGCTTGTACTGAATACCAAATGTTTCCTTAATGTTGGGAGATCCCAGTTACAGTAATATTCCTGGCATTTTCCCTCCTTGTTACTCACTCTATCCTCATGGATTTGGGGTATAATATATTTATTTGGTCATGCTTGTCTATCTCAAATTCTTTTTTCAGGGTGTGGGGTGGGGTGGGGTGGGGATACCTCAAGCTTCTACTTCTGCATAGACTAAGTAGTAGATGAACATATCTGCCTCTTCACAGACACACACAGATACTTCAAGCTATTTCTTTTGACATATGTCTTATTAGTATTTAGCTTACCATTTTTGTTTTCAAATGTCAAACTCATTTCTCATTTTTTTAAAGTTCATAAAGAACAGTGGTAAAAACAGTGAGACCCTTCAATCAGTACTACTCTGCTCCATTCTTCTCAGCTTAGGGATTGCTGGGTCTCTCATGCTAAAGACCCCAGGATTTCCTCCCAGCTGGGATTAGCTCTGCTTTTCTGAGCTTATTTGCTACGACTGCAGCACCAGGCTCCAGAGAGGAGGGGGACTCAGAACTGAGCTCAAAACCAGAGAGGATATATACCGGCCTCATGGCTGAGGACATGGCAGCAGCGCCATACTGCCGGCGGCAGCGGCGACTTCACCGGAAGACTCCAGACCAGTGCACTCAACAAGCCACCAGGCTCCAGAGAGGAGGGGTGGACAGCGAGCCGAAGTGAGCAGCTGCGGAACAGCCAGGTCAAATTCAGCAGTTTTTTCGGCACAATTCAGCAGTTTTTTCAGCACAAGGAGTGTCTGAAGCTCCCAGGGTCCGGGCTCAGCACACCCTGCAGGGACTCAGAGTGGAGCTCAAAACCAGAGAAGAAATACACCAACCTCACGGCTGAGGGCGTGACAGCAGTGCCATATTGCCAGCAGTGGCAGCAGCGAGTTCACTGAGTCCACTACAGTTCCATCAGCGCACTCAACAACCGTGAGTCAAATTGCGGCCCCTAGAGAAGAAATCCCCATACTGCACTCCCAGGGACTTACGCAGATAGTCTCCCTGGGTCAGAGATTTTTGCAGTCCAACCCAGTGGTGGAGTGGCGGCAGCAGAGATATCACACCATAGCTGCAGCTCCTCATGGGAGAATGAATGCCCAGCCTGGCACCCCCATGGTCTAAAGAAGCTTTAATTGACTCCCTGGGTCTGAGATTTTGTGATACAACCTAGTAAAGGAGTAGTGGTGACCGAGATACCACAGACTCAAGATCCAGAGCACCTTAAGTGAACTCGTAGTGACCCAGGAAAGAACCCAGAGAAGGCACAAACTTCCGAAATCATGGGAAAGAGAAATAACAATGGAGCAATTAATGCCCACAACCCCACAACATCAGAACCTGATAACACAGAAATTCAGAGATCTCTAGAAGATCAAATCAGGAAAATAACTGTAGAAATAATAGAGGACTTTCGAAAAGAATTCAGAGAGAGTCAAAAAGAGATAAAGGATTCAATAATTGAAGTAAAGGCCTCAATTCAAAGTATAAACAACAGATTAGACCACATGGAGAATAGAATCTTGCTCCTAGAAGATGATCACTCCAAAAATGAATTCTTAGTTTCTAATTTAGAAAAAAAAACCTGGCAGCAGGAATTTGACATTGAAGAAATATGGGCCCATTTTAAGAGAGCTAACCTAAGAATAAATGGAATAGAGGAAGGAAAAGAAGGTGAAACCAAAAGGATCAATAATCTCTTCAAGGAAGTGATAGCAGAAAATTTTCCAAACATAGAGCAAGAGGTCAATACACAGGTCCAGGAAACTTATAGAACTCCCTTTAGCAGAATCAGAGAAGAGGATCCCCATGCCACATAATTGTCAAAATGACTAATTTGGAAGCCAAGGAGAGAATCTTGGCAACAAAAACAAAAGGCCAAGTGACATTCAGAGGCAAACCAATTAGAATCACTCCAGACTTCCCAAACCAAGTCATGAAAGCCAGAAGGGCATGGAGTAACATATTCCAAACTCTGAAAGAAAACAACTTCCAGCCAAAAATTTCCTACCCAGCAAAACTATCTATCAAATTAGATGGGGAAATAAGAAGCTTCCATGACAAACAGAAACTGAAGGAATTTATGTCTTCAAAACAAGTGCTAGAGAAAATACTCAAGGAGATTAACTGCAAAGAAGCAATAGGTAATACATGCTAGAACCAAAGAAATAAGATTTCCCATCCAGCAGACAACTAAGGAAAGAATAAACAGTATCTCAAACAGAAATAAATCTTAACATGTTAGGAATTAAAAATTATCTCTCTATAATCACACTGAATGAAAACGGCCTCAACTCCCTAATAAAAAGACTTAAAGTGGCAAAATGGATTAAAAACCAGAATCTATCCATCTGCTGCTTACAAGAAACTCACCTTACAAGTAAAGATAGAAACAAACTCAAGGTAAAGGGCTGGAGCAAGGTAATCCATGCTAATGGAACTCGAAGACAAGCAGGAGTAGCAACTATGATATCAGACAAGTTAGACTTCAAACCCAAACTTATTAGAAGAGACAAAGAAGGTCATATTTTACTGATAAAAGGAATAACCCAGCAAGAGGAAATAACAACATCTATGCCCCAAACATAGGTGCAGCTACTTTCATAAATCAAACTCTTTGTGACATGAAGTCACACATAAATCCCAGTACAATAATACTAGGAGACTTCAATACACCTCTCACAACACTAGACCAATCTTCCAGACAAAGGGTCAGTAAAGATGCCTCAGAACTAAAGAACACAATTAACCAAATGGACCTGTTGGACACATATAGAATATTTCACCCAACTACAGCAGAGTTTACATTTTTCTCAGCTGCTCACAGAACCTTCTCCAAAATAGATCACATCCTGGGACACAAAATGAGCACTAGCAAATTTAAAAAATGTTACATACTTCTCTGTGTCATTTCAGACCATAATGGAATGAAATTAGAAATCAACTATAAGAAGACCCAGAGAAACAACATAAACATGTGGAGACTGAACACCACACTTCTGAATGAAGAATAGATCATAGAAAATATAAGAGGTGAAATCAAGAAATTTCTAGAAACAAATGAAAATAAAGATACAACATATCAAAACCTCTGGGACACTTTGAAGGCAGTATTAAGAGGAAAATTTATAGCACTGAGTGTTCACATAAGAAAAACAGAAAATCTTCAAATAAATAACCTAACAACACACCTCAAAGCCCTTGAAAAGCAGGAACAATTGAACCCCAAAGCCAGTAGAAGAGAGGACATTATTAAAATTAGAGCAGAAATTAATGAAATAGAGAATAAAAAAACAATACAGAAAATCAACAAACCCAATAGCTGGTTTCTTGAAAAAATTAACAAGATAGATAAACCAGTAGCCAACCTAACTAAAAAAAAAAAGGGGGGAATCAACCCAAGTTATGAAGATAAGGGATGAAAAAGGAGAAATTACTACTGACAGTGTAGAAATCCAGAGGATTATCAGAGACTACTTTGAAAGACTATACTCAACAAAATGGAAAATCTGGAGGAAATCGACAACTTTCTAGATAAATACAACCTTCCTAAACTGAGTCAAAAAGATATAGAACACTTAAACAAACCAATAACAATCAAAGAGATTGAAATATCAATAAGGAACTTACCATCAAAAAAAGCCCAGGACCAGATGGTTTTCCAAGTGAATTCTATAAAACCTTTATAGAAGAGCTAACCCCAATGCTCCTCAAACTATTTTGTGAAATAGAAAAAAAAACAAAAAAAACAGGACTCTCCCAAATACATTCTATGAAGCCAACATCACACTAATACCCAAACCGAATAAAGACAGTTCAAGGAAGGAAAACTACAGGCCTTTATCTCTGATGAACTTGGATGCAAAACTATTAAATAAAATACTAGCAACATGTATTGAAAACCACATCAAGAAAATCATAAGCCATGACCAGGTAGAGTTCATCCCAGAGATGCAAGGCTGGTTCAACATACAAAAATCAATCCATGTAATTCACCATATAAACAGAATCAAGGACAAAAATCACACAATCATTTCAATAGACGCTGAAAAAGCATTTGATAAAATTCAACATCCATTTATGATAAAAACTGCAGAGAATTGGAATAGAAGGAACATATCTCAACATTATTAAGGCAATCTACAATAAGCCCACCACCAACATCATATTAAATGGGGAAAACTTCAAGAATTCCCCCTTAAAACAGGAACAAGACAAGGATGTTCATTATCACCACTTCTCTTCAATATAGTACTAGAGACTCTAGCCAGAGCAATAGGCAAGAAAAGGAAATCAGAGGAGTACACATAGGAAAAGAAGAACTCAAGCTTTCACTATTTGCAGATGACATGATACTATATTTAGAAAACCCAACAAACTCAACCAAAAGGCTTATAGAACTGATCAACAAATTCAGCAAAGTATCTGGATACAAAATCAATCTTAAAAAATCAGAAGCTTTACTGTACACCAACCATAAGACCAGTGAAAAAGAAATTCACAAAAAAAAATACTTAGGAATAAACTTGGCCAAGGAGGTAAAAGACCTCTACAAAGAAAATTATAAAAGACTGAAAAAAAAATCAAAGAAGATCTTAGAAGATGGAAGGATCTTTCAAGTTCATGGACTGGCAGAATAAATATCATTAAAATGGCCATCCTTCCAAAAGTGATCTACATATTTAATGCAATGCCTATTAAACTACCAAGATCATTCCTCACAGACATAGAAAAATCAGTCCTTAAATTTATCTGGAATAACGAAAAGCCCAGAAAAGCCAAAGTAGTTCTCCGCAACAAAAACCATGCAGGAGGAATCACAATACCTGACTTTAAACTATACTACAAATCCATTGTAATAAAAACAGTATGGTACTGGCAAAAAAACAGATACATAGACCAATGGAGCAGAATAAAAGACCCAGAAACAAGTCCACACACTTTCAGTCAATTGATTTTTGACAAAGGGGCCAAAAACATACACTGGAGAAAAGATAGCCTGTTCAACAAATGGTGTTGGCAAAACTGGTTAAACATATGCAGAAAATTGGAAATTAATCCCACCTTCTCACCCTGTACAAAAGTCAATTCAAGATGTATCAAAGACTTGGAAATCAAACCAGAGACCTTGAAGCTCCTTGAAGAAGGTATAGGTCCAACACTGCAACACATAGGCACAGATAAACACTTTCTCAACAAGACCCCAAAGGCACAACAGATTAAAAGGTGAATCAATATGTGGAATTGCATGAAACTGAAGAGCTTCTGTTCAGCAAAGGAGACTATCAAGAACCTCAATTCAGAGCCAACAGAATGGGAGAAGATTTTTGCCACCTACAACACTGATAGTGGACTAATATCTAGAATATACAGAGAACTGAAGAAAATCAACACTAAGAAAACAAAGCACCCAAAAACAAAATGGGCAAATGAATTAAATAGACACTTCACAAAAGAAGAAATTCAAATGGCCAATAAATGCATGAAAAAATGTTCAACATCACTGGCAATCAGAGAGATGCAAATCAAAACTACCCTGAGATTTCACCTAACTCAAGTAGAATGGCAATCATTCAAAACACAAACAAAAACAGATGCTGGCGAGGATGTGGAGAACTCTAAGACATTTTTGGTGGGATTGCAAATTAGTGCAGCCACTTTGGAAAACAGTATGAAGAATCCTCAGAAGAATGGGAACAAATCTACCATTTGATCCAGCAATACCACTTCTGGGTATCTACCCAAAAGATAGGAAACCAAACTACCAAACTAATGTATGTGTATCTCTCTTCATAGCTGCACAATTCTCCATAACCAAACTATGGAACCACCCAAGATGTTTATCAACAGATGAATGGATTACAAAACTGTGGGATATGTACACAATGGAATTTTACTCAGCCATTAAAAAAACTCAATTACATCATTTTCAGGGAAATGGATGGAACTGGAGGACATTATGCTAAGTGAGATTAGTCAGTCACAAAAAATAAGAAATCAGATGCTTTCCCTAAAATGTGAGAGTTAGGGAGAAATGGGTCATAGAAGAAACTCTAGATGAAAAAGAAAATCCTATAGAGGGGCAAACAAGACAACCTAATTGAGGGATGGGAGGGGTGAAGAAGGAAATTCTCTAAAACACGCAATGTACTTAAACATATCGAAGTCAACCAGTAAGCCAAGCAAGGGAAGGAGGGACTGGAGGGAATGGGGTGGGAATTGGGTAGGGGTTAAATCAGTGACGTGTACATGTATGTACACACAAGTGTTTTTACCCCAATATGATGTATGAATATAATGCACCAATAAAAATTAAAAAAAAGAACAGTGGTAAATACTGAGTCATTCAAAGACCCCCCGCTCGACCCCAAATGGGTTCGAAATTAAAAAGCCATGACACAAAACAAAAAAAAATGATAATTTTAGGAAAAATATACAGGAGAGAGGATTTGTTTGAAGGAGCACACATGGCTTTGAGCTTTGTCTTTAGGGCATTTTGACCTCAGTGTGTATAGCAGCTTATGTGGAGGCTCTTGGGTATTTACAGTAATGTTATTGGCTTTTAATTCCTGCACTGGGCAAGAGACATTAGCATACAGGCTTTCTTGGCAGGATTAGCACAAGCAAAGGCATGGGCTGAATAGGCTTTAGCAAAAAGCATGGGTGGCCCCGGCCAAATATGGGGGACTGTGGGATGCAGGCTGTGGCATCTTGGTCTTGAACTGCACTTAGAGTATATGCTCTGGCAGTCGGGGCTTTAGCAGATGCCTTGGCAGATGCTGGCAGATCACAGAGGCCTCAGTAAGCAGGCACAGCTGAAGCAAACACACAATTATTGAGAAAAGAGTGTCTTCACAGGCCATTTAGGCACTGGTTGGCAGAACAATCTTTGCTACTTTCAAACTGCAGCTGTGTTATACATGTGCTAGCAACATGAGGGAAGTTCTAGCTTTAAATTCTGAGTTCAAGATTAAGAAAATATGTTGGATAGGCTGGCCAATTTCACTTGAATCTTCTGAAATAAAAGAAGAGAATGAGATAATGAAGAACCATAAAAAAATCCCAAACCCCAAATACCATACAGTTAGCCCATCAGTGTAGAAAACAGTAACAATTGAAAATTTGTTATACTTAAGCAAAGGAGACTCATGGCTCATGTGCTGATTCTTCTTTTTTTAATTTTTTGGCTGTACTAAGGATGAAACTCAGGGGGCATTTGACCTCTGAGCTACACCCTCTGCCCTATTTTTTATTCTTTAGTTTGAAACAGGGCCTCACTAAATAGCTGAGGCTATCCACATACCACGTACCACAATCCTCAGGCAGGTCTCAACCTCCTGAATGCTGGGATTACAAGCATGCACCATAATGCCTGGCTTCATGTGTTGATTCTTAATAGTCCACTAGAGGTGTGACCTCTCAACATCAACCACAGCTTTAGCTACAGATGATTTCTTAGCTGAATGTGAAGTTGGCAGGTAAATATTTTCTTGAGAAAGAGTTTTGCTTAGGCCTAAAGTACTTTGTAAGAAGCAGTAGAAAAACCAGGGATGAAAGTGCCCTTGATCTAAGACTATGGTCTCTGATTCACCATATGGGCTGTACATACTTGATTCATTATTGGAATGTCAGAAATGCAGTGCTTAAAATGGAAATAGTAATTCATGTGCTTATCAGAACTCCATGATTAATCACTTGATAGGAGTGAGTTTTGGGTTCAGAAGATTTTGGAGACAGGGTAGAAAATTATATCCTGGTTCAATAAAATCAAATTCAATATTTGACTTCATCTTTTCTCACTTACTGTCTTAACATGAATCCTCCACTATAGTCCCTTAAAGAATAAAAAAAAATCTGAGAAAAAAGATTTTCAGGAATGAACTGTTCTCAATGTGGTAGACAGCTTTTGATCTATATTTGGTAGGCTTGGATTCTGTACCATGATATATTATATATACTATTAACTGTAGTATACATTAAAAGAAATGAAGAATGTCATAGAGGTCCTAAAGAACCACAGCAGCCAGGTGTGGTGGCTCATGCCTGTAATTCAAGTACGTGGGAGGCTGAGACAAGAAGATTGCATGTTTGAGGCCAGCATCAGCAACTTAACAAGACCCTCAGATACTTAATTAAATCCTATTTCAAAATAACAACTAAGAAGTTCTGGAGGTATAGTTCAGAGGTTGACCACCTCTGTGTTCAATCCCGAGTACCAAACAACCATTCCAATTCCCATTCCCAGGAGAGATAGTTCTGGTTGTAGCTATTGAAGGAGAAACAAAATTCAGCCACTGGAGAACAATCTACCTGAGGCTATATATATATATATATATATGGAAAAGGTGAAATTTTACATTAACTGGAAACGCAATATGCAAATTTTATTGTGGTCTTTAATTTCTATGGGTCTCAAAATATTTAAAGATTTTAATTTTCAAAAGGGTTTAAGCTTTGTGACTTTAATTTTCCTTTGGAAATTCGTAATTGGAGAGGGATTATATTTAAGTTTGGAATATCTCATGCTGCCATTTTATTGCAGTGTTTTTGTATATTCTGTTTTTTGTTAAAGTCGCCTTAAGTTTCATGATAGGGCTGAAATTGGCTATGTTGAAGTAAATAAATATATAGGTAGTAAATAGTACACAAAACAACTATTTAGACTTTGTACAGTAAACACTCAGAGTTGATTAAATTAATGTTATGATCTGAGCTATTTGTATCCTCAGTGCTCCCAGAAGGATAGCAAAATTGTAATGGTTGGGAATGAGAGCCCAGCATCATGAAGGTGAGAACAGAATTGTCTATAATGACTGTGAATCATCTCTAAAAAGGAATTAGGTAGAACCCTGCTTGGCTATGGGTTGATAATGAAACCCACTACATTAACAGAACAGCACAATAAAACCTAACTGAAAACCAAACTGTGGCATTTTATGGTGATGGTCTGAGTGGCACTACAATTTCTTTTCCCTTAGCTTTCTTTTCCGTGAAGGAGCCTCTCTTTCTATTAAACTCATGGTCTGTCTCTATCTCATAGAAGATGCTCAAACTATCTCACTGATAATCTTTGTAATAATATTTTTTACATAATTGGTTCCTTTTTTTTTTGCCTTAGTAGTAAAGTGCTCACAAGGAAAAGACATTTGCATTTGATAGGGTTTTTTGTGATGGGCTAAAAAAAATGTCCCCTTAAAAAACACTTACAAAGACAATGTGAAATGTTCAGAGGGGAAATAAGTGAATCATGAGATTCTAATTTCATTAATGAATCAATACATTGATAGATTAATGGATCTATTGGATGGTAAGGTAGGCAGATAGGGTATAGCTTGAGGTGGTAGGGTAGTGTGTGACCTTGGGGACTATATATATACAGTTCATATGTTCCTCATCCCCCTCACTCTCTGCTCCCTGCCACCATTCCTGGTGCTCCATAGATATATTGGTAAATGGACGGAAATCTCTGAAACCTCCAGAGCTGTGAACAAATACATGTTTCATCCTCTAAGTTGTAGTCATTAGGTATTTCAGGTCACAGCACTGAGAATGCTGAATGAAACAGCTTTGCTTTCAGCATCACAAGTCTTCTGCAAGCTGACCACTGCTCCTCCTCACCACCTCCTCCACCTCTTGGTTGGAAGGGCTGATCCCTGAAGAAGAAATTCATCTGATGGTATGGGTCAGACTGTGAATAGCTGTGGTTCAATTAGCAGTCCCCCTTCCCCTAACATAAATGCCCCAACTTCTCATTTGCCAGGCAAAAAGCTGATATTTTAGCTTATAACATTTTATTTTTGTCTTATAAAGATTTTAGGAACCCAGGTGGTGATTAAAATTATTACTCAGTATTCTCCTTTGCAGACGAAAACACAAATACACTTTCCCAATGGAAACCATAGTTCAGCTGCTGAAAATCAGTTATGATTTTACAATTCCTTCCTTATGTAAAGCCAGCAGAAAAGGCAACTTTAGCTACAGGCTGTTTCTTCCAAAACACATGGTAGCTGTGAGCAAAATTCACTCTCATTCAAATCAATGTATCTCAGAATCTAGAGAATGATGTGACGGGTCTTATGCAGAATTATTCAGACATGTGAAAATAATAGTCCATCTTTAAATCAACACTAATAAACATGAATTTAGGTACTGAGTTGCACTGACTCTGATACTGTCTTTATTCACCTTGGAAAAAGAAAGAATTGAAGAAATTGAAAATTCATGGAAGAATTTTTTGAGTGACTGTTATCTGCAAATGACTTATATAATTATTAAAAGCAAATATTTTTCTTGTTATTTAATGATGCTTGGGAAGGCCCACATAAGTAAGAAAAAAATTATTTTCTTTTTAAGTGATGCAAAGTATAGTATGTGGAAGGGATAAAAAAAAATCCCTCTAGGGTTTTTGGAATGCAGACCAATAATGAAAGCATAGAACCTGGGTTATGAGTTGGAAGGATAATATGTACTATAGAAATAATGGGAGGACAAGTGGGAAAATGAAAAATATAGAAGCCTTGTGTGCCTAAGGAAAGGCATTGACATTTTCAAATGATATTTGATAATGCCATTTCTGTAAATATGTTTTAAGTACAGAAACCTTTTGCATGAAAGACCTGTGGAAACTTTTTCTTAGGAAGTCTTGAGAGACATCGAAGAAATCTTTCAAAAATAGTGCCGATTTTCACTTTATGAAATGGATACCCAGACATTTTAATGTGTACTGAGGCACAGTGTTGCTCTAGTGTTCCAGCAACTTCTATTCTAACTTTCCTATTTACTTCTTTTACTTTATAAGGACTCATATCTTATGCCTTATCATTATTAGTAGTAATATTTTTTTTGGGGGGGAGTAAGGATTTGATAATGGTTCCAATTTCTTTGCCAGTAGTATTTCCACATTGTGGTCTCTGTGTATGTGTAATAAGGTATATTCTTTAATAAAAACCTTATATTTCTATTTTCTTGGGCTACTAAAGGAGAAAAAACTATAGATATACCCCAGATCTAAAGTAAAATTACTATGGTATGTCCTATCTTTACAAGTTGATCAAGTTATCTAAGTGTTCTTAGTTTATATTCTTTTGCTTAGGAAATAGTGGTGATAATGTATATGTTTTATAGGGTCGAGGATTATAAGTAGTTATATAAAAACATCTTAAATATAAATGACACATAATAAATATGAGATCTCGTTCATCTTTTCCATGTGTATTTTCTGAAGAACTAGTATCTAACTCATAATTAACTTGTAGAGGTCTTTATGATTTCATTCTTACAATGCCACTTGCAGAGATAGTCGTTTAGATAAACTTGTTAAGTGTGGCATTTGTAGATGAAATACTTTAAGAAACAGCCTATATTGCTTTAACCCTTCAACCTATCATTTCTTTCTTTCTTTCTTTCTTTCTTTCTTTCTTTCTTTCTGTACTGGGAATGAACTTTTTAAAAATTTTTTTATTTTGAAACAGAGTCTCACTGAGTTGCACAGCGCCTCACTAAGCAGCTGAGGCTGTCCTGGAACCACGATCTTCCTGTCTCAGCATCCAGAATGCTAGGATTACAAGCATGGACCACCACACCCAGCTTCATCCTTCTATTTCTACATTCGATCTTAGCCTATAGGCCAAGAAGCAATCATCATCTTTCTACTTCATTGTGGATTTCATAAGATAAAGATACTTTGGAAGAATATTAATTTACCATTTTTTGCAGAAACTGTCTAATAGATAAACAATATGCAACGGGACTCCTATGACAAGGCTTCAATAGGAATGTGCCATTTTTATCATTTGGTTATGCATCAGGAAACTTTTATCTATTATTCTTTTTCTATTTAAAAAGAAATAGAGCCAGGTGTGGTGGCGCATGCTTGTAATCCACATTTGGGAGGCTGAGACCGGAGGATCGCAGTTTGCAGACAACCTCAGCTACTTAGTGAGGCCCTTCACAACTCAGTGAGACAATGTTTCAAAATAAAGAATAAAAAATTGGGCAGGGGGTGTAGCTTGGAGGTCAAATGCCTCTAGGTTCTATCCTCAGACCCCCCCCCAAAATATCATTAATCTCTTTATGTAGCTCTTATAATATGTTGTATGATTTTATATAAAAGAATTTAGTTAAAATCTGCATATATTCATTCATCTCAGATACAAAACAACCAAAATTAAAATTTATACAAGGTCTTAAATTTTCTGAATCCCAAACTCCATTTTACACCCAAAGGCTTACGAATACAAATTTTAAAACTTTTTTTCCCTCTAAGCATGAAGCAGACTAGGAATTTACATATAAAATATATCTGGCTCAATATCAAGTTCTTGTGCTTTTGTCCCGAGCTTGGGTTTCTATATTTTAGTATGGTATTACCAAAATTTCTGTTCTTCATTGCTCAGAACTTCTCCTTGTCTCTCTAGGTCTAAATTTCTTTGGTCAGAACATGATTACAAGTTTCAGAAGTTTTATTTTTGTACTGGGGATTGAACCTGAAAGCATTCTACTTTTGAGATATACCCCTGGTCCAATTTTATTTCTTATTTGGAAACAAGATCTTGCTAAGTTGATCCTGACGCTACTTCCTGAGGCTGTCCTTGAATTTAGATTCTTCTGTGTCAGCCTCCCAAATACTGGGATCACATGTGTGCACCACCACACTCATCTCAGGTTTCAGAATTTTGAGTAATCTACATGTAGTTTTGTGTGTGGCACTCCATGGATATGGAAGATTTCTTCTTGCCTTCCTGAGATGAGTATTTTTGCTTGTTTCTTTAAGCAATCTCACACAACACAGAAAGGTTACAGACTAGCTATATTTCACCTAACTCTAAATTGTTTTCCAAATTCTAAAAATATTAAAATCTTTTCTGGAGTGCCAAATAGGGTAGTTCAAGATTGAAATTTATATGACTCTGTGGGTATAGTGTGTGCATGTGTGTGTGTGTGTGTGTGTGTGTGTGTGTGTAATAAAGGTTTAGATGAAGGAATTGTGAGCACATGCAATGTGACATTGAGTTCTGTCAAGTTGTTCTGGTCCTAGAATCCCCAACTAGTATTTGAAATGTTCTGACAAAGAAGTTATCGCTTGGAAACAGTATTTTCAACAGGGAAAAGTGCAGAGTAGTACATAGAAAAAAATTTAAATATGCATGTAATTATCACAGAGGTGACTCTAGGGAATTCTAACAAAATAGGGTAGAAAAGCTGGAAGTTAGCATTTAATGGTTACTAACTTTCGAGAACTGGTATGATAAACATTATTATGAGCCATAAGAAAGCAGAGAAGTAATGTTTTGGCTCTATAAAAATCTGAGGATAATTATTTTCTAAATTTTGCCACTAGTGAGAAATTTATTACTGCAGTATGTTTATTTGCTTTATAACTATTTATTACAGTCCTATTGTGCTGTGTGAAGTGCTAAAGATTGTCATTTGCCACTTTATTATAATCATCCTGGGTAACAAAATACATTCTTGTCAATTTAAATGTCCTGTGTATTGCATTCTATTAGTGTATTGTATTCTGTAGTAAACATCTGTTGCATTTTGTATGTCCATCATATTTCCCTTTTAGAAACTGTCCCCTCCCCATCTGGTGATAATTTAATTAAAAACCCACACCATTACTGTCACCAGCCAATTTGACCCAGTGAGCGATTGAGGGATGGGCAGAGCATGAAAGATGAGCCGTTGCTACATTATTCCAGGGCTCTTGTTAAAGTTATAGAGAAATAGCTATTCTCTTTTATTTGGAGGCTGTTAAGTTTGAAATAAACTAAAATTTATTGCCCCTATTTCTTCTTTTTTGGGAAAAACTGACTAGACTTTAATATTTACTTTAAGTAAGATTAAAGAACTGGATAAAGTAAGACACAATCTTAATATCACTGAGTAGATTAAATTGAGCATGATCTTGCACCATCTCTGGACTTTAGAGTAAAATGAGATGATGGCATTACCTTTCTCATTTTCTTGAGATAATTTTATCTGCATTTATGTCACTTAAAACCAAAGAGTTTAGACTAATGCATATTCATCATTGGTTGTATTAATAAGCCATAGCATAAGGTATTCAGTGTATTTTTCTTCCCCAAACTTTTACAAGAGAATATATGGTTTTCCTACCTTTATTTTGATAAGAAGGCAGAGCTATTGCAAAATAAAATAAACTAAGCAGAATTTGGCATAGATGAGACCTAAATCTTACTTCTTCTCATCTATAATTTAAATATAAGGTTGTAAAAATATCATGATAGCAGTGATAAATGCTTTTCAGATGAAAGAAATGATGGTTAATTTTATGTATCAACTTGACCAGGTCATGGGGTACCCAAATATTTGTTTATATAGTATTACTCTTTGAGTCTGTGAAGGTGTTACTGAATGGGATTTACACCTAAATCAAAAGGCTGAGTAAAGCAGATTGCCCGCTCCATTGTGAGTGATCTTTATCCAAACCATCGAACATCTGAGTAGAATAAAAGGCTGAATAAAAACTCTATCTGTCTTTCCTCTCCTCTCTTCTCTCTCTCCTCTCTCCCGGGCAAAGTTGAGCTAGGACATAAGTCTTTTCCAGCATTTGGAACAGGATACAGACAATGCATTAGGGTTCTCCAGAAACATGGAAGAGGAAATGTATTATGGGAATTGGTTCATGTGATTAAGGAGGCTAAGAAGCACTACCATTTTCTATCTGCAAGCTGGAGCTCAAAGCAAGCTCGCATTGTAATCCAGTGAGTCTGTGGATATGAAAACTACCATGTGGCAGAAAAAAGAGAGGTTCTAGTGTGAGTCCCAGGGTCCGATGGCTCAGAACCAGGAGCAAGCTCTAATGTCTAACAGCTACAGATTGGGAAAAGAAGAGGGAGAAAGGGAGGGGGATGGGGAAAGAGACAGAGTGGGAGAGCAAGAGCGAGCGAGAGAGAGCAAGAGAGATCGAGAGAGTGAGAGCGAGAGCGAGAATGAGAGGGAATACGAACTCTCTCTCCTTCACATTTTTGTTTACTCTGGCCCTTAACAGATAGGAGGGTATCCACCTACATTGTCAAAGATAAGTCTTCTTTACATAGTCAACTGAATTATTCTAAACTCTTTAAGAAATCCTTTTAGACATGCCCAGAAATGTTTTACCAATTATCTAGGCACCTGCTAACTGAAGAGGTTGACACATAAGATAGACCATCATACAGATTGTCATCAGCTTGCTGAGTGAAGGTCTTGGGAATTCTCAACTTTCACAACCATTCAGATCAATTCCGTATAACAATTCTACCTATGGAGCTATACTGTAGTTCCCTCTTATCAACAGGAAATATGTTGCAGGAGCACATGCAGAAGCAGTAGATAGTATTAGATCCTTTATATACTTAATGTTATTTTCCCTACACATGCATATTCATGATAAAGCTTAATTTATTAATAAGACATGGTAAGAGATTACAGTAATAACATAGAGCAAATGTTCACAATATACTTACAATAAAAATAATTTTAAATGTATGCATTTTTTATTTCTGGAATTTTTCATTTAGTATTTTTGAATTGTGGTTGACTATGGAAAATAAGGTGTTGGATGAGGAAAGACTACTGTATATATTCTCTGGAGAACAAGACTAATACAGATTTTGATATAAAGGATATAGTTCTTCAGCAGAATTTTCTGTGATGACTGAAACATTCTCTGTGTTTTTCAATAAAGTAGTCACTAGACATATGTGGCTATTGGACACTTAAAATTTTATCAGTCTAAATAAAACTGCATACTCTTTATATAACTCTGTAAAATACTTAGGACTAGTGTCTACTTTTTTAAGAGAACAGCGCTAGAGCTACCATATCTTTATAAGTAAATCTATTTACATATTTTGCTATATTTTATCTTGCATATTATTTTGTGGATTTATTTCCTTTGATTCCCCTCTGTCCTTTTTATGAATTGCTAGTTTACTAATTAAGAGTGTCTTCTTTCTTTCTTTTTTTTTTTATTAAGGAACAAATTAGATGCCCCTTAGAAATATAGATAGAATTTGTTTCCAAAAACTGTGGAATAGTAAGATAAATTATTTTTCCATAAATTCACCAAGAATCAAGTAAAAGCAGAATATTGTTTGTAATCTCCCTATCTCAGCTCTATGCATCACCAATACAGCTCTTTTTGTCAATCTGACTCAAAATTGGAATCCTCAGTTAAATTTAGTATAACCATACTGGCCTGCCTTATTTCTTAGAAGTACGCTGTAGTATTTCTAACAGAAATTCTATTAATTAATAATGTGAGCACAAAGAATCTTCTAAAACTAGAGCCTGAAAGGATTCACACTAAAAACAGACACTGAAAATTTTGGCGCATTTTAAAAAGTAACTAGTTATTTCTATTTACTACAAATTATTTGCTGCTGAAAAATAGAAGAACAGTAAGGAAAAGGTCAACAGTGGTTATATATGAGTAATAGAATCACTAAAATATTTTTGCTGGCTGTCTGTTTTATTTATTCCTATATAGTTTTTATTTTTATCAAACCATATGGATTTCTCTTATAAATAAACATCGAAGTGAGATTTACTTAAATGTGGAATTTTTAGTTTGAGTAGTTCCACTTTAGAATACTAAACTATTTTAGGGAAATGATGTCTTAGAAAAAGACACAAGGAGAAAAGATTTTAAAATCTGAATTCATACAGGTTAAAACCAAGGGACAGCCAGGTATGGATGGGAGCACTCATTTCCTCATCAAATACATTGAGTGACGATTGTGTTACGTTTTGGTACCTTTTTTCAGTTACTTAAATTCCACCAAACAAGGCAAAGTTTCTGCATTGTTAAAATTTAAATTAGAGTTGAAGAGGAAAACCAAGATACAGGACAGAAAATAACTAAAAGAAGTCCAGGTTTATAAAGGGCATTAAAAAAAAAAAAACTAGATGTGTAAATGGGTATTTGGTGGAGCAGAGTTGGAAAGGAAGTGGGTCTTCAGTTAATGGTTCACCGAAAATGTCACCATGGCTCCTTGGTAAAGTGCATAATGGTGATTTGGAAGAAGATTGTTCCGAGTTGAGAAGACTGCACATCCAACAATCATGTGGCAGTTATAAAATTGACTTAAAGAAACATAGAGATGGTGTCTTTGCTTGTTCTTTTTTTGTTTTGGTTTAATAAAGACCATTTTTAGTTTATGTTCAATGTTAAAAACCATCTTCAGGATGCATCTGTGGTCATTGGCAACACTTTCAGCTTGCATATTACATACTATTAAACTCCAGGATCATATGCTTCTATATGAAGTAGGGTGGATATTTGCTTTCATTGGGGGAGGGGTTAGGGAAGGGCATTATCCCTCTTGATGAGTTGAAGGTGTCTGATGGCCATATATCTTAGATAATTTTGATGTAATTATTGTAGAGATAAAACTTATGCTTCAAAAGATCAATATATAGAGATTTGCATATTGTGATTGCATATTTGAATAAGAGAAGGCAGAAATGTTTATATTGCTACTTGATGTGTATGTAAAAAGACAGAAACAGCCCATCTTGAAGTAATTTTTTAATAGTTGTGAATCTCTTTTTCTATTATATACTGTTATAATCGTAAGTTGAAATTTTAGCAAAATGACAACTAGGGCGGGGTGGGCTAAAATAATAGACCATAATTCTAAAAGAGAGCACTGAACATTTTTTAAGCAGTAGCACATACTAAGTTAAAATTTAAATAAATTTAATATTGTTATAATCAATCATATATAGCCCATATATATTACTAATACTCTATGCTGTACATTATGCTATATAAAATTAATACTGTACCTGTGAATTCTTAACATCTCTACAACACATGCAGTTTACATCATATGTAAAATGCTAGAGAGCAAAGAGAATGACAATCAATGCTTCTACTACTCAATAAGCTAATTTTCTTCCACAATGGTCCACATTTTCAACGGGCCATGAAATTTCTTTTTCTAGGTCAATTTACTATGAGTCAATTTGCTATGAGAGTCAATTTAGCATGGATTTTTAGATTTTTAGTCCCGGGGATCTCTAACAACTGTATATTTAAAATGTTTAAATATTTTACCTAAATTTAATATTTTAAAAGTGAAATATAAATGTTCTGAGTAACCATATCAAATCTCAGTAAATTAATCCATAGAGACAAAAGTGACAACTGATAATTTTTCTCTTTTCATTTTAGTACCTTTTAGCACAATTAAATTTGTAAATAATTTACTTTGTTCTCAGTAGGAAAAAATGACATAAACATAACAATCATGATAAGTCCCAATTCTTTAAAACTGCTGTAGAAATATTCATAAAGTACGAGCTAAGCATGCCTTCCTCTGTGATAACTATCTTAAAAGAACTATAATATCCATGGGCCATTGAGATGAGGAAGCTGCCATTCTATTCTGCAGTATTATAAATGAAGAGGACCATCATATTCAAGGCAGAAAAATTTTAAGAATTATCTTAATAACCAAATATTCATTATCTACAAAGAGTATGTATAAAATTAATTACTTGCATCCAAAACATTGGTTTCTCTTCATTTTACTATTTATTATAAGGCATGAAATTAAACATTTAAAATATATTGCTATAAAATGTGAAAAAATATAGGGCCTGGTTATAAAAGAAGAAAAATTCCCAGACAGGTTTAACATTTAATACTATTGCACACAGTGATACATGGATAGATGCCATCTCTTGGCAATTTATGAAATTAATTCATTGTCTGATGATTCATAAGAGGTCAGTTAATTTGTACATTTACTGTCACACTGATGATACATGTAGACAATGATAGCCTTAAGTTTATGAAATGAATATATTTAAAGATATTTAATTGCATTCTATGTGTTTTTGTAAGTTTCAGAAATTAATTTATACAAATCTGTAATAGTTTTACAAATCATATTTTTTCTAAAATACTGACAGGTCTTATAACCATCCAGTGGTTGATGTCTTTTAAAATTAATTGAGAGCTTCCAACAATACTTAAAAAATGAGTATCTATTCTTTGCACAGAAATGGTTGTCTATTTTTTGTTCCTCCATTGTCTTATTGCTAAAATTTCAACTTAGGATGATACAATATATAAAAGCAATGCATTATTTATCCAAATGGCTAGAACTCATGTCTTGAGTGATTTTTCCCCGAGGGCAAGAATAAGTGCAAACTCTCTCTTCTAGTAGTCTCCTGGGTATGAGGACTAAGGAGCACTTAATCATATAAAAGTTTCTGACTCTCACCATAATCAGACTTTCAATCTTCTCTTAAAAGCTCTCTAATTAAGCTGGGCATGGTGGCTCATGCTTGTAATCCCAGTACTTGGGAGGCTGAGACAGAAGCACTGAGGGTTCAAGATCAGTCTCAGAACTTAGTGAGACCTTTTTGCAACATGAAAAATTTTAAAAAAGGCAGAGGATGTAGTCTGGAATTAGAACTCCCCTGCATTCAGTCCCCAGTGCTCTCACAAAACAATTTAATTAATCAATGTCTTCTATAGTTTACACACAATAGTTATTTTTATGTTGTGATAAGAAGGGGATCTTTGGGACTCCTGAAAACAGAAAATTATCTAAAATACCATGGGCATTTTTGTTTTCTCCATTTCATAGAACACCCACTAGAATTTCCCCTGGGGATGAAAATGTGGCAAAATAGTTTTACAGACCAATGCTTTTTAAACTTTGGTACAAAATTTTGATACAATGCAGATCCTGTGGTTGGTATTGTGAAGGGCATGAGATCTTGAAGCTCTAACAAATTCCCACGTATTTCTGATGCTACTATTCTGAGTACCACGTACTCAATAGCAAAGCTAGAGACTATTTCAGGGTAGAAATCTCATTGCTGTAATATTTAGCAACAAAAACCAAAATGTGATTGGTTTGAGAGTATTGATCACAAGTGTTGGAATATTCGTGTTCAAATGGAATATTTTCTTAAATATAAAAATCTTAGAGTAGTTAATTGTTTTATCTCAGCATGACTTTAGAAGTAATCAAATTCAGCTTCTTCATATATTTCAGGACACTGAGGGTCAAGGAAATTGAATATATGCCCACAGAAAATACAACTAGAAGCAGGATGCACATTAGAACTCAGTAAACCTGACTACTATTTCAATAAGGAAACCAGAAATCCTAATCTCTTTGGCATTTCCATTTGTTATATTCTTCCTGACACAAAACCCAAGCAAGAGTCAATAATATTAGAATTTCACCTTTTGATGCTCACAATAGTTTAAATGATGGCAGTATTTGTGGACTTACTGACTTTCCTAACAGCTAAAACTCACAGTAGGCAACTACCTCCCACAATAACAAGGTTATTCACACATCCTCTTTCTTTTAGAGCCTGCTTTCAGTTTTTTTTTTTTTTATGGATAGTCTACTCCTTAATTTTAAAGAACCTGGGGAGAAAGGTGGGAAGAGAAATGAATGGGCCATTAGTTAAAAGGCAAGGGTTGAATTTGTAAAAGGTTGTGGCAAAGTAAGCAACAAATGGAAAAGAGTGAAGGGCATCAATATTGATCCAACCTCTCATCTTTCCCTCTGTCTTTTTGCTTGAAGGTTTCTATTGTGTAGTCTCTCAAACAAAGCAGACTTTATTTATGGTGTGACTGATTTACCACTACTGAAATAGTTCATCATCTGCTAATTTGGTCCAATTAAAAACGGGTCATAGGGAAAACCTGGAAATTAAACTCATTTAGAAACACAACTTCTGATTAATTTATGCCTTGTTCATTTGTATCTTCTTTCCTAAAGGACACATTTCAGGGTTCTGATTTATAGCGGTTGTTCCTTCCAGCTTCACGAGAGTCTCTCTTACCACTTTGGTTGCTTCCATGAAGAAAGCACAGTTATTCCTTCCTAAGACTACTCTTCAAACTTTAAAGAAGCTTGCTATGATTTTCAGCTATTCTGGATTAGAAAAATCCCACCTCACCGCTAGAGCTACCATTCATAAATCACTTACACATTGCATGGCCTTGCAGTAACATGTTCTCCTTTAATCCTTACAACTCTGAGTTGAGCACTACTATTAGCCTTGCTTTGCAGTTGTGAAAGCTCCAGATTTAAACATTCAAGTAAATTCATCAACCATTAAAAAACAAAAAGTGATGGCTATAGGATCTGAAACAGGGTCTACCTCATCTCAGCCCCTGTACTGGGACCCACCAGGTTCTGCTGAGAGTCACATCTAGATTAAGTCAATATTCTGAAGAGCAACCACAACATATTTCCTCTACTCCCAACTCTTCTCCGCTCCACAAGTTCTCGTGGGTAGGTAGGTGTTCCGCTCCCTATACTTAGTCTCTCCCACGCCCTCTGCAATCTTTCCCTTTTGCTTCTGGGAGCGTCAGAGATTGCTACTGCAGCTGGTGAGTGGGCAGGTGCAGCCACCATCTGCTCTAGGAGTCCAAATGCGCACAAGAACTTCGCACCCAAGACCAAGCCCAGGCACCACGGCTCCCAGAACCTGCCGGGGACACGGCTAACCCCGCCCCCTCGCGGTGGCGATTGGCTGAACCCTTCCGGACTCCTCAGAACTGATGAATGGAGGCGGTTGTTTCTCCTAGAAGTTGAGGCTAGACAACTCCAAGGAGGTGAGACCCGCCCGGAGTGCGTGAAAGGGGGCTTCAGTTCTTCCTGCCCGAAGGGTCCTTGAGAAGCCTGTTTGTTTTTCCCGGCGCCCGTCTCCACCCATCCCTCTCGCTCATTGGCTGGGACCAGTGGGCGGATGTGCTGCTATTGGTCGGAGGGCGGAGTCTGAGCCTGGCCAGGGTGGGGGCGGGGCTCCGCGGCGCTGAGCTTGCCCTTGTGTCTGGTGCTCGCTGGAGCTGCCGCCGCCGCCGCCGCCGCCGCCGCTGCTGCTGCAGCCGGAGCATCCGGGAGCCGCCGCCGCTACTGCTGCTGCCGCCAGCGCCGCTTCCACAGCTGCCACCTCTTCTCCCAGGACCCCGAGACACCCTAAGCGCGAGCGGCGGTGCTGCTGGCTTGCTCCCCCTTTCCCCACCCCTCCCCTCCGTGACCTACCCACTCCTGGCCGCCCTCGCCCGCACCTCTGCTGACACCCCGGCATCCCTGCACCACCTGCTCGGGCAGCCCCGAGACTCGCTGAGCGCGCCGAGGAGCCGGCGAGCTCCAAGCCTGTGCCCCGCAGACCGGTGGTCGCGGCTGCACCACAAGCGAGAGGAGGAGGAGAAGAAACTATTTCGCCCACCGAAACCCCATTCTGCGGGTGCTTTGCCGCTGCCGCTTCTGCCGCCGCCGATCCGCGTCCGTGGGTTCGAACATCCCAGCGGCGGGGACCGTGGGTCCGGCGTGCGCCGGGAGGAGGACACCAGCAGAGCCCTACACTCGCGTGCCCTGCTCACCAGCATCTCCTTGCCCCCGCATTCCTTCCCCAGACCCTTAGAGAAGGGACCATGATTTGGAAACGCAGCGCCGTTCTCCGCTTCTACAGCGTCTGCGGGCTCCTGTTACAAGGTAATCCCCGCCCCGCCGCGGGGAGCATCAACTTCACGCCCATTCCCCACCATCCTTATTCCACCCCATATTTCCACTCTCCCCTTCCAGTCGCCCGGTCCCCGGCGGATTCCGCCCCCTCCCCCTACGCCCCGGTGCGGCAGGGGGCAGAGGCAGTACGCACCAGCCCCTCGAATCTCTAGCGCTGGCTCAGCCCCTCTTGCCCAGCAGGCAGCCCCTTACGCGGCACCTTTCGCCTTTCCATTCACCTGAGCCTCCTTCATCTCACTCCATCCCCGCCAGCATCCTCCCTCCCACGCCTTTTGGCTGGCAACTTGTGCCTCTCTCAACATCCCATCCTCCCGCCCACCCCCACCAGCCACCTCCCACATCACGCTCCTGACCGACCCTCTCCATCTCTTGCCATCTCTTTAACCTCCCCCTTTTCGGGTCGCCTTTCCCTTTCCCCTTCTCCCCACCATCATCAGATCCGTGTGTCTTTAAAAAGTGTGTGAGAGCCTGCGAGCGAGCTGCCGAGACGCCGAGAACAGCAGCAGCGGCGGCACCGTGTGCATGGCAAATAACATCCCCGGGAGGGAAATGTGTTGTGAGACGTGTCATTCACCTAGGAAGAGAGGGGAGACTCTGTCTGGGATTTAAGGCGAGCGAGAGGAAAAGAAAGAAAAGGGAAAAAAAAAAAAAAAAGAGGAAGGGAAAATGAATGAAAGAAGCATGGAATAAAAAAAAAGAGAGAGAGAGAGAGAGAAGGGAAAAATTAAAAGACCCAGACCCACTTTCTCAACGCATCGACTTTTTATTATTCAGTCTGTGTCGTTTCATTTTTTTTTTTTTTTTTTTAAGCAAAGACATGCATGCTTCCTAGCAGTTACTTTACCGCTAAGGGATTTTCGCTTCGATTCTCTACCTCTCCAATCCCCTCTCTGCCGCTTTTTTTCCGTAATTAATATTATCCTTTCACGTGAAATGTAAGAGCCCCTCTGACCGCAGTGGAGGGAAACCGCACAAAACGCTGCTATTATGCAAATCAATGGGTTTGGACGCGGAGTGGCTAGGGAATCGGCATCCACTTTTCCCCAGACCCCCTCGTTTGAGGAGGGGGGGGGTGCATGGAATGGGAAGACGGCACTGATTATGAAATAAATGGCAATGTGTGGAGTAGGAGTGCATGGAGAGAGGACACTTTTGGGTGGTGGACGAGCAGAGGCGGCGTGCTAGGGCTGGGTGGGCAGGGGCTGGAAGGCGGAAGATTGTTGCTTTGAAGAGAGTAGTGTGGGGATGTGGCTTGAGTGTGAGATAGGAGGAGGATAGATGTGAAATGATGGTCGCGAGGATTTTTTCAAAGCGAGATGATTCTTGATTTATTGGTAAATCTTTGCCCACCTTTCGCCCTCCTGTCAGCATTTGGGTATTTGTGGGAAGGAGAAGTTGATGAAATTTATCTCTGGGTAAAAGGGATGTGAAAGTAAGACACGGAGACCCAGAGGCATGCAAACCCCAACCGGCCTTCGGAGGATTTAAATGAGGTCAATGAACCGTCTTTCAGCAAGTTCTTGGAATGCAGCCTTTCTCCTACCCTCCTTCAGGATGTGGGCTGGGGGCCCTATTTCATTTGTGCCTATTTATGAATACGAAAGAAGTGGTGGGCTGACCATCCCTGAATTAATTAACTGGCCTTGCAAAGATCTTTCCTGGAATATTTTGTAGTAATTTTGTGTGTTTTACATTGGATATAAATTTCAGATGTCATGTGCCAGAATCCGGGATGAGGCAGATAGCACATTCTTCCCTCTTAAGCCTCCGCCTGGTCCCATTTCCCACCATTCACACCCCCACCCGCGCACAAGTAAGCAGGGTGGCTGACACGTTACTTGGGTTTCTAATCCGTGCTGAAATATCCTCCCAGAGACCCTAGTTCACCTCTCAGTAACTTACATTTCTCAGCTCAGCTGTGTGTCTGCGTGTGTGTGCGCGTGCGCGCGCGTGGCGGCGTCTGCCGGGTAGGGGGAGTGTGATGTGGGGAAATCAGTTAATTTGGTGATTGTGATGAAAATTCGACACCGGTGGATGTGTTTTCCCTGCCAAGCTGTGTGTGCTGGCTCGGGCGGGTCATTGCACACACTGCTGGGCTGGTGCGAACAGATTATTTATTACGGAGCCTGTGGGCCACGCACTGCGCTTGGGGGTCGCCTCCTCTCTCCCTTCAACATTTCCCTGTGAATTGTCTCTTTAGTGCACTGCAAAAATAACTGCTTCTGCCTGCTCTTGCAGCCTAGAGGAGGATTTACTCTTTCTCACTCCGGAGAGATTCCATCACCTCTTCAGGGCATGAGTCTCTTTTATTGAGTATGTAAACCAATGATTAAGACAGTCCTGCTTTCAACAGCGGACTGGGAGGGGGGGGGGTGAGGTGGGGAAGGGGTTTGCGTGTGGCAGAGAAAATGCACCACTGCAGCCACCAGCAGCAGCACCAGCATCTGGTCCAAATAAATAAATAAATAAACAACCACCCTCTACAGCAACCTGGGAAAGAGCATCCATCCAGCATATCTGTGGACTTAGGAGCGTCTTAGATCAGGCTCTATCAATACTCTGAAGGAGAGAAAATGATTTAAAAAGGGGGGGGGAGGGCGAAAGCACCATTGGATTGTCTTATGTTTATAGCTGCCTCACATTTATCAAACACTGCTCCCACAGACACATCACACTTTGTTGATACTGTCAGTTCTTCCTCAAACAAAATTGCTCATGCCTTTCTTGCCCGAGTCCTGGATGAAAACATTGCTTTCTGGGGTTCAGATTTATGTTTCTCCGACCACCCTACTGTTTTATTGGGTCTTGGATAGGTTGTAAAATGAAGGCTTTATTTCCTGGACACGGATTAAATACTTAGAAGGCCTTTTCTATGTGCAGGGAGAGAAGGTGCTGAAGCAAAACTAGTGAGCCTCTGATGCTGGCTAGGGGGGCTCTACATATGACTAGGCAAATACTAGAGTCAGTCCATAGCTTCTTATTTTTAGCTTCATCAGGACTAAAAGTGGTATTCTGAAACTTAAATACTACTGCCCAACTTATTTATCCCCTCTACCACTATTCCCTTTCTTGCAGTGTGCATGATTTGAGACAAAATTTATCTGAACAGATCTTCTCTGTGCTTCTGTGTTTTATTTCACTGTTTTACATTGTCACCATTTTTTTCCCCACTTGCTTTGGAGAGCACAATTTTTGGTTTGTTAATGTGCAGAGTGACAAGCCAATGGTAAGAATCAAGTCAAGAATAAAATCAAGGGGGATAAAAGGCCTACTTAGATCTATTCTATAATATCTTCTAGTTTATCCTCAGTGCATCTTTTTTAAATAGACATATGTTTCTGATCTGATATTTCTTTCTAATCAAACTATAAGTTGGAATGCAGACTACTTAGATAACAAAATTTGATTCAGTAAAGGTATCTTTGCTTACTGTCCCCTGTCATTGAAAGTGGACCAATCTGGAGGAAGGGCAGAGGACACACTAGAGAAATTATTATTTTTTTAATTTAAATGAGGAGTGTAAAAGCTTCCCACCTGTAACTACTCTCCTGGCTGTAGAGTAGATCCAGTTCAATTGCTTACCCCTGCTAAAGCCAGATCCCTTTCCATGCCTCCAGGGGCACTGCAAAGATGGAGAGGGTCCAGAACAGACAGGAAAGGGCAAGAAAGAAAGGGCAAAATAGAAAAGAGACACAAATAGAGATCTTGTTTTGTTGAGAACCTTATGTCCTTTTTGCACTTCATTTTATGGTGGAAAAACACATCTAGCACAAATATCAGGGCTTTAATATTTTTGCCATGGGGTTTTCTGATTAATGATTTGTTATGTTTTATAAGAAAGATTTTTAGATTAATACTTAGTTGATCATACAAAATATTTCTCCCTTAATATATTCCATGAACCTCATCACACTTTTACAAAACACACTGTACTGCATGTTTGCATATATTTGATATAATACAGCTGCCCCCAAAAGCGTGTCTCTCTAACCCTTTTACCTCTATGTGTCATAATTTTTGCCTTGTCAAGCTTGTTTCTAATGCTGAATTTGGTTCTTAGAATACAGTTCCTTTAATCATTTTTCTTTTTTTAGTAACAGTAACTTTGTAAAAACTGCATGCATACATAAGAATCAATGGCTAGGACTTAAACAGTCAAAAAGCAGAGAATTAATCATTATAAAAATCTCCCCTGAAAGCATGTGGAGTCTCTAGATTAATTTTGTATCAAGATATGGAAACTTACCTCGTAATCTTTTTCTCATTTCTACAACTGTTAAAGTTCTGGGGATCTAATATGGCAAAGCTAAGCATCAACTGAGATGACTAGTTCTGGTGTCCTCCATTAGAAGTTCGGATACTTGAAAACTATTCGTTTTGCATTTAAACAGTCAGATTTTTTTTTTTAAGTACACTACTTATGGAACATGCAAAAAGGTTGGAAGACATCCTAAGCATGCATTTGAGAGTGGCATGGAGTGAACATCAGACGGTGTCAGATTTCTATTTAAAATAAAAAGCCAGTGGGATATTTGAAGTTCGAGACAACTTAGATTTATATATTATGAGGGATTTGGGGGCAAATGAATGATATAAAATAGACCTAGATCATACTGATGTTTTATTTGACATGCTGACATGTGTTCTATGATAATTATTGAGATAGTCTTCATTTTAATACACTTCATTAAGCCTGTTGGCAAAGTCACCAATTCTGTAGTAGCTTGGCTGAGGAGGTAATGAGAAGAGAATCCACAACGCAGGCCAGCAAAACCGACAGGATGAAGTCAAATGCCTTGTATCTGATTGACAGACTGATCAAATATGCTGCCTCTATAGCTCAAGTGACTAGTGATTACTAAACTTAAGCTTCCTGAGGGCAAGCCCTGAAACTTATATATCGGCATGGTTTTTTTTTTTAATCTTTATTTTAGTAAATGCACAATAAATCCTGTGAGATTTGTAATATGTGTGCCCTAAATTAGTTCTGATAGAGTTAAATAAGCTCTTCTCTTCATAATATATCAACACTGTTACTTTGTTGTCATATAAGTTAATTTTTATGTAATGTAGACTCATATTGGTTTATGAAACACTGTTCCTAAAGAAATACTTTTCCTAATATGAATACTAAACATAGTATCTATACTATATTTTTATTTTAAAAAAGATATTTATTTATATATCTTTAAGTAAAATCAGTCTGATCAGTCATTCTTAGCATGTTTTCCCACCCATATTTCCATGAATAAAAATCTCAGCTGTTTTAGATTAGATCATAAACCCATTCTTGAAAAAAAATTAAAGACATAACTCACATTTACTGACTTAACCTGAAACATTTAAAAGGACAAGTTCATTGCCAACATTTTACTTAAAAATGTCAAGCATTTTTGGAGTGCAGTTCTGTAGTATCAAAAAAAAGCATCTTCTGCAAATTCCTTGTGTAAAGAGGTAGGTGAGGATTAACCTGGAGCTGTGGCGGCTGAAGCCCCCTGCTGTGTGATGATGCAAATGGCATCTTAGGCCTAATGTGCTCTGCAGCACAGGCAAAGGCAGGAAAGTAGTCATGTGGCCTGAGTGGGAAGTGGAAAGTCTTTTCCTAGCTTGTGGTCCACAGGAAATATCCTTCAGCTTTCTATAGCCAGAAATAATCCACGGTCCTTGTAATCACATGAGATCGTGACAAAGCAAAAGAGAGAACATATAGTCTGTTTAGAAATGAATGAAAACATCCTAATAAAATTATCAACATTTTCATCAACCGAATAGTAAACATTTTATTTCCTCGCAGGCTATCAGGAACACAGGTCAGTTAAATGAAGATGAATAGCAAAGTTTAAATAGGATTTCTGTTCAGGTGAAATAATTTAACATGTTATACATACTGATTTTTTTTTTCTCAAGAAATGAGCCCAGTTGGTTCTGTTAATTTGTTGAATGGATTTCCTTAAATACATACAAGGTTGTTTTTCTCTTAGAAGTATGTAGTCTCTTTAAAAATAAGGGAAGTAAATATTCTGCTTAATTACGAATCAGTTAAATATTAATGACAAAATCAGAGATGTAATTATTGAGAAAGGAAGCATTCCTCAGTTACTTAGCTAGATATATATATATATATATATATATATATAGATTAAAATATATCATTTTAATACTGAAGGCCATCTTAATTAATTTTATAAGTAATGAATATTAAAGCTTTTCATGATAAACTGTGAGGAAAAGGTAGTTTATTTTCTTAGCAATCATTTTATTTTACCCTTTTAATAATGGTTAAGAATTTTTTTTAAAAGTACTTTTCTTAGACTGTAGCAAAATTAGCTTTTTCTCTTAAAAACATAGGCAAGGTTTACAAAGTGTGAAATTACAACAGAGTTGAGCATTTATGCTGTATCTCTTTTTGTGCTAATGAAACTTGAATGATGAGAACCTGCTGCTACCTGAACAGATACAGGTAGCTCAGTCTGTAAGATCTGCTATAGAAAGTGCTGGCCATTAATTATTCACAGTATATTTCAGAGGTCTTTGAAGTAAATATTAAGACAGTCATTATTCAAAATTGGGTAACACTTTCTGAGTCAGCAAATAGTTTTCACTTAATTATTTAAATTATCTTTCAGCCCTTGCAAAGCTAAGGGTGAAGCCTGTGTCTAGTCAGTTAAAGAGATATTCTATGGGCAAGAGACTGATGTCATTGAAGATAATTTAGAAAATAAATGTAAGCATTCTTTTGATTTGGGGGAAATACAAATCTTAAAGCTAAGTGTGATCAAAGAGTGCAAATAATTTTACATTGCAAGAAAACAGAAGTCCCTTTAGAGGTCAGATAGAGTCCCTAATAAGTTTATACATTTTATGATGATTAATTGACAGTAAGGGTGCCTTGTTTATCTAAAATTGTCCTTGGGAACAGAGTGAGAAAGCACCTTTCTTGACAGGGATGTGCTGCCGACTGCTAAGTGTAGAGTGTTATATTGATTCGGTGTAATTTATAATATAAAGCCAATTAATTTGTTCTTGTAAAGAAATATTTTTAGCTTCTGGGCTAAAATTGTTTGCATTTAAAAATGCAGGTGTCTCCCATAATGCTTATCTAAACATCAATGCCTAAAATGTACAGTGTATACAATATGTTTTAGCTTTCTTAATATATTTCTATTTTACATTAGCCTGCTTCATATTTCCCCCTAGGGAAGGGGGAGAATGTCCATGACACCTATGCCTTCCTTTCATTCTTAAACCTAATTTGTCCCCTGCTTTTCAATCTGAAGTTACAAATTTGAGATGAAGTGAGAAATTAATGGGTTCCAAATTAGAATATGTATATTTAAAGGCAAGTAAAAATGTACAGCACAATATACTTCTTATTTCATTGTTATTGTGTTACTACTGCTCTCCATTATATGTGCTGAAATCTGAATAGTAATTCAGCTTCCTTTATACTCTGCAAGAATGTAACACCTACCCCCATCCCGGCCCAATCCCCTGATCATGCTATGGACCTGAAACACCCATTAAAGGAAATTAATGAAGAATGAAGAATAGTTAAAGAAAATGAGTTTTGCTAAACAATGATAGTTTCTGAATACCTACAGATATGGCATTTTTCTTTGACCCACTAAGGTGCATATCTCAGTATTCCATAAGAATAAAACATGTGCAATGTCTTTTTAGCTGTTTTTGTTATTATTATTGCATTTTTTGAGAGTTCCACCTCCTTAGTCTCATAATAAAAATGGCAAAAAAGAGAAGGAAAGGAATGTGAGTCAGCCAGCCAAACACACAGAGAAACGCCTGGCAAAGCCGGCTAAATTAGCATATGCTAGGCTGAGTATTTCCCTCTGTTGTTACATAATCCCTTTCTAATACGAAATCAGTTCTCATACTTAACCCTTTGAGGAAGTGTCGAATTCTCCCACTGTTATATTTTTATTTTGCTTCGTTTATCTTCTCACAAATTGTGCAAATCATCTATTGAGGGGCTTTTGTATCAAGCTCCTTTTTCCCCCTCTTCAGTCTTCTGTATACAAGTGTTCCATTCTGTGTCCAACTTCAGAATTCAAGAATCAACTTTTCTATAGCTTTCACTGAGAGGATCTAATTAGCATTTTAGTCTCCCTTTACTCATGTGCAGCTTTCTTTAGAAAATGTATTAGTTCTATGAGGTTCCCCTAAGGATTCATAATACTCTAGTTTGTTACATGTACTGTGATATTCAGTGTGCCTTCATTATGCACGTGTCCTCATTTCAAAGCCTTTTCAGGGATCATGTGAGATAGAACAGGGGTCTGGCTGTAAGTTCACTGTCATGTATTAATGTGTAGGTGGTATTCAGAGGAGGATGTTTCTGAAGGCAATTATATATCTAGGACCCCAATATAGCAAGCAGTTACTCACATTCTACACTTACTAGTTACTCTGCCAAGGCAGAATTAAATTCACCATTGTGGTACATAATACAGTATCTGTTATTTCTAAATAGTTCTTTGCTCTGGGAATGAAATAAAATAATGAGTGAAAATGTGTATCCTTACCCTGAATTGGGATTGTTCCTCTTACTCTTTCAAACAAAAAGAAGAATCAGAAATTGTTCCTATGTCAATATCCTATCCTTTAACTAGCCATTAACACATTTTGCTATGTTGGGGTCTTGCTGGTTATTATTTGAGGCTATGGAATTTTTAGATAGTATTAATTGCCTAGTCTTCATGAACTGCCACATCTCGGTGCATTGCAAACCTGAGACATTTTGGGGTTCTGATATGGATGCAGTTTTATATAATTGTGAACATGAGAGAGACAGAGATGGAGAGAGAGATTTAAAAGATATTGCATCTGTGGATTTACTTTTTTAGTAAATGCTATCCCTTATAATGAGAATATTTCCTACATTACATGAGTTAGAGAGTACTCATATTAATCATATCCTTTCACTTACATTTATTCCAGTGCCTTATAGGAAAATTATGATTTTATGTACAACTTCTTTTCTCTTTAACATTTATGGCTAAGTTGATATAATAACTATTTTAACGAATTTTTGCCTCATTATTTTACACAGTTGCATATATTTTAAGCTGTTTGTAACTGAAAATATACTGACAGTACCCAGAACCCATAGGATTTTTGACCAGAATCTAATGTGTTTGTTTTAGTAGATAAAAGAATGCCATCTGCCCTTTATTGATTATTTTGAGCATTTATGTCTTCTTAGTTCTGGAGAGAACTAAGCATTTTATTTTGTCTGCTCTATGATCTTTGTAACCCCTTCATATATTTTTATTATAGCATTTTGAAGGTTATATATTTATGTCTCTCTTAGTAGACTATAAGCCTCTAGAGTACAGGGTTGAAGTCTTAGTCTTCATTTTATTCAAGAGTCTATTTGAATGTTCTGTCTTTTTTTTATGTTTTAATTCCAGGGATTGATAAATTCTCTTCCAATACATTTAGTCTTGACACGACTTTTTAATTGGATCCAAATATTTAAGATTTACATTAAAACTGCCAAAATGCCAATGTAACATTCTAAAGAGAATAAATATTTGTAGTGACTTTTCATTTGTGTGTAAAATCAAGAAGAAAAATAAGTATTAAAGAACAAAAGGAAATCGAAGTAACCATGTACTTCACAAAAATACGTATTTTTCTATTTGCTTTGGGGCAAGTCATTGCACATTTGCACCATAAAAATTTAACTCAAAGCTTTGAATCTTCCTGGTTTCATTGGGTATGGTAAGCCCTTATCTTCTTTCTCTTTTCTAAAGGTTTTGTTTCTAGTCCCCAAAATATACCCAGTGATAAGTTTGGTTAAATGTGAAGCCACATCACCTTATTGTTCTATTTGGAGTAGCTGGCATTTCTGGATAAATGTATCAACAAGAGGAATTAAAACCTGACCCTGATCTGCCGGATTATGAGTACAACTGACCTGCTTTTGTTATTGCTAAGCTACAGAGTGGATGTTCTCTGATTAGTCCCTGATGTACAGGTTCAGTGTACACTTTTAGTTAACTCTGGGACTTTCTGTCTTATTTAAAGAACTTTCTATTAGGAAATAATTCTAAATATTGTTTTTGTAAAAAATGCTTAGTCATACTTATGCTATTGAGGACACATGTTTGTTATGGGTGAATTTGATTTATTTCCCTTTTTGCATTTGAAAGAATGAGGAAGGGAGGATGGGGATATTAACTGCATTTTGAAGACAATTTAAATACAGTTACCAGGAGCCTGGCACCAAGGTAGAAAAGAACCTTACAATTTGTAGCAACTGTATTTCTATGTAACATGTTTTAAAAATGCTTTCTCTAAAAAGTCCCAGTGAAATGTAGCTTTTCTTAAAAGCCATGTAGTTTTTCTTCACATTTTAAAAATCAATTTCCCTGATAATTTTTAGATTTTGACTGTTCTGTGACTGTGTTTGAAAATATATAAACTAGGCTAACTTAAGATTTACCTGAGGACAAGTGCTAAAAAAAATCACTCCATCATCATCATGGTTAAATATACATTTAGTAAATAAATGTACAAAGTAAACTGGGCACATGCCTGTAATCCTATCTACTTAGTAAGCGGAAGATCACAAGCTTAAGACCAACCGTAGCAATTTAGGGAGACCCTGTATCCAAAAATAGATAAATAAATAAAAAAAAACAATAAAAAGAGTTAGGGATGTAGCTCAGTGGTCAATGCCCCAAGTCAGTCTCTAGTACTGAAAATAATAAATACATAAAGATGAATTTATTAAGATTTATTGCTACTTTGTGGAGCTCATAACCAGAACTATATTCTACTGTAGCTTCTACTAATATTTAAAGTCCTATTTTTGTTAAGAGGCAGTTATATACCATAGCCGTAGAACAATGAGTTGTCTTTTTTATTGAGGCTTCTGCTAGACACTTCCTAATAGACTTTCCAGAGACCAGTGAATTAAAAGGAAGGTTTTTGTTGACTATTTCAATGTTTGGTTTTTTTTTTTTTTTTTCTCTTATTATTGTTTTGTGGTACCAGGGACTAAACCCAGAGTCATTCTATCTCTGAGCCATGCCCCCAGCCATTTTTATTATTTGCTTTGAAACAGATCTAGTTAGTTTGCTAAGAGTCTTCTCAAGTTGGTGAGGCTAGTCTGCAACCTGTGATCCTCATGTCTCAGCCTCCAGAGTACTGGGATTACAGATGTGCACCGCCACACACAGTTTGTTGTTTCAATTAAAATAATTTACTATATTATTGAATACTATTCTTTATATTGAGAATATTTCTATAAATCTATGGCTAGATACAACCTACATTTTAATTTTTTTATGTGTAACTACATACTACATAAAACATTGCAAAGGTGAGGAAGAGTTACATCTTTTTATTTCTCAGCCCTTTTAGTCATAATGATCTACTCAAAATTTTAGTTTATTATAAGAAGGAAAGATCTTTGACTTTTAATACTAAACCATTTCAGACCAACATTCATGTGCAGTCATCAAGTTTAAAATAATATTCATCAAAATAATATTGCACTAAAAAGTATCTTTATAGAAAAACTAGGTGCTAATTAGCATAACAAAGAAGCTCCATAGGATTTACTAGTATACTTTTCAAGGTCAAGTTTATATAAAATTTATAGAGGAATGGTTCATGTTGACTGGTTTAATTTTATTTTGAAGGGAACTTCAAATAAAAAAGGAGATATATAAGTATAGTGGGAAAAGACATAGGGGTGGGAGGGCAAAGGGGTCAAGGAAACTTGATGAAGACAATGGTTCAAATAATGCTACGCATATATACAAAATTATCAGTACTAATAAATGACATGTATTGGGGAAGGGAGGAATTGAGGTGGGAAGCGTATCAAGTGCTGTATGCATGGATATTCCTATAACTTTGAACACCATTATGATGTGTAATAATGTACCAATAAAATATATATTTAAAAAAGAAACTGTAGATGAGGTAAGACTAATATGTTATGAAACATCAATTTTCTATATCACTTTATATCAGTGACATAGCTGAAATGTAATTATTGCTAGAGAGAAGAAGTTCATAGTTTTCTCAGAGGTCTAGTAGGGATCACAGAAGTCATATTTATTTTAAATTTTGTCTGTTTTACCTAATTTTACTGACTATACAAAGTATAGACTACCAAAGAGAAGAAAACGTATTTTACCTGAAGAAAATGGCAATCCAAGTGTCTATGCTGTAGTAAACAAATATGTTTGATGAATGCGGACACCCACTAGGGATATTAATCTTCTATGTTTCACAGTGATCTTTCTAGAAGATAAAAGTAAACTACATCAATGATTAGGGATACCTGTAGGTGATGGAGTCTTATGACCCCATGATGGAGAACAGGAATGACACTGATAGAGAAATGAGACAATACTAATAAGCCTCATCTTTGAATTAACGCAAGCACTAGACATGGATAAACTTCAGTTATGGTGGACCTAGTGGTGAAGTTAGATATCCTTAGTTTTGTAGTAAGGATTTTTTTATTTTTAGAGGGACGATATATCCTTGTATTAATGAAGGCTTTGATTTCTGGAAGCGCTCTGCAGTAGCAAGACTTAATGGTAGGAATCAAGGGACCTAATTTCTCATCTAAGCCATACTACCGTCTTAGAGACTATGAGTCAGTTAATTTTCCTGCAGTTCAGTTTCTTCTGTGGATTGTAAGGTTATCACCACATCTACTTTTGGCGCTGTGTTGTAAAAAGATATTATGAATAAAACTGTAAAAATGGTGGGTTTCTTTTTCTTTCCACCTGAAGATGTTTTGAGACATAGTATAACATTAAATATGTGATCTTAACATTTACCAGAATTTAATTTTTGATATATATCCCATGCATTATTCAATGCTTAAGATTTTTACATATGTAAACAGTTTTTATCCTGATATATGTGCCTATATAAATCTCAGAGCTTTTTATTCTCTGTCAATGAATCATAAATTGACCAGAAAGCCATTAGCTTAAGTTTGGGCCATACTTACTTTTCTTATGAAATTACATTCATGGATCAACTTCAGTATTAGGAAACTATTGCTCTACTAGTCATATTTGCCATTAGAAGTGGACTAAATTAGATATTTTAAAAATTTTGAGTTTGATTTCATTTAATAGAGCATATAGTATATATGTAAAAATTCTAATAATTGTACTACCCTTTGTAGCATTTGGTTTTCTTAAGGATAGTTTATTCATTGATTCATTTTTTACCTAACACTTACCTGAAGGCAATGTGGTAAATGTTGGGTATACAAGTAGACAAGACAGAAACAATCTTTGCCTTTCTGGAGCTTATACACTACTGGCTAACACATAATAAAAAGCAATATGTGTGTGCTTTCATTCAAAAATATATATATATGTGTATATATATCTTTCATTCTTTTTTATGAATTAAAATTTAAAATTCTGTTTTTACAATATCTTTTCAAAAACAACAGAATGCTGATATATCAGTGAGAATATGAAATCACTGATTTAACAACAGTGCTATACGACTCACTGGCCTTTTATCATTTCTCACTTAAGGTAGAATTAAAGAGCTCTCCTTTCCTCCAGCCATTAATCCTGGAAATATCCGCAGCATGATGCTAGTTTCTTTTCTTTCCTTTTTTTTCCTTTTATTAATACTATTTGAAAGAAGCTGACAAGTGAACAAGAAATATTCAAGCATGCTCTATTCTAACTGATTTGTTCAAGAGGATGATTCATTTAATTTCATAAAGGCTCAGTGGGCCAGAACAGTAGATGACCAGGTCAGCAGAGGGAATGTAGGGGAGAATAGGTCTGTGAGAAGGATCTATGTAACAAGCAACAATATTTAGTTTTTTAGAGCCAGAGTTCTGCTTGAGCAATTCTGATGTTACCAGCGACAGTCATTTAAAGAGCTGCCGATGCCTCAGGGAAAACATTTTTAAAGTGTCCTATCTAGAAACAATGCTCCTTGTACTGTGTCTTATAGATTAAAACTCCATCCCTTGTTTATATTACAATACATTGTGCCTGATTAAAGCCTGGGCTATACCACACTATGGTTTTTGAGAGTACTATTTAAATGTTGTACCTAAAACCTTTTGTCTGGCTCAGTCTGCTCTGAATATGATTGAAATATTATCCACCTAATAAACATAGCATGAGAATAATAGGATTATCATTTAATAGCTTTAAAAATAAAACAAACTTTTATGCTATTTGAAACACTGGGGGGAAAATATAAAATCATATGTGCAAGCTACAAATACTTTTGCAGTATTACATCACTTCCTTTAGTGTTTAATTTTTAAGGACCTCACTGTGGAAATGATGTCATATATCTAATAGATTACACGATAGTTTTAATATTATTATGTGTTGGCCAGAAATAAACCTGGATGAGATTATATTCATGTTATACTAAAGTAACATTGTTCATTTTTGTTATATATATTTGAAATCATAATGGCAGTGGTCTAGCAAATATTTAGAGACGTCCTCGTTTGGATTAAATACAACGGTAAAATGAACAGTTAGGAAAATGCCAGTTCACCCATTATCTTTCATTTTATATTCCTTTTTATTTTATAAGAAACTTTAAAATGAAAGCAATTTGAGTAAATGCTGTGTTGCAGGTGATAATTTCGTACAGTGTAGTTTTATACTAAGTGATTTATTTTGAAAATATATTCAGTTTTCCAAAGTCAGCCAGAGATGCATTTGTCTTTGGAAACTTTTATAAAGGGAACTAGGTGGTGCTGTTCTGTCATCTTTGTGTCTTAGTGGCTTTTTTGGTCCTGTTCTAGATTCATTAAATACTTTCATACAATAAGTTAATTAAGAAAGATACAAGTTTGGTTTTCTAGTGGTATTAATGTTTCACTATCAATGGACTAAGTTTATATTGATTATGCACCTTCATTTCAGCAATATTGTATAGTAAATAAAATATTCCCAAGCAGAAAAATACATCATAGTTAACTACCTCACCCATTTCTTCAAAAGTTGAACAGTTCAACAAATTCTGAAATCTTAAAATTATTGTTACTATGTCTTTTTAAAACCTTCTACTTAGTCTTTTATTTAATAAAACTCTTGTAGTTATTTGATTTAGAATTAAGGTGGTGGCATGTTATACAGTTTTAGACTTGCTGTAATACAATATACTATAAATATGTATGGAAAAAACATTTATGTTATTTGAAATACTACAAATTGTATTAAAATTTTAAATATGTGAAAAAAGAAACCTGATTATTGAAAAGAAATTTTATTTGCCTATTTTACTTCCCTGCCAAGAAAAGTTACCTCAATTAGACTATCTTTTAATCTTTTCATATTTCAGGATATCATTAAAGTAATTGTGCCTTCCAATGATCTTGGTAGCACCTGATAGTCTGCAAGAAAACACTTATTTAAAACTGAATAAATAACAAAGTTTTTCTATCCCCCATTGATATTTGTAACACTGGTAGATTAGAGTTAATATTGTCTTAGAAAAAAATTATACCTTATTCCATATACTTTAATATTTAAGGAATACAGCCAAGAGAAAGTTTACAAAGGATTGCAATATTTTTCCCATTAAAATCACCTTGTGTTCTATATAAGCTATTTTAAATTATATTTCTGATTTCATACCATTTTTGAAAAACATATAACTTATTCTATAAAGAAAATCTGGATGTAAAAGAATAATGAAGTATTCCAAGGCTTCTACCCAGGTACTTTCTTATAGAATGTAGCTCTGCATATCTATTATTTTGAATGGGAAAAATAATTTACATTTACTTTTGGTATAACAAATTATTACTGCTACTGTTTAGATTATAAAACATTTAAGTTTAGCTTAATAAGAAAGTGAACGTTATATAGAAAACTCTTCATGTTTTCTTTTATCATCCAAATCTTTTATCTGTAGAAGACAGAATCAATACAAATTTCAAAATGGTTCTAAAGGATGTCATTTTAAGAATGTAAAAAGATGATCTCTGAGATTAACATTTTCTAGACTAATATAAGTGAAATTACTGCTAGAATTCTATACTTACATCTAGCCTCCTTAAAAAGAGAAAGTCACAAATATTCTAAGAGTGAAATGTGGGAACTTCATGAGGGAAGAGGGATTATTATTCATAAAAAATATCTTCATTACCTATTGAATGAAAATGATCTATAGAAGGATTATATTACTACTATTTTAATCCGCCATAACCTTAAAATGTGAAGAAAGCTAATGGCACAAAGATGGAAATATTTTTATATAAAAAACAGTATCAGTATCATATTTTGAATGATTACGTCTATTTTTTAGCTCTTAGATACTATAGTTTTTAGAATTAAACTTGAATTAGACAAATAGCTTATGAAAGGTGTATTAGGTTTTCTACATCTACATACTGAAGAATGTGTTTGTGACACAGCATCAGTTCATTTTTGAAAGTTAACATTTTGGCAGAAATGCTAGTTATACATTAAATGTTATTAGATACTAGATTTACATTATATGTTAGATGCTAGATTTACATTACAGAAAGTTAAATACCATACTTTTTAAAGCATGATATTTGGTGAAACATTTCAAAATTGTGAATAAATTTCAAAATTATTTTTCTTCAAAGAAAAAAAATTTGTTATTTTATTTCATTTTTAAATATCAAAAATTCACTCAAACATATACAGGAATTCTGATGATCACTTGTTACTTTAGATGTAAGATTAGGTGGATAAACACCAAACACATCTGGCAATATATTTCTCCTTGGACTGAGGCTCTATACATTTTTAATAACTTATTATTGCCATTATTTACTTCTTGGCAATCGTTTCTTGGAACAAACAATACTTTTTATAATTATAATTATTTTTATTGAAGATTAATCTTCGACAGTGTAACATAACCATTGACTCAAGGCAATGGTAGCAAACAAAGTAATGTGGCATGCCATCTTATCTTTCCATATGCTTCTTTGGAAGCTTCTATAGAAGTTTATTTTCATTTTTTCACATTTGACCAATGATGACAAATTTACACCTCATGAATCAAAAGGTATTTCACCTTAAAAGACTAAAAAATAACCAACATAATAAAACCAAAGTAAGTAGAGAATTTCTAAATTTCTTTCAAATCAAATTCTTATAGTTGACTGGATCAAAAAGACCAGAAAAAGTACTCATGAAAATTGAGAGGATAAACACAAGAGTATAATAGAATGGATGTAGATCTTCTGAGCCTTTTAATAATATTCTCATTATTCTCAAGAAAGGCTTGAAATAGAAGTATAGCCGAAATGAACAAATCAAGGTTTGATGCCCCCATGTATGTTCACATCACCACCCATGGCGAAAGAGATTTGATTAAAACAAAATAATTTAGGATGCTTACTGGTGCAGCATATCCAGAATCCAATTGTGGTGAAAGAACAGTAATAAAAAAGAAGTGTAAACTAGTAACAGGTAGTTCTAAATGATCTTAGCCAAATATGACTAAAAACAAAATAATGAACTCTGAGGAAAATATCTTACAATGAGCTCACTATATACTCTTATATCATTTATAACCGAATGGGAGAGAGGAGCAAATGGGGTAGAAATGGGGAAGGGCTAAATGAGCGACGTGTGCGTGTCTGCCTCTATTATCTTGTACTCCATTAAGACGTATGACTACAGTGCACCAAGAAAAAAATTAAGAAGAAAAAAATAATAATTCAGCAGAAAAAGAAAATTATCTCCAAATGGGAATTTCCCACATATATCTTCCATGGTTGCATCTGATTGTCGTGAAGTGTCACTTGTCTTAAAATTAGTATGCTGGTGCCTTTTTATTGATACTAATATGAATGGGATTGGTGGGATGGAATAATTGGGACTTGCTTGTGTTTTGCAGGACCATTCTTGGAGAATCTCCTTTTATTGTGGCTTTGCAATTCACGTATTGTCAAGTTTTCAAAAAGTATCTTATTATTATTACCTATGTTAAATATGAAACTAGAAAAAAACACAACAGAGCGATTCTTCAAAAGAGAGCAACAGCT
This sequence comes from Muscardinus avellanarius, assembly GCF_963383645.1. NCBI lineage: Eukaryota > Metazoa > Chordata > Mammalia > Rodentia > Gliridae > Muscardinus > Muscardinus avellanarius. Next base: position 39,102,194 of record NC_137790.1, read on the forward strand.
TCATCATTGGTTTGTTTTCAGGAGATACTTACTTCAAAACAGAACAAAAACCTACAAAAGTAGCCCTTACATCCAATTCATAATGTGTCAATCAGCAGGCATTTCAAAGGGAATATTGCTTACTTGAAAATAAATCTTTAAATTTGGGGAAAATTGACATTTTAGGAGCTCCCTTTTGATCCAAATGATAAAAAAATAAAAGATTTTTGAAGAAAAGACACTTGTCAAAATGTTTATCTCCCCTGTTCTCATAAACAAAATACATACTGTAAGTGAGATATGTGAGATGAGTATTCATAAGTGAAAAGGGTATACCTGATAATGTGAGCATTTAGAAGCCAATCTAAGTATGATAATAATCTAAAATAGTCTCTTTGACATTATCTAAAACATTACTATCACTATAAGAAATTACATATATAGTTGTCTTGGTAATGTATAGATTATTGCCTTTACTAGTTGTTAATATCTGTGAGTGTAGTGTTTTGGCAAAATGGATGAAAGTTTGAAATAATGCACTTTAGATTTAAACATGATCTCATTTCAACCCTATTTGAATTCAGCAGCAGCATAGTGTCAAAGGAAAGTAAAAGGGCTGGGGCATCAAGAATTAAAGTTGTATGATGATATTGTTTACTTCTTATATTCAACTTCTAGAATATTATGTGGCACATATGATTTAAGTTTCTGTTGCCTAAATATGGTTATATTTTATTTTAATGAAAACGCTACCTTTTGAATAAATTCCTATGGTTAACAGAAATCAAATTAATATTTACATTCAAAATATATCTAGGTAGTATTCTGATTGTATCAGGGTTCAAGTCCTTTTTAGACATGATATGTGAAATAGTTGATTAAATACATTTAATATTTGAGAACATAACTGTGCTTATTGTATAATATTTGAAGTACAATACTGCTTTGCTCATTTAAAGAAAAACAAAAGGAAAAATAAAGGAGAGGACTTTACTTAATGAAGCATCATAAGAACAGTTTTCAAGAAAATAGTGCATTCCCTGTTATCATCCCTAGTCCTTCAGGATATCTATATGCATGTGTTATGCATGCTCATGCTCATGAGTATGTGTATGATTCATATCAGAAATTTGTCTGACATTATGGAATTGTCAGTGAAGTATGTGAAAAATAAATAAAATCGAAGATCATAATAGGCCATATGGGGAATTCTACATAAGAAACGTGTTTTGGCAAAATGGATGAAAGTTTAAAATAATGCACTTTAGATTTAAACATGATCTCATTTCAACCCTATTTAAATTTTATTTCAGCAGCAGCATAGTGTAAATGGAAAGTAGAAGGGCTGGAGCATCAAGAATTAAAGTTCTATGATGATTGTACCATTGGCTCCCTCATCACCCAGGGATGCCTTCTAGGCTCAGTTGCTCTGAGTGTTAAAATAAATAGGTAAATAAAATAAAAATCTAAATAAAATAAATAGCTAGGGATGGAACTCAGAAGTAGAATATTCTATGTTTCAATCTCAAGTACTCCTCCCACATACAGTGTTATAAAGTAATTTAAAAATTACTAGTAATATTTATATTGATGCACAATTTTTTTCATGTGTTATTAAAACACTATATATATATACACACACACATATATATTGACCTGTTGACATAATTACGGATACATAAGTACATAAATCAATAAATCTTATTGATTCCCTTTGCTTTAAAAAATATGTTTGCAGGTATAGACATCTCACTGCATTTCTTAATTTTTATCCTACTCTTTATAAAGAAAGCCATGAATAACTAGAAGAGGTATCTTAAAAGAAACATTCCTTTCATAATATACTTATCTGAGAGAAGTCCTAAGTTTTTAGGAAATATGAGTCTCCAGTGTGGGGCAAACTGGTTGATTCCAAGAACAGACTTCAACTAATGAAGATTATTTTACACTAAGTGCTATAAAAATGTTTTTGTTCTTGAATTTTTATTTACTAAGGCTCAAAATGGAGATAACGCTCCTAAACTACTGCAGAATTACTTTAGATTTTTATTAAGAAATAATTTGCAGGCAGAATTTCTAGACTTCAAAATGGAATGTGTGGAAATGCTGCCTTGCTGTGTAAAAGAAGAGATGAATTTGTTCATCTTATTAGATGATTTAAAAGTGATAAAGAAAACATAAGAGCCTCAAAACCGGAGACAGCCCTTCATGAAACCAGTCTGCATAATGTATAACAAGACCAAAATTTCACTTTTACCAAATAGAATCTGTTCTGAAGAAAGCTAAGTGCCTATTATTTCCTTTCTAAGTATGCCATTAAATAAAGGTTTTGTTGATTAATTTAGAGAGGATTTTATAATAACTCTAATATGATCATACAAAGAGTTAAATTCCCTTCATTATGAAGCAAGGCAAATGCAGAGTGTTTATAGGCGATCTAGAAGGTCAGTCCTCAGACTAATTCACCGACAGCCCCAGATGCCTGGCAAAGCTGCCAACACAGTTGCTTTCCGAGTCTGCCAGAAAGTCAGCTGCAGCTGCAGGGAACTTTCTTTTTTTCCCTACCCATTGCTAAGCCTGTGGATTTTACAATTGCCATGTAAAGAACAGAACTAGGGGATGTAATTCCGGCTGATGATCACCTCACTTACCCTATTAATAGATTTCAAATTAATTTATTACAAACAGAAAATATAAACAGATCACCATTTTTTCTTATATGCATATCCTCAAAATAATCCATTTCATCATGTTTTGGAAAATAACCTAGTGAGTTTATGTCCAAGTTTCACATTCTATCTTATTCATACTTTTCTTTTTTTTTTTTTTTTTTTGCGGATGGAACCCAGGGACATTCTACCTCTGAGCTACACCCCCAGCCCTAGTTTTATTCTTTATTTTGAAACAGGGTCTCACTGAGTTGCATAGGGCCTCACTAAGTAGTAGCTGAGGCTGTCCTCAAACCAGGATCCTCCCGTCTTAGCCTCCCAAATGCTGAAATTACAAGTGTGTGCCTCCACGCCTGGCTTATTCATACTTTAATTCTTGGTAAAATTAATAAATGATGACACAGCACTAGCATTTTATCTCATACTCTTTCCTGCAGTTAGAAAAATTATGGTTCCATGAGGAGGTTGCAGGATATGACATTAAAATATAAGAAGCCCTATGGTCCTTTGTTGTATAACTTCACACAAGTAGCTTTGAATCTCTGGGCTTAGGGGTTTTACCTGAAAAAATAGGAATTGTAATATCCATCTTATAGGGTAGTGTAAAAATTAATTAAAGTAGTAAAATACCTGGTATTATGTTTAGAAAATAACACATACTCAATAAATTACAGAGAGATTGGGAAAGGAAATTAAAAAAATTGTAAAGTCCAAAATTTGCATTAGATGATACTAAGAATTTTTGACGCATTTTGTTCAGTAGCGTTTTGTACTCTATTTTTAATAGTGTATCATAAGAATTAGAAGAAAGGGTGATCTTAGGACACAGATTGAAACATGCTGAGAATAAGCACAGAGAACTTTAAAAGGGTAGAGCCCTGCATTACTTTGTGTGGAGTTTAGGTTTGTATGGGCCAGGGTGCTAGATAAAGAAGGGGCCCAGGAGGAAGAAGAAGGGAGGAACATTCACATCATGAATTATTGTCTAGAAATCTATAGAGTAAGTATTGGGAGACAATAGTCTCTAAACATTTTGACAGAAACATACTTTAAAGCTAAATTACTTGCATTATGTATGCCCTTTAGCTACACAGACAACTTGCAAAGCACTTTCTGTGTTAGAGTAGACAGCTTCTATTTGCCTATTTTTCTCTTTCTTCTTTTCCTTAATCTTCCCTTCTGCCTCCATCCCTCCATTTGTTTCTTTAGTTCTTTCATCTTAAAAAAAAAAAAAAGTAAACCTTGGTAATTTACTGAGATTTGGTCTCAAAATAAAATTGAAAAAAGGCTGGGGCCATGTACCTCAGGCTTGCCTAGCCGTTAAAAGGCCCTGGGTTCCATCCCCAGCAATGCTAAATAAATAAAGTAAAGCATAATGGACTGTGAAGAGTTCGCTTTTTTGTTAAAAGTAATAAATGTATTCCTAAAAAAAGTCATCTAACTTTTGTATAGCTGGGTTTCAGAATGAAATGAATTCAAAAGTCAACAACAGAGCTAGACTGTGGGACTTGGGTAGGGGCTGAAGCCAAAGCCTATGGAACTAGTGCAGCTTCTTGCTTTTCTAGTTTCAAGTGCAATTTTATTTCAGTGGAAGGAATTGTAGGCAGCAGCAGAAACCTTATTTACTTATTTTAAACCCCTGTTTTAAGTGAGGTTCACATTTAAGTTATATCATTTAAACAATCTAAGCAAGTCTTAGAATGGCCAGCCTGGTACTTTGTAGCTGGCAAGCTATGCACATATTTGGGATAGAAAGTGTTGATACCTCCTCTCTTCTGACATTTAGTAGAATAGAAATAGTGTAGATTTGTTTTTTACTTCTGATGTCACACTAGAAGGATGCTTTCTCAGAATATACCTGCATTTAGAATTTATCCTTTTCAAGGGTTAGGGTTATGGTTAGGTTAACTTGTCAACATGCACATCAGCCAGTGTTTTATTTTTTTAACTAAATGAGGTGTTAACTGTGCTCCTAGATATAGAAAAAAAATGGATGCCCAGTTGTAATATTGCAAAATTGTTATAAGACTATAAATACAAGGAGCTTTGTACACATATATCATGTCTTGTGACTATGTAATCTATATCAACATGAACTAATTATCGGATATCAACCTAAAAATCCAAGATGGGGTTTCTACTGAGCACATAAACTAATTGCATTTTAAAAATTTTATTATGTAGCATATACTACATATATGCTATTTTTAATTGTATGAATATTATAGAAAATGAAAGTAGGTATAATAAGAATATTGGAAAAGATTGGGTATTGGGTTAATATTTATTTTCTTATGTGTATGAGCACTGTATATATAATAGAAATATTTTTATTATTTCAAAGAATTTGTCACAAATTTTAGCTGTAATTGTAAAATAATGTTATTCTGGAAATATAAAACTGATATTTTATGAAAATACAAATTTGTATTTTTGTGCTAAAATAAGATTATTCACCATAAACATAATCCTCATAAATGAAGTTGCAATATAATTAGTAAAATATAGATAAGAACTAAGAAACACTAACTTTTAAAAATGTAACTTTAGTTAAGGGGGCATTTTACCCTTTTTGAAATGAAATGGTTACATTTGTGTATATTTTCATTGAATATTAGAGCCTTGATATTTTATTTTGCTATGTGTCATTTTTTGTGCTATAACACAAATGGCCACTAAAAATGCATAGTTTTTTTTATCCCAAATATGTTAAAGATCACATTTTGTAGTCTATGTTATACTAATAATAAATTTAAATAAAATCAGTTTGCTTTTTCTTTTCTTGCAGTTTCCTTTCTATATTAAAAATACAGATGTTATTCTTCTTTGGGTTAGGAAATTATACTATTATGTCTGATTTTTCTCAGAAGTCAATTTCTAATACAACAAATTTTATGAGAAATCAGATTGTTATCTTTTTAAGAGAATACTGATGGAATAATACCTGCACATTGCAAGGAAGGCTGTTTCTGTGTAAAGTTCTTAGATGTGTCAGAAATCATTGTCTACCTCCCCTTTCTTTCTGCCTAGAGCCAAGCAGGGAATTAGGAAATGAAGAGAAGTGCTCTACACACAATGGCCTTCAGTGAATATTATTGATGACTAGACACCTGCTAGGATGTAAAGGCATTTAATCCATATTATTTTGCCTTTTAACTTGTCAACTCAGACACAGCAGCCAGAAGAGTTTTCTGTCAAACATTAGCCTTTGCATCGCATTACAATTTTTATTTTTCTTTCTTGCAATTTCAATATACAACACAGCTAAGTTATTTTAGCTGTAAGAAGATGAACAGGACAAATCCATCCTCTATCAAAACTTTCCAATTGTTATATGCATAGGTGCAAATTAACAACTTCCAAAAATATTCTTAGAAATAAAAATGTCCCCATTAAAAATAATTTTTGGCCTCTTTTCTTTAGAAAATCTCTTTTTGTTTTTAAAATCAACACCAGGAATCAATGTAAGAGTAATTATTTGGTTTATATTTATTTTGAAAGATATTTTAAAAGGGAAATAAAATATTGTTTTGCCATAACAGGTATTGAACCCAGGAACCTCCTACCACTGAGACATATCACCAGTCATTTTTAGTTTTTCATTTTGAGACAGGGTCTTGCTCCTGCCTCACCCTTGCCAGTAGCTGAGATTAAAGACATGTACCCCCAAGCTCAATCATTATGTAGTTTTCCCCCCCAGAAAACATACTGAATCAACTATTTCCAAGGGATGGAGATAATAAGTTCCTCCAATGCAGAAATCATGTCTCATGTACCTAAGTCAGAATAGAATATATAATAGACTATCAAAATAATCTGAGAAATTCAGTTTACTCAAATGTATTAGAACAAATACAGTTTACCCAATTATAAAACTCTTGTTTAAAGCCCAAGTTGTAAATCATTACATATCTGTCTATGTACATATAATTTTAATATTTAATATGTTGTAGGCAATATTTTTATAAACATATAGTCTGTATCATAATTATAATTTAGTATTTTTTTGCGGGTCTAGGAATGGAACCTAGGGGCATTCGACCTCCGAGCTACACCCCCTGCCCTATTTTATTTTTTATTCTTTATTTTGAAATTGGGTCTCACTGAGTTGTAGAGGGCCTCACTAAGTAGCTGAGGCTGTCTGCGAACCACGATCCTCTGACCTCAGCCTCCTGAATGCTGGGATTACAAGCGAGCGCCACCACGCCTGGCTGGTATTTTTATACTGTTGTTATCTGCTTATGGTAAGAATATAAAAACTCTATTACTGGCCGGGCGTGGTGGTGCACACTTGTAATCGCCGCGCTTGGGAGGCAGAGACAGGAGGATCGCGCAAGTTCGAAGCCAGCCGCGCTGGCTTAGGAGACCCTGTTTACAAAAATAAAATAGGTCTGGGAGTGTAGCCCGGAGATAGATGGGCTTCCAGGAACCCCAGTACCACCAAAAAAAAAAAAAAAGACAAAAAAAAGACAAAAAAAAAACACCAACAACAAAAAACAAAACTATATTACTCAACTTTTGACATTACAGCAACAAAATGTAATCTTTCTTTCTATAATGTACTATAATATATTTTGTGAAAAATACTAAAAAATAAGATTTTCCTCACATCTCTGTGACACATCTGGTACCTGGTACACTAGATGAGAGTTCTAAAAATGTATTTTAGCTTTTCTGTCTCTCACCTAATTTTATATTTTTGCTTGCCTTTTATAGTCATGCCCTTGATTTGCTTTTACACTTTGATGTTAAGAATGCAGGGTTTTTTTTTTCTTCTTCAGAAAAGTGCTAATTTGCACTTAAATATCTATTATTTCTTCTATCATTTATCTATCTATGTATCTATCTTTATTGGCTAATAAAGCACAAAGGAGAGCTGGAAGGCTAGTACTGATTAATCCAATAATTCTAAGTGATCTCTTAGAATTATTTCCCAATTGTTTTCTGAACTCTTTTCCATTTTGCAATGCCTTATTTTTAAGTGCTTCCACCAAAAATGAGTAAGTGCCCCAAACACAGCATACCCAAAGGTGAACTCATTCTCTTTTCCAGTTAGTTCTCCTAGACCTCTGTGCCTCTGTAGTTCCCTGGTTCAGTTAATGCCATGATAGCCGCCTGGAATGGTAGTTGAGGTGACACTGCTGTCTTTACCCCCTCCACCTCCATCACCTCCCACTAAACCTTGATCCACCATCTCCTGGTGGCCTCTTCTTCCCTCCACTGTCACAACCTCATGTCCTTCAACCTCTGTGTCTTTCATCTGTGCAGTCGTACGTTCTTTCTTTCACTCATCTGTCCCCACTACCTTCCACCCTCCATACAATCTCTAGCCTTTTATTCTTCAAAAAGAGAAAAAAAAAGCAGGTTGCTTTTCTTTTCTGTGAAAAGCTTTCTACTCTTTTAACACTAATTAAAGTACAAATTATTTAGCTTGACATAAAAGACATTCTCATTCTGACCCAAATGCCAGCCACTTATTGCTAACGACTGCACCCACTCTCTGAGAGCCCTGCTTCCCCTGAAATCGCAGCATCTCTCCAACTGCACACATCTTCCTGCCACTTTTTGCTTTTACACACACTAGGCATTATCGTCTTAGAGAGTGTGCTAATGATGTAAGGTGTAACCTGGGGTAATCTTGAAAAAAGCCATATTTGTTACCTAGAGCTTTATGAGAAAGTATTCCTAATGGTGAGATTTTATAGGTAATAAAATTGTGGTTCCATTTCTCTATAGACCCCAGAAGAATACAAAATGAAACTAAAGGAAACATATTTAAATCTTTTTTGGTAAGGGGTTCATGCTTTGAACTCAGGAATTATAGTTCTGAATATGATCATATATCTCATACACATAAGACTGAAGCTGTGAATATTTAGATATCTGTGTATGCATATATTACCAGCAATATTCTTTTATTATAACCATATGAACTATATCCTAATTGTAATTTAGTATTGGTTATTAACATAGTCATAAAGGTATGGGTACTCTGGCCATCAGGTATTTTAACTCTCAATCAGACTTATCAAATATAAATCAAAATTGAGTAAAACTAGTAATATTGCCAGTTTCATTTGTTGAAATATAACATCAGATATATTTAGTTATGTTAATATTTCTGTGGCATCACAAGGACTCTTAAAACAACTTTAACTAAATTCAGGTGATAGTGATACAGAATTTTAACCTTTTTTCAAAAAGATTTAGGTTATTCTAGAGATTCATGTTTAATTATCTCATTAACAATAATTAAGTAGAGAAAATGTGCATTCATCAACGTATGTTCCTTGGATACTAAATGATCACACCTACTCCATTTAGGATATTTTCATTTTCTTCACTAGCCTAGATCTATAGGATATGAACCACAGTGTCACAAAAAGCAAACTATTTTATCATTTTTTTGCTCTTTAATAAAAGCGGTTATTTTAGTAGCATTGCTGACCTGATAATTGCTAGTGGGTCTAAATTGGATGTACTTCAGTTAATGCATCAGTAAGTGAAGTACCTTCAATGCAATTAAAAGATTCTAATCTAACCAAAGAAAAGATCTTACTCATATTGACCACTTTATATTCAGACTATGATTTCATATTTTTAAAGTGGTCCCTGGCTTGGCTGACCCCATTAGTGGGATACAACTCTCCTCTGACATAGCCAGTTGCTGCTGAGCAAGCGTTTCTGAAAACCTCTGAGTACAATTCATCAGACAACTATCATTGCCTAATTTCAGAGAAAGCAACATGGAGTTAAGGAAAATCAAAATACTTATCATAGGGTTGGGGGAAATAAGAGATGATAGAAACGAGGGATAATAAATAATTGACCAAGTAACAATAGTTATTGCATTTGAAGTGAACTAATAGCAACTTTTTTTTTTTTCTACAAGATATGTAGTCAGATTTTATCACACTTCTTTTTTTTCAGTGCTGGGGATTGAACCCAGGGGCATTCTACCTCCAAACTACAACCCTATCTCCATTTTTTATTCTTTATTTTGAAATAGGCTCTCACTAGTTTTTGGAGGGCCTCACTAAGTAGCTGATGCTGGCTGAAAAATCTGTGATCTTCCTGTCTCAGCCTCCAAGTGCTGAGATTACAAGTATGCGCCATCACACCTGGTAGATTTTATGAGACTTTTGTGATCTGACTTGCTTTGTAATTAAATTTTTAATTTTTCCTATCATCATTACTGTAATAATTGGTATTTTATGTACTCGCCCACAGAACTCATTTTGTAGGGATTACATCTTCCTTAACACAGGGCAGTTGCTCCCACTCAGGCTTCCAGTTCTCTTATAGAACATGCCATCCTCAAATGAATATGCAAAGAAGTTTTAATGGTGTGCCAGTGAGTACACTGAAGGGGAATAAAGTTACATTAGATTTTCTGCTTGGAATGGATCTTGCTTTGCAAATAAACAGAATTGGGGAAAGACCGGAAACTTTTAATATAAAAAAAATTAGGGTTGAGCCATGCATGGTGGTGCATGCCTATAATACCTAGTACTTGAGAGGTCAAGACAGGAGAATTAGAGTTTCCAGGCCAGTGTGCGTTAACTTAACCTGACTTTGTTTTGAGAGAGAGAGAGAGAGAGAGAGAGAGAAGAGAAGAGGAGAGGAGAGGAGAGGAGAGGAGAGGAGAGGAGAGGAGAGGAGAGGAGAGGAGAGGAGAGGAGAGGAGAGGAGAGAGAGAGAGAGAGAGAGAGAGAGAGAGAGAGAGAGAGAGAGGGAGAGAGAGAAATAACAACCTAAGTTCTTGATATTTAAAAGGTTCACACTCTTTAAGGTAAATGTGATATTATTCAGCAGAAAGGATATATTTTTCCCTTTTAACTTCTGACAGATTCTGTTTTAAAATCTAGAAAAAAATGTAAAAGAAAGAAAGAAGAAATAGTGTTGGGAATCACCTCTGGGTCCAATCCCTAGTGCTCCAAATGACAGACAGAGAAAGCATTACGGGTGGGTCATTCGTTGTATACATTTCAGATCATTTGTTGTTGTTTTTTTAGAGACAGAGCAATCTTACCAGATCTGGGCAGTGTGAGTGTGTGTATGTAGCCTGACTGACTCACCCGATGCCCTCTTTCGGGTGATGTCTTCTGTTCGTATTTTACTGAGAAGTTGCAAGAGACTTCCCAAGGAGCTCTGCCAGCCAGATGCCATTTTAAACTGCTAGTCTCTGCTTTTTTGTGCAATGCAAGGCAAATTGCTGAGCATAAAGGATTTCCTTTACTAGCTATGAAGGAGAACTAAAGTTCAGCTCCAATTCTCTTTCAAGAAATTTTCTCTGACATCTGAATTCCCCTTCTTTAGGACTGAGTATACTTATCAGTCTTCTTTCCATTATGAATATGAACATCGTGCCCACCAGACGATAAAACTTCTATAGAACCTCTTCCTCTACTGCTACATAATGTATGCAAATTGTCAGGCCTACCTTCAGTGGCATGAATTAAATTAAAATTGGCTGATCTCACATGACTGTGTAGGTTATGTAACCATAGCCATTTTATTTGTGATTATTAATGTGCATTTATTAAAAGTTATGATGTAGATAAAACTTTTCAAGCTGTCAGCAACTTATATTTGTTTATTCCTAGCCCAGCTGTCTCCCCGACTCCCTAGACCATGCAGAGCCTTGCCATCCACTAATGCACCACAACTGTTCTGTGATGCATCTGTTTTCCTAATTGGTGGAACTGATAAGGATAAATGAGCCCAGTCGCCCCCCTCCACAGGAGTGTGTGTGTGTGTGTGTGTGTGCGTGTGTGTGTTGTCATAAACTCAATGAACACAGCCCTTATCTAGGGGTAGAAGGATGGAAATTACTTCGAGGGAAAATCTTCATTTGGAGTTGTGTCCACAGACATGGAGAAACAAAACAAAACAAAACAAAAAATGAGAACACCTGAGTTGCTTTTGTGACAGTCCCACATTCCCCATTCTCTTTTTTACCACCATCCCAGCAGAGATCCAGGCTGCATGCTGTATTTGCATTTTCTACCTGACTGTTTCTGAGTGTCTGGAGAGGGGCATTTCCTGCTCCTAAAGAAGATTTTCATCAGATGCCAGATACTCATATCATATTGTCCTGTTTGCCACCAGCCTCTATAGATTATGTCTTACCTATGATCTCTGCTTACTTTTCTTTTACAGCATCTCTGGTGACATCGTCATAGGTCAAGTTCTAGCCAAAGCTCCCCTGTATAATTTTGGTAACTTTCTACTTAACAGAATGCTTTCATTAAAATCTTAGTGAGATTAGTCTGTTTTATTCATAGTTCCATCCAGACCCTCACTCCTTACACACAATTCTAACAGATAGTGAATTCAGTAAATATTTGTGGTCATTAACAAGTTCAACTTACCAGAATTAATCCTAGGTCTATGAAACCTAGGTCTAATTGATCTAGAATTCCAGCTCTGCCTCTGATATTTTTGCAAGCATGCAGGCTAATAACTTGTTTTGATGTGAGTTTCTTCATATGAAAAAAATATTTATGTATTACACCATACCCAAAGCGTTGTTTGGCTCTAAAAATTAGTGCTATACTGAGTGGCAGCAGATTTGCTCAAATCATTTATACTTAAAAATTTGAACATGATCAAAATATTCCATGGAGTTTTTACCTGCCCCTGCCTTGCTCTTTGGGAAATGTTTCATATAGTTGACCTTAAGCCTTCATAAATTTCCTACTAGATTACTAGGTTAACATTTTAAAATATGTAGTTATTTAAATAAATATGCCATTAACAATAGAAATTAAGTTAATATATTCTGCAAGGAGTTTAGTAGCTATTTTTTAGTACATAGTGGGAAAAGTGTCTCTTGTTATTACTGATTACATGACTTAAAGTTTCTCACATTGCATAATTGGCCTTCCTTCTTACCCCTTTTCTGTAGTGTTTACATTCAAATATTTATAAACAAATACTTGTTAGTGTATATTATAAAAATAATATTTGTTTAGTTGTCAAGTTTCAAATTTTAGTCAGAATTATACTTTTAACCTGAGCTGCTTCTCTATAAAATGTGGTTTTCTCTATACATCTTAGTTCCTTTGATGCTAAAGTTATGAAGTCAGATTTAATAAGAGATTCAAAGGCATAGTATTAATGGAATTAACTGAAATAATTTTTAATTTAGCATTTTTTCTGTAACAGCTCTATAAATGTTAAGTATTGTGATTATTTTCATCCCTAACCCATAGCATTTCTCCACCTACCTGTCTTTTAAAGCAAAATATGAAAGAAATGGCAGTTAAGGAAAAGAGAAAGCATAGTCATTTAAAAATAAAAGAAATAAACTAAGAACAAAATTTAATGGGGTTACAGATTCTTGTGAAGACAATTGATGAATATTTAAGTGCAGTACTTAATTTATTTAATATTGTATATGCTGACAATATTCTGCTGAAAGAGGTATTTAATATTTAATGGTCTCATTATATTCAATAAAACATGAGAGGGTATGGATTTCAAGAATATAATTCTATCCATTAACAGGAAGATTGCATGTAAATGAGTGTTTATATAATTGTCCTTACAGATGAAACATGTTTGCAGTATAATTAAATTGACCTCTAAGAAATATGCCTGGAATTATTCATATTTAAGGAATTTAACAAAAAATTTTACAAAAATGATATATACATAATTTTTTATGAGCACCTGATCCAATACAAATTTATATAATTGGGCTTTGAAAGCACTATTTTGATGAATTTTAAAACAACTATAATGACTATGACATCACTAAACTGTACTATATTTTAGTATTAATGCATGAAATATTGATTTTAAAACATTATAAAGAATTAGTTTTCTGCATTAGAACATTAATTAATAAGCCTAATTGATTTATTCTTAAAGTATTTTCCAAAGAAAAGTCTTCCTTTTGCCCTAAGTAACAGTAAGGGTAGCAAATAAGCAAATAATTTAAAATTATTTTTGTATATTATTATTATGTATATTATTTCTATTAAATTAAGTTATAAGTTTTCATGTTATAAGTTTTCAATGTATGCTTAATGTAAATGAGTTGCAGGAGGTGTAACACTATAGGGATTGAAGTGATTTATAATTTAAACTTATGTAGCATTCTTTAGTTTTCTACCAAGTATCACTGTTGAAAGAAAAAGGTTGAATGTATGTGCTTCCTGATTTTTAATCCTATTTTCTTTGATGTCAGATCACAAATAGGAAATGTATCTAACCTTGAATTGAATTTAGGTCATAAATTCTGCTTTATTTCTTTGTGTTGTTTTAAGATGATCTACCTTCATATACGATGAGTTACAACTCTCTTTACTAACTTTTCATTTGGTAAATGCCAAAGAAGGGCCAACCCAAGCCTATATTTTACTGAGTTTCACTCTTTTTAATGAATTAAGGTTACTTATTTTGAGATAATCTCTAACCTTCCAAGGTTTATTTAATTTATCTCTAAAATATTTTATTGTTCTGAATCTATGTTAGCCCATGGCCTAGAAGGCTTTTCCCAGTACTACAGATCTTTATAGTGATCTTCTAAGAAATTTTTTATATTTAAAGAGTTATAACTTAAGGCCTCTGAGTTATACAAAAATATTCAATGGACCAGAGGATCATTTTAGAATGTGACTCATATTCTATGTCCAAAGAATTTTCTAGATGGCAACCATCTACACACTAGGCCTATTCTGGACTTGAGCCAAAGGAGAAAAATTTAAATTAGCAACATATATTTGCGGTGTTTGTTAATGTTCTGGATGGCCCTTCTGTCTCCCTAATTTTTTTTTTTTTTTGGTGGTACTGGGGTTCCTGGAAGCCCTTCTACTTCCGGGCTACACTCCCAGACCTACTTTTTATATTTTTATTTGGAAACAGGGTCTCTTAAGCCAGTGCGGCTGGCTTCAAACCTGCGCAATCCTCCTGTCTCCGCCTCCCAAGCACGGGGATTACAAGCGTGCGCCACCACGCTCGGCATGTCTCTCTCAGTTTTGCATGGACTCTCATGTCATGATGTAACTTGATAAACAACATCAGTAACAAAATCTACGTTAAAAGCTATAATCTCAGAACATCTATTAAAATGGCTAAAATCCAGAATTCTGACAACACCAAATGCTGGTGGGATATGGGGCAAAAGTAGTATTTATACATTTGTGGTGGGAAGACCAAATGATATGGCCACTTGGGAAGACTGTTTGGCAATTTCTTATAATACTGAACATATTTTTAGCATACAGTCCAACAACCATACTCTTGGTACTTGACCACAGATAGTAAAAAGTTACATCCTTACCAAAACCTTCAGTTTAATAGTCTATCTGCTTTGTTAGTATTTGTCAAATTAGGAAAAAAAAGAAAACTAAGATGTCCTTTAATAAGTGAATGGATAACAGACTATGGTACATCCCAAATATGAAACACTATTTGTGATTGAAAAGCAATGAGTTTCAATCCGTAAAGAAACATAGAGAAAACCTAATACTGTGACATTCAAAAAAAGGTAAAACTGTGGAGAGAATACACAGATAAGCTGTTGGAGATTGGAGAAGGATGAATGAGTAGGTAGAGCAGAGAGAAATTTCTAGGGCATGACTTTGTATGACACTGGAATGGTATACATGTATCTTTACACGTTTATTCAATGTCATAGAATTGTACAAAACCAAGAGTGAATCCTAATGTAAACTATATAGTATGGATGTAATAGTAGTGGTTCAGTTATGTTCACCAATTGTTAATGCATGTATCACTCTGGTGGGGCATATTGATAATGCGAGAGGCTATGCATGTGATGGGACAGCAGAAAAATGGGAAATTTTATACCTTCCTTCAAGTACTCTTGTGAATTAGAACTATTTTAAAAATAAAGTTTATTAAAATAGTCTTGATGTTTTACCATTATTTATAGATTTTACATTAAAATTAAAGCTGTTATTATATGCTATATAATTTACAGAAATGAATCTTTTGTAAAATAATCTTCTTGGTATCTGGATTGAGCCGATAGTAGGGGACTTTTCATACCTCAAATACTATCATAAAGGCTTCTGCTAATCTTTAAGACAAATTTTATTCCCAGTGAATTGCAGTTTCAAAACCATGACCTCTAATACCTTGAAACTGACCCTCAAAAATGTCTTGCCATGTCATGAAAACAATAGGGAGAATATGAGAATTTTTGATGGAAACAGGGAAAAGAACAGATTTTTCAAGTAGATTTTATATTCCTGAAGTCAAAATGGATATGTTTAAATAACACTGAATGTTGTTAATCCTGGGTATATAGTTAATAATCTCAGTGGGTCTAGTAATTTCAATTCTCTATTTATTTGCAAGTGGCAGTACACAGAATTATTAGTGAAATTACTTTGGATGATACTAGAATGGTAGCCATGTGTCTTTACACATGTATTAAATTAATAAAACTCTATGACACCAGATATGAATCCTAATGTGATCTCTGCAGTATGAATAAAATCTGTATGTGCCAATTAGGTTCAACAAATTGATAGCCAATATCAAAAAAATAAGCAGACTAAAGAAAATAATTTACGTACTGGCTAATGTAACTGGAGAATCTCATCATTAGCCTAAGCAGATTTAATACTTTTTCCATTATTTCTGGGAGCAGATTGTTTACCAGACCCTGGTAAAGACACATGATAGGTGAGGAGATTCCTAAGACAAAGGAAACTTGTTACCAAATGAGAGACAGTACTGTCCTTAGCTACCACAGTCTACTCTAGTGATATACAAGATTTAGAGAGGTAACTGTAATGTTTTGGTGCTCAGATTAGATAATAGAAACCACCTAAAATGGTTAAAGAAATAAAACACTGAGTCCCCAATACTAGGAAGTAGCTTATTGGACAAGGATAAAGAAGCATTGGGGGAAGAAGTAGTGCAGACTGTGCAAGAAGACATTGTGGAAACAATTTAGACCCCGTTAGTACATGTGTTGACCATGACTGGTACACGGTAAACTTTAGGGGGTAAGTCTGAAACCACACACTTGTGGTTAGTGGTGCCCCATTAGGAAAGCATCATCAGAAATCATAAAAGTGTGGGTTCTTCATGGAAAACACTGGGACTCAGCTTCCTGAAGTGAGACTCTGAAGGCCATTAGCAGAAGCGCACTGACTGATTTGAATTGTCATTTTTTTTCCTTTTAGAAATGTGCTAAAGGGAGTTGAGATGCTTTATTTAGCTCGTTCCATGCCTGGTAGCCTTAGGGACCAGAACAAAAATTGCACTGTGACCCTTGTTTCCTGCTATTATCTCTAAATGCATCTTTACCTGACACTAAATATTAATGCCATACCAGAAGTTGTAACACAAAAGTGGTAAAATTAAGGTCAAAATTCTTTTTCTTATGTTAAAATCATATTTCGTTAATGATATACCCACTAAATAGTCCCTATTCTTTGAAATTGTTATACTTATTCAAAAGCTTGCAAATTAGTGTAAACTCAGGACCTGCTAACATACTTTCGACATTATATGAAGTTTCAGAAAAGGTGAATAGGATGTTTCAGTTGTTAGGTAATTTTCCAGATGCCTTTTTTTGTGCTCAGATAATTCAAATGGCTTCCTTTCAACACTTCAAGCTTGTCATGTACACTATATTAGAGTGTGTAACATTTTTGAAGGAATTTGGCACAGACATTGCTTTTCCACTTCTAACTCTCTAAGTTTGAAGCGTGCCTGCCAAGATTGGTATAAATACTTACTAATAAATAGATTTTTCACCAATTTTCGAGATCCCTTATTTCAAGTGTCAATATTGCGCGTGTGTTATGATAAGTGTAGTTTAATTAATTATGGTTTTTAGTGATATTTTGAATAAACACATTTAGGTTATATTTGCTACAAGCCTCAATATTTGCAAATGATCGAAATAGCAATGACTCATTTGTGATTATTAAGACACATATTTAAAAGCTTAATTTTGATCAAAATTTTCATGTCCTTAAGTAAGATGGGTGAAATTTCCACAAGCCAGATACTTAAAATTTAGAGTGAAAACTTTCAGTCTTTTTTTTTTTTTAGGCTTAGTTAGAAAGCATACAGTTCATTAAATATTATATTCCATTTTATACCTTAATATTGCTAGAACATCAAAACATGTCAGGATGATTTAATAAACAATTTTGAAATAAAATATATTACTATTTGGATATACATAAAATGTTTTATCCATAAACAAATGTCTGTCCATAAACAAGGATCCATTCTCTCTTGAATACTTAAAATTTTTTCTAAAAGGAAAGTGCAAATAATTACCACAAACTAGTTTTACTAAAATGAGGCAGCATAGTACATGTGTTAGTCACATTCTATGGGCATTAAAGACCTGTCATATTTTCAAGCTAATCAAAATTGATTTTGATAGAGGATGGCAGATATGTTTGTTAACTAGATGAAGAGAAAATAGAGAATAAATAGTTTACATTTAACTCTTTTCTTCACATTTGAGATCATGTGATTTTGGGCCAGTTTTTAATATGGGGGTTAATACAACTTCACAATTTGTGAATTAAAAGAAAATTGTATCATTTGAGATTTGTATAACTCAAATGTGGCTATTGTATAATGGAAAAAATATCTGGATTTAGGAATAACTCAGAATCCTAGCAATGTATAAATATAGAAAAGTTGCATAATCTTTTTTTTTTTTTTTTTGGTGGTACTGGGGTTCCTGGAAGCCCTTGTACCTCCGGGCTACACTCCCAGACCTATTTTTACATTTTTTATTTGGAAACAGGGTCTCCTAAGCCAGCGCTCGGGGCTGGCTTCGAACCTGCACGATCCTCCTTTTTCTGCCTCCCAAGCGCGGGGATTACAAGCGTGTGCCACCACACCCGGCTGCATAATCTTTTTAAGCCTCAATTTCTTCATGTATGAAGGGAGGAAATAATAGATATCTCAAGCAATTGCCAGCTATTATACATATTACCTGAATTCTTGGCCTATGGAAGAGATTAATAATATCCTAATTCTTTCTAGGTTTGTTGGGAGTATTTAGTTATCCTTTTGGCTTCTTTTTCCACAATTTAGTTGTAAGCATGTTCTGGAAATTTACTTCTTCTACAGTATTAACTAAACTACATTATTTGGGCTGGTCAAGAATATGGCTGAAAGTACAGAGTTGAGAACAAATGTCTGGTTAATAATCTGGTTTATTCTGAGATGAGATGTTTTATTTTTGGTGTTCAAAATTGGATTGATCAAATGATAGATATTTCCATATCTACTGTTCTCCAAGAAGGCAACTGAGTAGACTTAAAAACTTTAGTGATGGCCGGGCGTGGTGGCGCACGCTTGTAATCCCCGCGCTTGGGAGGCAGAGACAGGAGGATCGCGCAGGTTCGAAGCTAGCTCCGCGCGCTGGTTTAGGAGACCCTGTTTCCAAATAAAAATGCAAAAATAGGTCTGGGAGTGTAGCCCGGAGGTAGAAGGGCTTCCAGGAACCCCAGTACCACAAAAAAAAAAAAAAAACTTTAGTGATGAAATAAACTTATCTCTGCTAAATGTGAGCAGATGAACATACAGGATCTTTCAGCTTACGTAAAATTTGACACTTCAGACCTTCAACCCTGCTCCCTACTGACGTCATTTATTTTATTTGTACAGAATTTTAGATAAAATGTGAATTATTTCAAGTTTGTTTATGTTAGAAAGTATCAGGAAGGTTTAAAAAAGTCAAAGTATCTTTATATTCAAGATATAAATTAGATATAGAACTTTTTTTCATTGTAGTAAAATAGTAATAAATGATAGATTTTAAATTTTAGGTTAAATTGTCTCATTAATGCTAAGTTGTGAGAGAACAGTGACCAGATTCATTAACACTAGTATGCTTGTTTTCTGTAATCTATGCCTCACATTTATGTAATTTAATTAATTACATAAAATGTACTTTATTATAGTTTTTCACAAGATTATAAACTATTTGGGGGTTGTCCTAAATAATCTGATTATTTAAATAAAAACTGTATTTCTAGCCAGGTGTTGTGGTGCACACTTGTAATCCCAGTACTTGGAAGGCTGAGACAGGAGGGCTGCAAGTTCTCGGCCAGCCTCAGTTACTTGGTGAAGCCCTTTACAGCTTAGTGGGACCCTGTTTCAAAATAAAGAAATTGGATGCTCTTCCTAATATCTGGAAAGCAGGAAGAAAATGGGTCGTACGTGGAACACTAGAAGAAGAAAAAGAAACTATAGATGAGCAAATAAGGTGACCCAACTGAGGGGGATGAGAGGGAGAAGAGGGAAATTCCCTGATATACATAATGTACATTCAGAAACATATAGAAGTCAATCACTAAGCCAACATGAGAAGGAGGGAACAGGGAGGGAATAGGGAGGGAATTGGGGAAGGGATAAATGAGTGACATGTGCATGTATGCCTCTACCATCTTGCTATCTTTTACTCCATTAAGATGTATGACTACAGTGCACCAAAAAGTAAAATAAAATAAAAATAAGTAAAGAATAAAAAATAGGGCTGGAGTTGTAGCTTGGAGGTAGAATGCTCCTGAGTTGCAACCCCAGTACCACACATTAAAAATAAATAAATAAACTAAATTTCTAACAGCTCTATTAATCATTTACATTGCCTTCTATTATTGTGTATTTCATAAGCTAGATTACTCATTACTCATTCAGTAGCTCTAATGGTAAAAGATATTATGTATTTTATCTTATTAATAAAAATGATGCTTTGTGTAATTTATCTGTCCTTATGAGCTTTGTATTTTTTTATGAAAAACACATTATCTCATACCTTATTTTTTCTTCATCTAGTAATTTTAGAATATAGCTCGTCTAATATCTCTGTCTTCTAAATTAGTGAGAAAATTTACAAAGTAGCATCAAAATACGTGAGTAATGCTTTTTGGATGAGTCTCACCCAATAAATTTGAATAAAACTGACATTCAAGGACTCCTTACAAAAATATTGAAATTAATTGAAAAGGAAAGAAAATGGAGAGGAACAATTAGCTTCAAAAATATTTAGATGGTACTCCTATTCAACGGCACTGAAAAAAGTATTAGTTGCGTGTGTCTCAACCCCTGCAACTCCTACAGACAATAAGAGGAGTTGTCACAAGCATCATTTGGATCACAGCATGACTCGATCTTTTCACTGTGTAACAGAATTCGGTCTTGGAATCAAATGAAAGAAATAGCATTTACAGATTTTCTTTATCTTAAGAATATTTAGAAGATACCATATGGCCATTATTTTCTCTGGTTTGTTCAATAAAACTTAAAATTACTGCCTCGTGGCATGGCTTTAGACATGACATCTTAAACTGAGTTGAGACCTATGTGCCAGTGTTTGGACCCCTCTGTACTGTTAAAAGGTGTCACTGTCACTGTCATCCCAGACTGAAATGGTCCATCATTACGTGGCACTGGTCTTCAATCTCTCCAATAAAGAATGAACAAATACCTTACTGCTTGAACTGATTTTCCCACTCATTAATGTACCATTAGAGTTACAGAGAATTGTCTGTTTCCTTTAGAAATTTATTTAAAAAGCAAAGGATATATTGCATCCTCTGCCTCTTAAATAAAATACCAAATATATTTTTCTCATTTTTTGTAAATGTTGATAAAAGTATTGTCTTTTACTTATGAACAGAGGAAGATAAAGTAAAAAAAAATGATTTTAAAATACATTGGAGTTTTTCTTTTCCTTATGTTCTCTAAATATAATGTGTTTAGGAATATCTGAAGATTATTAATTCATATATGTACTTGTGTTTATCTCATCTTGGGCTTTTAAATTCTATCAGACTTATTATATAAAACTGTTAAAATGCCCACAGATATTTGAAGTAGGTACATCACTATGAAAAACAATAACAGTAACAATATGGCTCTTTTAGCCGATAATGAAAGAGACTATTCTTAATTTATATTCATTTGGTATTAATAACCCATGCATTCAAGCAGTGGCTGAGTGGCACTGTCAATAGGAGAAGGCACTGCTGACTCTTGAGGGTAGGCTGTTCTGAAACTCATTTCCTTGGTTGTCACCCTGATGAACCTCATGTTATTTGACTGTGGAATTAATATTTCCCCATGGAAAATTGCAAGCAGTCATTTTTGCTTGATTTTGCTCACTGTTTTTGCAAGTGTGCTATATCTTCTTAATTTGGTCATGATATGAAAGGGCAATATGTAGCGTAGGTTTCACAACAAAAGCAAAATCTGGTCAAGCATTCTTTACATGTTGTTTCCTATTAATGTTTTATTTTGAACCTGCTTGAGATAGTGAGCAATTTTTTATGATGCTTAGATAACCAAATAGAAATGACTTCTCAAAATCTTCTAAATGTTGTCTTCCCAGTAGAATGATTTTTTAAACTTAAGGATATTTTTGCATTCATATTTAAAACCCCTCTTTTAAATTCATAAAAGCTTTTGTTGCCAGTTTTAATATAGCAAATATGTGTTTTGGAGTCAATAATTCCCATCCGATTTTAGGTCCTGATGTTTCCCTTTTAATGCCTGAAATACAGAACTGAAGGGAAAAAATAATAAAGGACAGGTACCTAAGACTAAATCTACAAAAACTATACAAGTATTGATCAAACTACCAAGTGTGCAATTTTATTTTAATGCTATTTGAAATTAAGCACGAATGTGGATTTAACTAGATTGCAGTACTCTAAACATTTACAGTAAATTTTGAGTATTGCAATGAGTGTTAACAATTGTATAGCAACCCTTTGGATTTCTTAGGCTTGGTAACAGCCTCATCAAAAGTTTGGCTTGGAGGTTTCTAGGAACAGACACAGAGCAGGGCATATTTTTTCTCTGTGATCAGGGGCAGGCAGCCAGAGGCTCAGATTTGATGCTCTAAATTTGGCACCAATAACTAGCCACCTGGTTGACTGCTAGTTATAACTTTCACTACACAGAAGTAAACATGAAAAGAAAAAAAAATCTGTTACAACGTTGTCTGTAGATATCCCCCCACCTATTTTTATCCAACATTATAGACATTAGAAGACATAGTATGTTATTTGTGTATCTGGAGGACAAGATGTTCCATAATAGAGCTAGAAAACTTACTCTGAGCATGATCACATGATCACTGGTCCACAAAGAACACAGCAAGAATACAAGCCATAACGTATTCATTTGTGAAGCTAATTTTAACCTAGATCCTTTCTTTTCTTAATTTCAAACACCTTCAGAGAGATTTGTATATGAAATATTATTCCTTATGTAGGGAAATACAGTCAGTTCTTGTTATGATCTATAAAAAGCCTCTGAAACACTGACTTAACAAATACTGAATCTTAGCTTCTTGGGAAAATAAATGGCTAGATTCCTGTGAACTACTTGTCACAACATTTTTTTCAGCCGATCAATACATAACCTTGATTTATGTGTGCTTCTATTTGAAGACACAATATTTATTACATATTGTTGATTCATTAACATTGGATTTATGCTAGCAGCAGTGAAACTCAGGCTTAAACAGAGCTCATCTAACACAGATGTGTTTTCTAGAAGGTACATCCTTGCTGTCTTTCACTTGGGAACAGGATGCTTGGGGGCTGTTTCAAAGACTGAAATTATCTGAATAAAGCATATCTGCACCAAAATTAGAAGAAATGTAGGACTACATAAACACTGAAAAGGACACTGGCCTACAGTTATGAGAGGTAAAATTGGGGGATAGAGTTTGCGTTGTTTGACCTTAGTGAGAAAACTGCATTTTGGGTAACTCAGATTTCTTTAGTGCTCTTCCTATGTCCACAAATGGTTATGGAAGCATTGCAAATATTGATTTTAAGATTGCAAATGAGCCAGGCTTGGTGGTGCACACTTGTAATCCCAGCATTCAGGAGGTTGAGACCAGAGGATCATGGTTCGCAGAGCCTCAGCGACTTTGTGAGGTCCTGTGCAACTCAGTGAGACCTGGTTTCAAAATAAAGAATAAAAAATAGGGCAGGGGGTGTAGCTCGGAGGTCGAATGCCCCTGGGTTCCATCCCCAGACCCGCAAAAAAAAAAAAAAAAAAAAGGATTGGAAATGAATTATATTGAGTGATCAAACTGTAAGTATAGAATCTGGAAATAATGAGTCTAGACTGTCATATTTTGAATGAGAGTGATTTGGAAATATTTTGGAATCTACAATGATGGCATGAAGCATCCTCTTAATTTCGGGAAGTGATCATGCAATTTTAAATTAGAAAATTTTTTTTCTTTTTTTAATTAATTAATTTTTTAAATTGGTGCATTGTAGTCATATATCAATCACATTGGAGTACAAGACTTGAGAGGATATACAAGCACACATCATCCAGTTAGCCCTCCTTCAGCCCCCATCCCATTCCCTCCCCCTCCCTCCATCCCACGCTTCTTTGGTGATTTACTTTGATACATTTGTTTATGTACCTCCTGCGTTTTAAAGAGGCTCCGTCCTCCAGTATTACATACCCTCTGATTGGTCACATTAGTTGCTTCACTATAGGGCCCTTTCTATAGCTCAACCTCTTCCTGTTGCCCTTTTCCTCCTAGTTATTGCTGATTAAGAGAAGTGTCTGATTTATATTTTCTGCGATATTTCTCTGTGCATGCTTCATTGCAAGTACCGATCCCACTCTTGATGGTCCCAGTGGTGGCCTGGCTACTCAGTGGACTGATCCAGATCTCGCTGGCTCAAGCAGCGGCCTTGCTTCATGGGAGGCCCCAGTTCTGGTCTCGCTGGCCCCTGCACCGGTCTAACCCCTAAGCTGGCTTTGAAAAATTTTAACGATCCACTAGTCCAAAATCCCATAACATGAAGGAAATTTGTAAAATATTTATGAAAAAATACCATCAAATTCAAGTTTTGATATTTAACATGATTGGAACACTGCAGATTTCACAGGCACTTATTAAAGACTTCTGCTGTTTTCATATAATTTATATCAGTTACTTCAACTTTTCATTTAAAGCTAAGGATCAGAAACTTTTTCTTTGTTCACATAAAAAGACTAGAAATTTTAATATTGCTAATATGCTCATCCTTTACTAAGTGAAATACCTCCTTATGATGACTTTTTAATCCTTGTATTTGAATATTTTTATTGGTGCATTATAGTCTTACATCATGATTCAGTTCATACAGTGGCATATGCACACAGCACTTGGTGGGTTTTCCACCAGTTCCCCCTACTCCCCCTCTTTCCCATATGGGATATTGAGATTGGCATTAGTATTCTCACATATGTAGACAATGTCAGTGGAAGTGATTCCTTCATTGATTCTCTCCCTTCCCCTTCTTCTAGACTAGTTCCCTGATTCCATTGCAGTTTTTTCTCCATTATCTGCATTATCTGGATTCCCTCTGGTATTCTGTTTCCTCCCTGGCCTCTGCATATAAGAGAAAACATATAAGCCTTCACTTTTTGTGACTGACTTAATATAATTTTCTCCAGGTCCATTTATTTTCCTGCAAATTACATAATCTTGTTCTTTATGACTGAGTAGAATTCCATTGTGTGCATATTCCACAATTTTGTATTCATTCATTTGTTAAAAGACACCCCTATAATTTGGCTATTATGATATGTGCTTTTATAAACATGGGTGTGTATACATTACTATAATATTTTTATTTCAATCCTTTTGAAAAGATACCCAGTAGCTGTGTAGCTGGATGATATGGTAGATTCATTTCCAAGAGTCAACTCAAGATGGATCAAAGACCTGGAAATTAGACCAGAGACTTTGAAATTACTAGAGAAAGGCATAGGTACAACATTCCAAAATGTAGGCACAGATAAAAATCTTTCTTAATAAGACTTCCAAACTTCAGGGAATTAAAACTAGAATTTATAAATAGGATGACACTAAATTTGAAAATTTCTGCTTATTAAAGGAAAACATCAAGAGAGAATCTACAGAATGGGAGAAGATTTTTGCCAGCTACTCCTCTGAAAAAGGACTAATATATAGAATATACAAAATACTTAAAAGATAACACTAAGATAAAAATAACCCAATCAATGAAGAAATGGGTAACTGAATGACCTAGACACTTCACAAAAAAGAGATACAAATGGCCAACAAAAACACTAAAAAATGTTCAATATCCTTATCAATCAGGGAGCTGCAAATCAAAACTACACTGAGATTCCATCTAACCTCGATCAGAATGGCAGTGATCAAGAAGTCAAATAACACTAAATGCTGTCGAGGATATGAGAAAATATAGACTCTTATACATTGCTGGTGGCATTGTAAAATAGTATGGATGCTATGGAGATCAGTATGGAGATGTTTTTGGAAAATTCTTTGTTTTATATGCTTTCATACATGTTGTCAAAAAATAAAGACTAAGTCTCAAGCACAAAATTCAAAAACCTTCTGCAATGATTGAATATGATTTTGGTTCAACATTCTTCATATCAATTTGCTGATAAGAATTTATTTTTTATATATATTCAATTGCTTTGTCCAAATGCCTTTCTGAAACACATGCATTTGTGTGTTTGAGTGTATGTGTTTTTGTGTATATGTAATTATATATCCACATATATAGATCAAAGATATGATATATAAGATATAAATATCTATTCATATATGCATATATACATACATAACTTTGTACTTATGGTTAGCATCTCTGGTGAAATGATAAAGTAAATGGCTTTATGTTGAAAACTTTGTCTGAGAAGATTAATTTCATACAGTTGTCCTATATTTTAGTTAGTACTTTTTTATACTTTTTCTTCCACAAAATAAGAGACATTATGGATATTCTTATTGCTACAATCACATTAACCTAGATAACTTAGTCTTTGTAGTTTCAAAATTTAATTAAGGAACTGCAGTGAATTAAAAAGTAATACTTTATTGGGTAAGGGCTAATTGAATGATGTGTGCATGTACGCCTCTACCATCTTGTACTCCCATTAAGATGTATGACTACAGTGTACCACAACAACAAAAAAAGAGACTAAAAAAAAAAAGGTAACTCTTTAAATGAACTGTTTGGATTTCTGGTTTTTTTTTAACTGACCATTTTGCATTTTCTGTCTATCCTCATCGTCTTTGTCTTTTTAAGTATCTAGTTTCTATAGCAATATTAGATTTTGTTTTGAATGTTTTCTAGTTCATATCAAAATTGTGCTTTTTGTAAGCCTATTATTCAATATTTTATAACTTTTTCTTTTTAACATTGGGGATTGAACCCTGGAGAGTTCTACTTCTGAGCTACAACTCCAGCCCTATTTTACTTTTTACTTTGGAACAGTCTCATGAATTGATAAGGCTGACTGGCCTCCAACCTGTGATCTTCCTGTCTCAGCTCCCCATGTATTGAGTTTACAACCATGCACCATCACACCTTGCTAATATTTGCAACATCTTAACTTAATCTTTATCCCCTCTCTCTCTCTCTCTCTCTCTCTCTCTCTCTCTCTCTCTCTCTCTCTCTCTCTCTCTCTCTCTCCCTATTGCATTCTCAGCATGGCTGTAACACTTATGATGCCTTGAATATGTGAATTTATTTTTTAACAAGTTAATTTTAATTTAAAAATCAATAAAATAGATTTGAAAATCAGGAAGGCACATTTTTTCTCTCGTTCACCTAGAGATGGTCATTTGTTAGTAGGAATGAGTCTTTTCTTATCTCTACATAAAATGCAAACTGTTTATCTCACAAAAGTTTTTTGAAGAATAAAAAGAGTTATGGCTCATTACACCATAGGATGAATGACATGAGGGTATCTTCTAAAAAATGCCATTGCTATTCATAGTTTTATAGAGGAAAAGAACACTAAATAATTCAATACATTTTTATTCCTCAGACCCTTAACTAATTACTTATGTAAAATAACAATTTGTTTTATATGTAATTAAAATAAATAACTTAACTATTACTAATCCCACTTTCTCCTTGACATATGCACCCCATGTTTGAATTAGGACCATTCATTTAAATATTTGATTAACAGATGCAGAAAAACTTAACTGGATGGAAACGACTGCAAATTTTACTCATATGCTCATCTAGCCAGGAGATCTTAGTAGCCACTTATATAATGAATATGTGCTATGTAAACCAGTGCTTTTTAATTTTATTCTACATCAAGACAGTATATTCTAATGTTAAACCATGCATTTTTTTTCCTTAGCATGAGTAACTTAATCTGACTTTTGTCTTCATAACAATTCATTTCTAAGCATTTTTGGAAAACATCTGAGCTGATTATTGTACATATGGTAATATCTTTTCTGTGTATGTACTTTGCACCCATCCTTTCTTCTGCCTTTCCCGGGGTTGTGTTCTCTTCTTTCCCCAGGGATTCTTCTCTTTCCTTACTTTCATGCAGCCTAATGTGTAGGCCCCTTAGTGTTTTTCAAGACTGTATCTCCTGCTGTGCTATGTGCATTTCTGTCTGTGAGTGACAGCAAAGAGGAATTCCTACACTCTTTGTCTCGTTAAAGTCAGTATTACAAAGATCAGAATTAGAGTCAGTTTCAGTTTAATGTCTATCACAATCAGGAGCAAACATAATGTAATGGCATATAGATTCATTTAAAAGAAGTAGAGACTGACTGATTTTCATATATCTTCAAAAATATTTCCCATGTTTCTAGGACTGCAGGTTATTTAGAAAGCAACTTGGCAGAGTATAAACACTTTCTATTTTTTTTTTTATCTTTTCCTAATTATTTTTTTTAAACTTGGGCATTCTGACAACTATCCAATGAACATGCTATCATTCGAAAGTGTGTGTATACATAGTCATTGAGAAGAATTTCTAAGAGCTGCCTTTTACCTAGCTTTCCTTTCAGGAACTTTATCATAACTAGGATGTGGCTTCTGCCCACAATTCTCAGTAGCTAGAAACAAATACCAGATACTGAATTCAGCACTCTGATATTTCATTACAAAAATTTCTTTTCAGTTTCAATTTCCCGTTATGCTCAGTTAGTTTAATACAAAATTATGATTTTAAAAGTTGAAGAAAAACCTACTTCAGATGATTCCTTGAAAATAATTTGTTATGCTACATTGATCTATGGTTACTTGGATTTTTACAAGTGAGATGCTTTTTCTTTTTCTTTTCCAAAATAGCACACATTTTTCAGCTAGAAATCGTCTGAAAAAGCTAGAAATGTAACTTAAAGCATCAAAAATATTAGATGGCAAAGAGAGAAAATTCACCATATTTGGTGAAAGATAAGGATCAGACAGCAAAATGAAGTCTATTTTTGGAAGCAGTCTTTTGTTGCAATCTGTTAGGCAGTAAGAGTTAGCAAGTTTTATTATTGCCAGTCTGTTACAAATATGACTACTTAAATAACAACAAAAATGTTGTTTTTTTGATAAATTTTATGCTCTAATGTATACATTTCCTAGAGTTCTATACAATAATAAAAGACTCCCAGGGATTCCTTGATGTACTTTTGTATAATTACTTCTTACCTTACCATTAAAACTTTGCAAAGAGAATATGACGGGCATTTTAAAAATCCTACTTTTAAATATTAGCTCTAGAAAAAGAAGGGAATTTGTATATTTAAAATTTTATTATTTAACCTTATGGCCTTTAAATAGGTGGTTTAATTTACCTGTGTATGTGTGGCTTATCATCTGTAAAATATAGATAATAAGATAATAAGTTGAACCTATAAACTATAATTATAGCTTCTAAGTTGTAAAACTAGAGGTCTTAAGCCATAAGTAAGATTTTCAGGTAAAGTAATATCTATAAATCTATATATATATATATATTTCATGGTTCACTGAATTTTTAAAAAGTTGTCATTTGGCTTCTTTCATAAAATTTTGTTGTGGTAATAAAATGTTTGCATTAATTTTTAAAATTTTTTAATTGGTGCATTGTAGTCATACATCCTAATGGGGTACAAGATGGTAGAGGCATGCATGCACACATCACTCATTTAGCCCTTCCCCAATGCCCACCCTATTCCCTCCTCCCTCCCTCCTTCTCATGTTTGGCTTAGTGATTGACTTTGATATGTTTGTGAATGTACATCATGTGCGTTAAGGAATTTCCCTCTTCCCCCCTCCCCTCCTCCTCAGTTGGGTCACCTTATTTGCTCATCTGTGGCTTCTCCTTCCTAGTCTAGAGTTCCTACTATGACTCTTTTTCTTTTTGTGATAATTATGGAAAAGTTGGAAATATGATCATTCAATTGGTCATTGTTTTCTACATACTTTCTTTTTTAAATTGCCTAAACTATTTTGAGTTTGGGCTGTATAAAAGGAGAGGCAAATAAGCTTAATTTTGAAAAAAAATGCTTTTTTTCTCCCATCCCTCATATCCTTCTGTAATTATTTTTGAGTAGTCTTTTGGCTAATTGTTAAAGCATAGTTAACATTTATCATTTTTCCAACATTCAGGAATACTTGTTTTAAGCACTTAGAAACTAAAATGCAAAATAAAATAAGATCCTTTTCTTCAAGAAACTTACTTTTTACGTAAATCATTGAGAACAGTAAATAAGCAATTCTCAGGTCAGGTGGTACTACTAAGGTAGTACCACTTTATGCTAGAGTGCCTTTGAGTCATGTGTGTGGAATGCCAAAACTAGATGAGAGGTCAAATAAATGAACATTTTCCTATAGTTCAGTATCTGAGCTAGTACTGTGAATGAGTGGTCTTTTAACCAAAAAATATTGAGGAAATAAGTGACCTACTTGAAGTCTCTGAAGCAAGAAAGAAAATTCAGTAACCCAGTTGGATTCAAAATTTATCCATCTCATGGTGATATTTTAAGTCATCTTAATTAAAAAAAATGTTTTTGATACCTTATAGTTGTACATCTTAATGGTACAAGATGCACACATCATTCATTTAGCCCTTCACTAATTCCCACTTTATTCCCTCCTCCTTTATTTTATTTTTAAAGATAAAAAATAAGCAGGGCTTGGTGGCTCATCCCATTGTTTGTGAGGATGAGGCTGAGACAGGAGGATCACACAAGTTCAAAGCCAGCTTCAGCTACTTGGTGAGGCTCTCAGCAATTTAGTGAGACCCTGTTTCCAAATAAAGTATAAAATAGTCTGGGAGTATAGTCCTGAGGTAGAAAACCCCTGGGTTCCACCCCCAGTACCATACCCCCCCACACACACACACGATAAAAATAGTGTTCATGGATTTTAAGCAATTCTAGTATATCAGTTATAAATTATGTCTCTATTTTTACTTTTGGTACTGGGGATTGAACCCCTACCTCTGGGATATGCTCCCACCTTTTTTTTTTTTTTTTTTTTTTTTTTTTTTTTTTTTTTTTTTGTGTGTGTGTGTGTGTGTGTGTGTGTGTGTGTTGAAAAAGGTTCTTGCCAAGTTTCTGAGGCTAGTCTTGAACCCCAAGTACTGGGATTACAGGAATCAGCCATCATGCCAGGCTGAATTTTGTCTTTTTAAAAGCTTTCTCTGGCAAAAATATGGAAGTCTGACTACAGTGTAGTTAAGTCTGATGTTGAGGGGGAAAAAGTATTTGATGGCTTGTTGCAATGACCAATGGGTAGTTGAATATTGTGGCCAAAAGTTTATAGTTTCATATATGTATAAAATCTGGACTACTTGTAATTTCCAATGTCCTTGACAGTCAGAGATAACAGGACATCTGATTTTTGCCACTCTAAGAATCTGGAGCAGCAGATGGGAGACTTCTTCAAAGGGTCATTTAGAAAATATGTTAGGCTTTCTGACCTGACAGTTTATATTGTCACTTCTCAGTACTGCTATGGTAGAAGGAAAGCAGACACAGATAATTTGTAAAATGATAGCTATGGCTGTTCATGTTGCCATAAAACTTTATTTACATAAAGAGGCAGCAGGGCCTCTGGCAACAGTGAGCCTCAGGAAACATAGCTAATGGATTTAAACCTGTATGACAGGTTAGCTTCAATTTATTCAGAAGACCTTTGACTGCTTAACTGGATGAAAAAAGAAAATTGCTCTCCTATTTTGCATTTTAAATTTTTTTAATTAAAAACAACTGTATTGAATATAACTGAAAATCATGTAGCTTAACCATTTGAAGAATCCTAATTCATTGATCTTCACAGATTTGTAGAGCCATCACCATGATCAATTTTAGAACATTTTTAATCACCTCAAAATTAAACACTGTCATTATTAGTAATCATTATAATTTTCCTTCTCTCTTTACCTACTCCCTATCAGCAACTAGTCTCAGGCAATCATTCAGTCCACTTTCTGTGTATAATCTGCCTATTTTAGACATAGATTTAAAAAAAATTTTATACTTCATTATAATAGTTTGTTATTTAGCTAACATTTCATGATCCCTCCCCACTTACCACTCACACCTCTAGTAACCACTATTTTCAGCTCTCTACTTCTTTAAGATTAACTTTTAAAAATTATATGTACGAGTGATATATGATATTTGTTGTTCTGTGCCTAGTTTATTTTACTCAACATAAAGTTCTCCAAGTTCATCCATGTTTATCCATAACATC
Source organism: Muscardinus avellanarius (assembly GCF_963383645.1). NCBI lineage: Eukaryota > Metazoa > Chordata > Mammalia > Rodentia > Gliridae > Muscardinus > Muscardinus avellanarius. The sequence continues at coordinate 39,134,322 of NC_137790.1, forward strand.
CTGTTATATCACAAATGACAGGATTTAATTCTTTTTAATAGGTGAATATTATTCCATTGTCTGTGCATGTACATTTTCTTTATCCATTCATCTGTTGATAAACACTTGGGTAGGTTTTATATCCTGGCTAATATAAAGAGAACTGCAATCAATAATCCTATAAATTGGACAAAAGACTTGACTAAGAAGTGTACAAATGGCCACTAGTTGCATGAAAACAATGTTCAACATCATTAATCAAGAAAATGTAAATTAAGACCACAATGAGATAGCACCTCATACCTGTTAGAATGGCTATTACAAAAAAGAAAAATAAAAGAAGTATTGGCAAAGATATGGAAAAATAATCCTTATATACTACTGTTGGGAATATACATTTGTACAGCCATTATGGAAAACATTTATTACAAAAGTAGGTTTTGAATTCCATTAGTTTTGGCAAACTAATCGTTGTTGTAGTAAAACAAATAATTAATAAATTTAAAAAACAGTATGGAGGCTACTCAAAATAGGAAACATACAGAACCTTAAATAATGCAAAGATGGATCAGTAGAAAAGTTGAAAGGATTAGGGGTATGAGAGAGCTGTGGAAGAACCTTTCAAATAATACTATAGCAATATGTGAATATAGTATTATAAATCTAACTCATGTGCAGAGGGAGGAGCAGAGAGCCAGATGGGATGGGCAAGGAAGTATTCCAAGAGGTGTGCCCATGTATGTTTTAAACACATGGAACTTCATTATGATGTATAATTGGAATGTACCAATAAATTATGAAAATATATATAATAATATAAACATTTTAAAAATAGAACTACCATTTGATCCAGCATCCAACTGCTGAATGTATAACCAGAACAAATGAAATTGATGTCAGTGAGATATCTATATCTTCTAGAGTTCTTTTTGTGTGTGTGTGGCACTGGGGTTCCTGGAAGCCCTTCTACCTAGGGGCTACACTCCCAGACCTATTTTATATTTTTTTATTTGGAAACAGGGTCTATTAAGCCAGCGAGGTTGGCTTCGAACCAGCGCGATCCTCCTGTCTCCGCCTCCCAAGCACAGGGATTAAAAGGGTGTGCCACCACGCCCGGCCTCTAGAGTTCTTTTTTATGTTATTATTCTGTAGTATGAATCGCAGACAGAAGAGCAGACTGTGGCATAGATAAATCAGGAAAATTCTAATAGATAATTAAAGCAACAGTATTTTTTACAGTCATGACAATGAACCAGAAGCTTTGCTTGTGAGAAATCAAGTCAAGAGAGGGGATAACATGACTTTTTATTTCCCAAGACACAAAATAAATTAAAAAATATCATATTATATATCTCTTTTAGATATCTGATTTTTGCTGACCTGATTTAGATTAGGCCCTGGATGTGGGTGGTTTTGTTATTTTCTTGTCTTTCTTAATGGGATTGTATGCTTTATTTTTCAATTACCAACTCTGAGTAATTTAGCAAAGAATTTTTAATTTCTCAACTTAAGATGGGATTCAATTATGATTTTGCCATTAAACTGCTTTTCTTATGGGATTTTAACTGAGTGGGAGTCTAATATTAATTCTAATTGCAGTTCTATTAATAAATAGGAAAGAGAATGCTCTCCTACTAGTACTTATAGAGGGATGGCCAACAGAAGTAATTGCAGTCACAGGAAAAGAAATGCTTTTAAGACTTCACTGAAACACAGACGCAAACAATTGTGGCATAGCTGGATAGCTGCGAAATCGAAGCCGCCACTAAGCAGCCAGCAGATCAACATTGCATGCGGCGTTAAGGAATACTCTCTCCTTAAAAACAAACTTAAAGCTGACTCTGAGCCCAGAAGAGTTATGAGCAGAGACAAGCCTTTGAGAAAGAGGCTGAAGATTATAATCAAAGGGCATATTTTGTGTGTGCCCAGTGGGAAAAGCACTTTGGAAACTACATTGGCTCTGTGAGCCTCACAACCTTGGATCACATTCACAGTCAGAGAGTTTATTTGGAAACCCAGAGGAAAGTATCAAAAGAGTTTCTTTTCTCCTCATAGCATTAAAAAAAAAAAACAACACGGAAATAAGTTGAACATTGGTAATATTTTTCTTTGAATCACAATTAAACGTAATTTATTTTAGTTAGAAAAAATAGAAATTACGAAAAATCTAAATTTATGGAATACGATTTTTATGCCTTGATCGGTGGCTGTCCTCACTGCAAGGGCCAGAAATAAATGCTAAGAACATGGTCAAGGATAGAAAGCAGTCCTGGTTTGGTTATATTCAGTCAGATTTAAACCTCACGGAGGGTAAAAATAACATTTCCTGAATGCTAGGCTAATGGGTACACATTGAGATCTATGACATCATTTTCAGAACAACCTTTCAAGGTCAATATTTATGGAGTATCAATACTGTTATAGAGCTTACTGTAATAAATTCAAATGTAGGAGATAAATATAAGATAAAATTTCCCATTGCACTATTTTGTGTAATTATTATTTTCATCATTATTTTGGTACTGGGAATCTAACCCAACGGAGCTCTACTTCTGAGTTACATCCCTAGCACTTTTTATTTTTTTATTTTTTTGAAACAAGTTCTCACTGAATTGCTGAGGATATCCTAGAAATTGTGATCCTTCCGTCTCAACCTCTCAAATACTGGGATTACAGATGTATACTACCATGTCTGACTAATTGTCTACTTCACTTATTTCATATGTTCTACAGTGTTTATGAAATTGGTAACCTAATTTCTTTTACGTCATTTTAACTGACACATGTCTTTTATGGTATTTTGAATCTGACACTCTATAGCCAATAAAATTTTGCTTAAACTTGAAAATGCTTAATCAAATCAATACTATTAGAGTTATTAGAATCATTAAATTCATTCATGATAGTTATCCTATAGGTGAGAGAGGTATATATACAATTTGAAGAAATATGAACAGACAAGAAAAATTAATTCATGTACCAACCATCCTTATATCTGGCTCAGATAGTATACAAATTTCTGGATAAACAGAGAGGAATGTGACACAGTTAATTCAAGAATTCACAGTCTAGGGCAGTGGTCAGTGAAGTTTTTCAGTACGTAGAGTCCCCGGCAATGCACAATTCTACTCAGTTCTTCTATTGTTGCACAAAAGAAAATATAGGAGCAAGTGAGCATGACTATGTTCCAGTAGCATATTATTTATAAAAATAAAGGGCTGCAAGTGGGCTAATGTTCAAAGGCTCTCAACCAACCACTGTTACAGTAATAGAGACATGTAAATAAATCATTAAATCTAACATGATTTTAACAGAGTAGAGGTATTCAAGGAATATAGAGTTATAATCTGAGGAAATACTTTATACATAAATTGCTCTTACATGTGAATACTAAAATACTGTGTAGATATTAACAAGGTCCAGAAGACAGAATATTAAGTAAAATGTCCTAAACATAAACATAAAGGATGATTATGTCTCTCAAAGCCACTAAATGCCTTCTTTATCTAGAATTGGATGTGTACCTATAGGTAAGTCTGGCCACATGGTGTCTCATATGAATTCCTAATGCACTTGATATTTATTAAGTAGACATTAATGGTGTTAACCTGGATAGAGTGAGTTGAGAGTTCTGTGTTAGGAAAACACATTCTGTAAGAATTGATAATGAAATGGCCTGGAGGCAGTCACTGCTCTTGTTTACATTGTCAGAAGAGCTAATGGAAATACAGAATTACTGGAAAATTGGAAGTAGGCTGAATATGTGTGGAGATTTAAGATAAAATAAAAATTCCTCAAAAATCGAACGGAACCTGGCAAGAATCAAGGTCTCTGTGGTGAGCTGGTCAGTTATCTAAAACATGCCATTGATGAATGCATATCTTGTTTGCATATGGTGCCAACTCCAGAGTTCACTTTGTTAGTTTCAAATGATGGAATGAGAAAGGGAATCTCTTAACTAATTTCTACCTAATTGTATGTAAAGATTTTTAATTAATTATTTATTTTTCTTTTTAATTTTTTAATTGATACATTGTAGTCATACATCTTAATGGGGTAAAAGATGGTAGAGGCATACATACACATATCACTCACTTAGCCCTCCCCAATTTCCACCCCATTCCCTCACTCTTTTTCATGTTTTGCTTGCTGATTGACTTTGATATTTATGAATGTATATCATGTCATGTATATTAGGGAATTTTCCTCTTCCTTCCTCCTATCTTTTTTAGTTAGGTCACCTTATTTGCTCATCTATGGTTTCTCTGTCCTTGTCTAGAGTTCCTTCTTTGATCCGTTTTCTTCCTAGCTTCTACATATTAGGGAGAGCATACTATTTTTTACTTTTTTGTAACTAACTAATCTCACTTGGCATTATGTTCTCCAGTTCCATCCATTTCCCCACATATGACCTAATTTTGTTCTTTATAACTAAGTAAAATTCCATTGTCTACATTTTTCTGTGACTACTTATATGGGTTGTATAAATGTACATTTTGCTTTCATTTACTTTGAAATCTTAGATGTGAAGGAAGAACATATCTACTTTATTCTTAGCAAGAAATGGCCTTATTTGTTGCTGATACATTCATCTCATTTTCATTTGTATGTCGTATTGCCTTGCCTTTTACATTTAACTTCCCATGAGTTGGTGGTAATTGTTGGGATGCTTCTTGTTAAACTGTAAGCTGAAAATATTTATTCTTGGAATCTTATTACCTGTCAGGATTTTAAACTTTATTAGCAAGTCTTGAGTGCCTACTTTTCATTATGCAAGTGAGAAGGAAAAAATAGAAGTAGGAGCAGAGAAAAGACAGATGTCTATCAAATGGAAGAAAAAAAAAGGTATACACAAAACAACCAAATAAGAGAATAATTAATTCACTGTAAGAGTTGAATAAAAAATTAAAGATGTATAATTACATATATAATATACATACATATATGTATGTGTGCCTAGTCTTGCATACATATTTCTTAAAGTTATCATTTTTTCTCATAAATATCAAGAAAAATAGGCTGATAGCTCACATTTGTCAAAATCTATAGTTTTAAAATGGGGATGAGCCTAAATGAGGGTTGACATCTTTAATCTGCATTTTCAAGAAAGGTAGCAAGAAAAAGAACAGGGATAGTAATAAGTTTTCTGAGTATTGGGATGTATAGGCATGTGCCACTGTGCCCATGGATAGGAAATTTTTACTGCAAAATTAAGCTTATTGGGTATGAAATAGTTTATCATATATTCAAAATAATTGTATAATTTTAAAATAATAAATTACATATAGCCTGTAGAATTTAATGATTCATAATAAACCTTATGTTTATAAATCTATAAATAAACCTTATGTTTATTTCCCAAAGAATCAGTAGAATTTATCAATCTTCTGACCATCAGAAAAGAGGCTCAGAAAATGTTAAATGTATAAAAGTCTGAAATGTACTTGTTTGGAGCAGAAATAGTGTTTACATGTGGAATATATTCATTTATAAAAAATAGATTAAACTATCACCTCAACTCTTGATTTCAACTCTACTAAGAAGAGTTCAGGTTCAGCTGTTGAAGTATAATATCAAAAGGTGGTTTTCTTTATATTTTATAGAAAAAAATACATTCATGACTTTACTATGGATAGTTTGGATGCAAAGCATGAACACATTGAGGTCCTGCACCTCTATCTTTGCTCTAGTCAAATTTTAAATATGAAGGTAGGTGGAAGATATTTTGATTCTGACAATATAATGGTGTGTTTGCTCAAGTAACCTTGAAAGCTTTTCCAGCTTGTTCATACTGTGTTTAACTCTTTGTAAGAGCTTTCCCTCCTCTCTCTTCTCTCTCTTCTCTCTCTTCTCTCCTCTCTCCTCTCTCTCCTCTCTCTCCTCTCTCTCCTCTCTCTCCTCTCTCTCCTCTCTCTCCTCTCTCTCCTCTCTCTCTCTCTCTCTCTCTCTCTCTCTCTCTCTCTCTCTCTCTCTCTCCAGTTTTAAATGTTGAACAAATGCTCCATTTCCAACATAGCCACACATTTATTTCTGAACTATTAAAATTGTCCAGGTAATTTAGCCTCTTAACTTTCATTTACTTACACTTTCTTACATTTATTTTATATATACAATAGTATATATAATATATAAGTGTACATAAAGCTTTAGAATAAATATTTTATTTATAAAATACAAGGATTACATAGTTATTCGAAATAAATTAAAAAGTAGCGTGAACCATTGTGCACCATTAAACTGGGCGTGGTGGCATACCCTGTAATCTCAATACTTGGGAAGCTGAAGCAGGAGGAGCACAGGTTCAACGCCAGATTCAACAACTTAGTGAGGCTTAGAGCAATACTGTTTCCAAGTAAAAAATAAAATAGGATGGAGTAAAGCTTGAAGATAGCATGCCACTCCATTCAGTCACCAGCAAAGCACCACATACCACACACACACACACAAAAAAAAAAAAAATTCAAAATTTATACCATTAAATAATTTACTTTGTTTTCAGTAGTAAGACAATATACAATAATTTCGACGCTATATATGCCTTTTATTTACAGAAAAAAATACAAAAAGCCTAAACTTCTAAAATAGATATTCTATAATTATTAAAGAAAATATTCCATATGAGTTCAATTAAAATTTATTTCTATATTATATAAATTATCTATTATTGACCCTAATAATAAATAAGATTAATAAAATCCCAATATCATAATAGCATTTAGATTGATGTAGTCAATTATCTGTATTGCTGCAGGACAAAAAAGTACCAAGATTCATTTACTTGATATATAGTAGATATTTCTTCTGTTATCCATTGTTGTTTTACTAATAAGAATATTCTGGAGATATCCAAAATATTCAATAAATATTAAAAAAGAAAGAAAGAAATAATCTTACCATAATATAATTGCTTTGATTTTAAAAAGCTAAAATAATGTACCATAACAATTTAAAAAAAGTTTTAAATATTCCTCAAAAATAAGTGATATGTACATGTATGCTTCTCCCATCTTGTACCCCATAAGATGTATGATTACAATGCATCAATAAAAATTTAATTTTTCAAAAATATTTCTCAAAAAATTTAATTATTGTGTTTTTAAGTTTTCCAAACATTTTTTAAAAATTTTAGATAAGCTTTGGATAATGAGTACATCATAATATCAACAGATACATATTTATTGATAAATTATTTCCAAGTTTTTATCATCCGACTTTCTTAAATTATTCCTATAGCCTGTACTGTAAAGAAAAGAAACAAGATGCATGCATAGCATCATCGAGGAGAAAAACCTACAGTCACTCTTTGGCCTGTAACAAAACCAAATACTGGATTCAAGAAAGCACAAGGAAAGGATCTGGGAAATTTATTTTTCTATCTTTTTTGTATGACTCACAGTTCTCTCCTGCTATGCCCAAACAGCTTTTGAAAATTTTATATTTCTGATCTTCATCCAGACCTTGAAACTCACCTGGAATTCTTATTTTGAGAAACACTACAATAAATGGAACCAAATACTTAAACCATTTTATTTTAAAAGAGCAGAAAAATAATTCATAGGTGAGATTGGTTTATAGACCCCCATGGAAAGATCAGATCTTAGGGCTAAAGGGTGGTAATCACTTTAGTTAAGCAGTATTTTTATTTTGAGGATATTTAATTAATCAATAAATTATACTCAACCATATCCTATTAAAAGACATTCACAACAAATTTGATTGTGACTATGCTAAATGGTAAGATTCTATGCATTTATGTATTTCATGTAGTTGCCTACTGCTGCAGAACAATGTTGCCCCAAATTTAGCAGCTTAAAGTAATACCTGTTTTCTCCTGTAGTTTTTGAGGATTAGGGATACCAATGCAGTTTTTATCATAATATTTTGTTTTTCATTATTCTTTTATATTTTTATTGGTGCATTATGATCTTATATCATAATACTCTTCATAGTGATACTGATACACATGTACATAGCAGTTGGTGAGCTTTCCCTGGGCTCCCTCCCCACTCTCTGCCTTCCCCATATAAGATACTAAGATTGACTATATAGGTGTGTGGGTTTGTTTCTGTATCTTCTATTCTGTTCCACTGGTCTATATGCCTGCTGTTGTGCCGATACCATGCTATTTTTACTACTATTGCTCTGTAGTATATTTTGAAGTCAGGGATTATGATGCCTCCTGCATGGTTCTTATTACTGAGGATTGCTTTGGCTATTCTGGGTCACCACAATTCGTAATAGCTAAAATATGGAACCAACCTAGGTCTCCATCAACAGATGAATGAATTACAAAATTATGGGAAATGCACACAATGGAATTTTACTCAGCTATAAAGAAGAACAAAATCATGTCATTCACAAGAAGATGGAAAGACCTGGAGAACATTATGTTAAGTGAGATCAGCCAAGCACAGAAAGAGAAGGGACATATGCTTTCTCTAATATGCCCAAACTAGGGAGTATTAGGGATACCAGAGGGACTCCAGATAATGGAGGGGAAACCTCAGCAAAACTAGAATGGAAGGATAGGAGAGGAAGGAGACTGAGGTTGAGTTATGAAGGAGCTACATTTGAATATGTGTAAATTTATGAATATAGCATGGTTAACCTGGACACTTGCTGGGAGGGGGAGGAGAACAGGGGTGAGGGAGACGGCACCAAGCACAGTCTGAATGTATGCCATTTCAGTATGATCAACATAAAAAAAAAACTAAACAAAAGATACTGAGATTGGCATTGTTATTCTCACATTTGTACATAGTCAGTGAAAGTATTTCCTTCCTTAATCCCCCCACCACACACATAAACCCTTTGCTGGATAACTTTAGTTCAACGTCTATCTCAGGTTGCAGAGGCTTCCTTCACCCTTGGATTCAAAAGGATCTTGCAAGCTTACAAGCATGCTCTCATGGTTGTTGGAGGTCTTTAGTTTGTCACAGGCTTTAGTTCCTCACTGAAATCTGACTTGAAGTTTCAGTTCTGAGCCATGAAGACTTTAGCTAGCTTCCCTCAGAGTAAGAAGTGAAAGTAAGGAGAAAAGGAATAATAGAATAAAATGTCTAAGATATTGCCTACATTATACATATAAGCTAAAATTTATATATAACATATAATGTCTAAGAGTGCCGTACTAGCAGTGGTGAAGTATACCTATAGTTCCAATACTTGGCTGAGACAGGAGGATCACAGGTTAAAGCACAGCCTCAGCAACGTAGTGAGATTCTTAGCAAGCTAATGTAAAGATGAGTAAGGTGAAGATATTGCCTATCCACAAGAAAATACGGTTTTGTATAGGAAAAGCAAAATACAGAAGATTCAATTATTTGTTGGGGTAAGTATCAAAAGAGAAGTATAAGGAATGTACTTTGGGGGTTTGAGAAGGAGAGTATTCTGATTGTCTCTGGCAGGGAGAGAATGATCATGGTTATGGATTTAAGATCCTTTGAGCTAGGTCTTAAAGGATGACTGAGGTTTCCCAATGGGTGAGCTATAACAAGACACTTCAAGTGGAAAAAGTGGTATCAGAGGGAATCTGAAGTCTAGAGCATATTTGGGAGATATACAATTACCTCTCTTTGCTAAAAGCTGATGAACAGAAGTCATATAATCATCAAAAGCAACTCTGAGGAATATTGAGAATTATTTTAAATACTATTTTGAGGACTTAATGCTTAATTCGGCAGGAAATGGAAATTCATGAGCAATGGAGAGACAGGAGCAGATCTGTGCTTGATTAATGTAGCACCATATATCTAAATGAGTTGTAAAGGGAAAAGATGGGTGAAATTGATCAAGCAGAACGAAGTCCAGAAGGATATAAAGGAATTGTAAGTAGAGCAGATCCTTTCCTCTATGTAAGTATGGTATAACGAGGGCCTAATCTGCAGTGTTCAGAGAAAAAGTGAGAAGTAAGAAATTGAAGTGAGAAAGATGAGGAGGCATTTATTGATCGAAAGTATCACAAATACCTCTAAATAATTAGGGCAATCAGAGAGAAGGGAAATAAAGAAGTTTATTAGTTGATACAATTATGAATTTAAATTTTGGCTCAATGGCTATAAGAGCCAGTAAACATTCTTTTACACATTTTAAACAGAAATGAATACCTTTCAATGAGGATTTTTAAAATGTTTTTTATTGGTGCATTGTAGTTACAGATCTTAATGGTGTGCAAGGGGGTAGACGCATACATGCACACAGCACTCATTTAGCCCCTCCCCAATCTCCTCCTCATTTCTTCCCCCATGCTAGGGGAGATCAATCAGTATTTTAAGGGTGGGGGGGGGAGAAAGAGTTAAGCAGTGACCAGAACTTTGAATAGAGGCAAACAAGGGTGAACAAGGGTGAATGAGAATGAAAGTAGATAAGATGTGAGTGAAGAGGCAATATAAAAGTTATAAAGGAGCAACCTCGAGTGTTATCTAAATCATGAGGACAGGTAAAATAAACAAAATGCACCACCTTGGGGAATTTGAAAGTATAGGTTCTTTCTAACATTACCTATGATCCAGAACTTTCAAAGATGAAATTTTTTTGGTATCGGTGCATTGTAATTATACACCGTAACGAGGTTTAGAATGTAACGGCATTCTTCATGTGTTTTCCCTTCAGTTCATACCCCACTCAACCCCATAGTCTTTACACTAATAAAAGTAATTTCATGTATGAACAAAGGGTTATTTGAATAATTATCATCATCAGATCTCTCCTTTCTCCAGATACCCTCCCCCATCCCACTAGTATCTCCCTTCATAAAACTGAGATCTGCTTTTTTTTCCCCTAGTTTCTCTCTAGCTTCCACATATGAATGAGAACATATGGCCTCTCACTTTCTGTGACTGTCTAATTTCACTTAACATATTATTCCCAAGTCCAATCTATTTTCTTACAAATGACATAACTGTGTTATTTTTATGGCTGAGTGGAATCCGATTGTGCAAATATACCATAATTTCACATTCCATTTGTCTAGTGATGGCCACCTCAGCTGGTTCTCTACAGAAAGGAAGAAAATTTTCACCAACTACTCCTCTGGTTCTCTACAGAAAGGAAGAAAATTTTCACCAGCTACTCCTCTGATAAAGGGTTAATATCTAAAATATATAAAGAACATTAAAAAAATCAATATTAACTGGGCGTGGTGGCGTACACTTGTAATCCCAGCATTCAGGGGGCTGAGACAGGAGTATAGTGGTTCCCAGACAGCGTTAGCTACTTAGGCCCTTTGAAACATAGTGAGAACCTGTTTCAAAATAAAGAATAAAAAATAGGGCAGGGGGTGTAACTCGGAGGTTGAATGCCCCTTGGTTTCTTCCACAGACCCGCCAAAAAAAAAAAAAAAAATCAATACTAAAAAGCAAAGAACCCAACACATCTGAATAAACACTTCCCAAAAGAAGAAATAAAAAATGGCCAATAAATGTATGAAAAAATATTTAAATAAATGTATAAAAATATTTAAATATTTAACATCATTAGCAGTCAAGGAATTCCAAATAAAAACTATACTGAGATTCTATATATTTTCAACAACAACAATAAATGCTGATGGGAATGTGGCGAAATAGGAACTTTTATACACTATTAATGGGATTCCAAGTTAGTACAATTGTTTTGGAAATCAATTTGGAAGTTCCTTAAAATGAGAATGGAACTTGTGATCCAGCCAGAACATTTTTAGGAATCTTCTCTAATAAAAGGAAATCGGGTTAGGGACACATGCATTTCTATTATTATAGCGGCCAAATTCACCATAGAGAAACATAAAAACCTATGGATAAACCTAAAAGCCACAAGAAAGCTGTTGGGAGGAAGCAATGGAAGAGGAAGATTGCAGTTTACAGGTTTACAAAGGAGGGACCAACAGGTAAATAAAGTTACTGGAAATATACCATTCATACAAGTGCAGGTAAATGAGAGACAGAATATGACAGTAGAGGAAGATAGTAAAATTTAAATTACTTTCTTTGCAGTCTCCAGCAAAAAAAGTAATTTAGAAGAATGAACTTTAAAAAAAAAATCCCAACTCAGGGAACTTTTGCATTAGGCTGAAATTATGATCTGACATGGCAATATATTGTAATGCTATTTCTTCTTTGTTTTTTATCTTCATGACAAAATAGTGTTTTCCTAGTTAAATTCCTATTTCGCCTATAGAAAAAAACTCTTATCCTGATGTAGGTTTACTAAATGTTAATTTTTAAACATTAAGATTTAATCCATAATTTCTTTCTTCATCTTTATAGCAACCTGCCAACCATATTTTCATATAGATTTTTCTTACTTTGTCTTAATTTTAAAACTCATTATTACCTCTATAGATGAAATTTATTTATTTATTTATTTACTTACTTATTTTGCGGGTTTGGGGATGGAACCCAGGGGCATTTGACTTCTGAGCCACTCTCCCCGCCCTATTTTTATTCTTTATTTTGAAACAGGGTCGCACTAAGTCGCAGAGGGCCTCACTAAGTAGCTGAGGCTGTCCACGAACTGTGATCCTCTGGTCTCAGCCTCCTGAATGGTGGGATTACACATGTGCGCCACCACGCCCGGCTTATAGCTGAAATTTAAATAGTTAAGGAATGCAACAATTTAAATAGTTAAGGAATGCAAAAGAGCTCTCTGTAAAATAAACTTCACATGACATTACTGTGTATACAGTGGAAAAAAACAAACCCATTACTTTTTTTTTTCACGACATAAGAGGAAGAAAATATTAGGCTATTTAACTGAAATTTTTATTTTATTTCTATAACCTCAGTTAAAAGGGTTATTGGAAAATAGATAACTCTAATTAGGAATTGAAAAGAACACCACTTAAGACATAGGATCTGAAAACTCTGAAAAGATTTCTAACAGTGCTGCTTAGTGCTTAATCAATGCATATTCCCAGGACAGTTGCTTACAAAACACTTTTCAGAATGTTTATTAGTTTTTGCACTTCCTGGTAACTCTCTAGTTGTTTTTACCTCAAAAGAACTTAAAACCGTTCAAACCATAATTATGGCTTAGCTTTGTGTGTACATAAACATGTGATTATAGAATATACATAAGAAAGATACCTTAGTAGAAGATTCGTGGAGTTTAACATTAGAAGTCATGAGTTTATTACTTAAATTTAGAATTTATCTTTGTGCAAATTAGGAAAAATAAGCGACTACTTTAGGCCCTATTTTATCCACTAAAATAGAGGAAATGAAACTACTTGCTTATTAGAGCTGCTAGAAGTAAGAAATAAACCCATGATCCTCTTAAGTTCTGGAGGAAATTTTTTTAGAACACAATATTGTTCATAAAAATTGCCCATTTTGCAGCTGCTCTGTCATCTCCCATGGCCAGAGCAATTGGCTAATTATATTTGCTTCCAATAATAATTTTTAAGTTTTGTGTTTCAATGAGGATATGTTAACTGATGTAAAAATCTCTTAATCAATAATTAAATATCAGTATTAATGATTAAAATCAATGTAAAATATCAATGATTTAAAACAGTAAAATTCATTTTGTACCCCATAGTTTGATGAAATGTGCAAACCCTTCCTCCCTTCAGTGATACAGAACCACAGGGTATCTCCATTTGTGGATCAATGACATTGTGCCTCTAGGTTCACTTTGCCTGCAGTCATCCGCCAGGAGATGAAAGGCAAAGGGCATTGAGAAGGAATATAGAATGCTTAACTACTGGCTCAGAAATTCATACATTCTTCCACTGGCCTGAATTAGTCACAGGGATCAGCTTAGATATAAGTTTCTTGAAAACTTAGTTTCTGGTTGAAATATAGTCATAGACAAGTAGGACAAAATATGGGTTGTCACCAGAGAATGACTAGCCATTTTGGTATGGCTGAAACATTCTCAGTTTTAGCATTGAAAATTCTACATCATGGGAAGCCCCTTGGGTCCTAAGAAAAATAGAAAAAGTGGTCTTTCTATCACTGTCACCTATCTATGCCACACGTGTGAGGAAAGTCCTTCATGAATACATACTGACTTTCATATTATAAAAGGAAGACTAGTAACAAGAACACCAAGATATTATCCAGGCATTAGAAGTTAGACCTGAAAGTAACTCAAGGAACAAGATATAACACAATCTACTGTTCTGATAATGATAATCGAAGGCCCAGAGTGTGCCAAACAAATATGTTATCACTAAAAGATGGTCTAAGTTCCTAAAATTTACATGAAAGTATTTAAGGTAGAGAAGGGTCAACTCTCAAGTCCAAAAATTACACTAGGAAAAATTAGAGAAGATTCTAAAAGAACTTCAAATGCCAGGCTCATGGCTTCAGAACACTGGTCTTAGCTGATAAAGGCACACACACACACACACACACACACACACACACACACACGTGTCTATACACAATGTGTATTTGAAATGACATGAACTCCTACCAATGCTTTTTATAAGTGTGTATAAGTATAATTATCTTCAAATTAGAGATGCAATGATTGACTAAACATTGACTTTTAAAATATAATTTACTCTGAGGAAGTTTTTTTATTTATTTCTAATTTTAGTAATGGATTGAGTGGGGTTTACTTGTCCAATAGTAATTGGACCCACTTATAGTGCTTGGTGGTTTCAGTGAAAAACATTTTAAATTCCTTTTGAAAATATAAGAAGAGATGCTAGCCAGTATAGTGCTTATATAAGAAGTTGCTGTAAAGGGAGATAAGGAATGCTTTGGCTGCCTAAATCAGGATTTTCCACATTTCTTGATTATGGAATAATTTAAAAATTATGATATTTGCCTAATTATAAACAGCAAACCATGGGGGTATTATAAACATATAAATGAAATTTAGGTAAAAATGTCATCACAAATACATTTATATCTATAATAAATAACTTTATTCATGATCTATACAAATTAACAAAACTTAAATAACATTATCCAATGCAGAATAAAATGTGTAAAGTAGATAAAAGTATGCTTCATTTTATATTTTGGTAATAAAACTGTTTTAAAAATACCCCTTTGTTTTTTTAAATTTTATTGGTGCATGGTAGTCATACATCTTAATGGGGTACAAGATGAAACAGGCATATGGAGGAGGGAGGAATGAGGTGGGAACTGGGGAAAATACCACTTTTAAAATGAGCCAATAACTCTGTGTCTTCATCACATACCTTAATATTAGACATGGAGTTAATAAATTAGATAGATGTATATACATAACATATGTATGTGCATATCCCTAGGCATTTAATCATTACCGTAGCATAGTATAAAAATGCGATTTTTTTTCTGTACTGGGGATGGAACTGAGGGGAATTCTACCTCCAAGCTACACCCCCAGCTCTACTTTTTATTCTTTATTTTGAAACAGGGTTTCACTTAGTTATAAAGGACCTCACTAAGTAGTAGCTGAATCTATCCTTGAACCACGATCCTCCTGTCTCAGCCTCCCAAATGCTGGAATTACAGGCTTACTCCACCACACCTGGCTAAAAAGAATGCCATTTTCTATAGGTATTTTATAGCAAGGGGAAAAAGTTTAAAACTACAAATTTTAGATAATTCTCAAGTCATTAGGGATTCATCTTATGTAGTGTTAGGATTTGGATTTAGAATGTCCTTGTAGACCTCACAAAGACAAGGCAGATGTATTGAGGCTGGGCTTGGTGGCTGGGAAGGGATCCCTGGGATGTGACCTTGGGGATTATATATGATCCCCCCTCCCTTTGCTGTCTCTTCTTCTCTCTCTATGTTTCTGTCTTACTTCTGGCTTCCTTGATGTGAGAATAGAACCTTTGTGCTCTCTCTGCACCCCGAGCCATGCCCCGAGCTCTGTAGAGTTCACCCAGCCTAACATGGACTAACATGGAACCCCGGGAATCTGCAGAACTGTGAGCAAATAAATCTTCCTCTTTTATGTTGTGGTGGTCAGGTGTTTGGGATTATGGCACTGAGGATGCTGGCTAAAGCATATGACTTCTTTTTTTCCCCCTTTTTTTCTTTTTAGAAACAAAACTGCTCTTCTCATCTTTAAAGTGACATAGTTCATATTTTGTCTTTTCTGCTTCTGAAACAATCTGGGAAGCCCAGGATCTTGCTTTACTTTTTCTACATATATTTCCAAGTTTACTTGGTAAATACTTCCACTAGATCAGTGATAAACATAAACAAACTAGTGTGGGTAATTTTTCAGGAAAATAAAAATTAAACTTTCTAAAGGATGTCATTATTGCTGGGTTTAGTGGCACACGTTTATAATCCCGGTACTTGGGAGGCTGAGACAGATGAATCTCAGGTTCATGGCCAGCCTCAGCTACTTAGTGAGGCACTCTACAACTTAATTTGAGACTCTGTTTCAATATATATATATATATATATATATATATATTATATAAATGACTAGTGTTTTTTTTTCTTTCCATACTTCAGATCATACTAAATAGAAAAATATTGCCAGTATCTATTTGAGTTATGTTTTTAAAATGCCTATTATGATCTCACAGAACTCAGATTGTAAATTAGAAATTTGGTTGTGGACATGTTTTCCCAGTAGAGACATAGCACATACCCTTGCTACATGGCCTCTTATACAGGATCTGATGCATTTATAGATGTGACTGGACAAAAAAAGGAGAGGCCCATGAGAGCACTGGGATTGGTACCAAAGTAACACCATCTTCTTCTAACTTTGTTCACAGAGATTCCTGAGAACACTCAACTTCTTATTTTCCCATATGCAAATGTCCTAAGCATCTTTTGCCTTTATGACATATTTTAACTTGGCTATACAAGTTTATACTTACAGGTTACATACATTTTGTGCTGGTAACTTCAGGTTCTGAGGCACCGATAACATTTTCTTGATTTACAGAGCAGCTGCAGGGAGATAGGTCCTCTCCAGGGCTTTTTTTGTTTTCCTAGTAATCATTATTCAAAAGCAAAATTAAGCTGGGCATGGTGGTACACACCTGTGACCCCAGTACTTGGAAGGCTGAGACAGGAGGGTTACAGGTTTAAGGCCATCTTCAGCAACTTAGCAAAGCTGTAGCAACTTAGCTACTTCAAAAAAAAAAAAATAGGACTGGAGGTATAGCTCACAGGTAGAATGCCCCTGGGTTCAGTGCTAGTACCATGCACATTAAAACAAAACAAAACAAAACAGAATAAAACACACACACACACACACACACACACACACACACACACACACAGGCAAAATAATGCTCCTTCAGAGAAGTGTTTTTAAAATTATTAGTTATTTAAATCTCCATTTTTAACATAAATTGCTTTCTCATGTCTTATCTTGCTAGATTCTTGTTTAAAACGTTTTACCTTTTATTCAATAGATGAACCTCAGATTACATTCCGCTTTCTGCTTCACCTTTCCTTTCTGTCTCTCTGCTCTGAATTCTATTAAAATAAAAGCCATTTTATTCATCAATATATATTGTCCTGTATACACATGATATAAGAGAAACTCAATATATAATGCCAGAAATAATGAATATGCAAATAAATGAACATACTTCATCTAGTATCATCTTAATCATAAACACAATGCATTCACAAAAACTCTTGGAGTATTGCATTAAATCCTTTTCTTATTTTATTATAGTATATAAGCTATCTGAACCCTAAATTTATTTAACCATATCTTAGAGAAGTGAGCTTAGCAGTTATAATTTTAATTTATTATGAAAAATAAGTATTTTAAAAGTCTATAAAATAGCAAAGGCCATTCAATTGCTGAAATGCTTTCAGAATAATTCATAGAATAAAATGAGTATATGAGTACACCTACTTAAAAAAGAGCCTTGAGTTCAGTACCATTATATGGAAAAGAATTGCAGAACTGTTGGATATTAATACAGATTCAGATAAGATTTTAAAAGGACAAGCCGAAGACTTTACTTAGTTTTTGTTGTTGCTACCGTGTTTTAGTTGTTATTTTTCATTTTTTGTCTTGTTCCTGCTTCAGCTAAGAAATCCTCTGCATCATTTGTACTTATTATCTCAGTGGGATTGGGTTGCAGGGTATTTTTTTTCCTTTAATATGCCCTCTATCTTATCAAACATGCTTTTTATTTGTGATTTCTCAGGCAATTTTTCTCTTTTCTCTCTTTCTGGAACAGGGCTATATAGATTGTACCAATTTTATGTTTTCTTGTACCTGCCCCATCAGTTTTCCCAGTAGGTTTATTACTAGTTGTATAGATTGGATTCTTCATTTCATGAGTGTAGAGAAAAAAGGTTTGGCTTTTCTCTCTCTTTTCTTGAATCGGCATTATAAAAATGCAAACAACCATTGTATTCTATCCAAGAATATGAAGTAACTATAACTAGTTAGAATAATAACTCATAGCTTTACACACTCAATATAGATGTGGTATAGATTAATGTCTCAGTATAAAATAAGTGGCTGATCCTTCCAAAAATACATACATGAAGATGTTATGTTCTTTTGAATACCAATTTTTATTATTTTTAAATTAGTGTTTCATGTTTTAAAATCTAGTGCCTGAAATAGAAATAATTTCTCTCCATTTTGTTTTATCTATTTTTATATATGTTTTTTGAATATTTTCACTATCTGGGGAAGATAATTATTTATATTAAATAAGTTTAAGATTTGCTTCTCTAGTCATGTTATATACACACAGTAGTATTTCCAGTTTTCCTTAAAAATAAGAAATAAATTCATCTTGCTTTTATTTTATGTATGTTGAGTATTTGATGATATAAAATATATAATCATTTTTACCAGTTACAGTGTTTTAAAATGTTAATGATGGATACAGAACTGGAGTCCTCTATTGGCAAAATAAGTAAAGACTATTTTTGATATATGAGCCACAAATACCTTAAAAATGGCATGTACCAAGGAAAATATAAATAACCACTACCACTTAATGGTGAGCATGGGGAGGCCACCACTGGCCTATACTTTCCCTCAGTTTATTTTTAGATATTCTTTGAGATGAATCATATTACTTTTCTAGTTTGATAGAATAAAAAGGAAAACTCAGAATTTAAACTAATTTGTCCAATATCATATAACTACATTATGTAGGGGTCAGAACTCAGCATTCAAGCCTGTCTGATTCCATAGTCTGCCTCCTTAACCATTATCCTATATCACATAAACAAAAGCCATTAGAAAATTATAAAAAAACTTCTGATTGAATGTCAGATGGTCACATGCATATACACCATGTGTTACATTTCATGTTACTATTTTTTTTTTTTTTTTTGGTGGTACTGGGGTTCCTGGAAGCCCTCCTTCCTCCGGGCTACACTCCCAGACCTATTTTATATTTTTGAAACAGGGTCTCTTACACCAGCACGGCTGGCTTCGAACCTGCGCGATCCTCCTGTCTCCGCCTCCCAAGCGCGGGGATTACAAGCGTGCGCCACCACGCCCGGCTCATGTTACTATTTGACAAAAAATAAATTGATATTATATCCTTATCCACATAAAAATATATTCCCAAAGTATAAACAAGTTTGAGACATTAATTTAATGTTGACTTATTGTCAGTAATAGAATAGTATATTATGACATTATCATTTTGCTTTTTTTATAACTGTTTACTAATACATAGAGTTAAAAGTAAAAATACGTGAACTAATTTAACCACTTTTTTGTGGTATTGGGAATGGAACCCAGGGGCTTTCTACCTCTGGGCTACACTCCCAGGCTTATTTTATATTTTATTTGGAAACAGGGTCTCACTAAGTTGCTGAGAGCCTCCCTCACTAAGCTACTGAGGCTGGCTTCGACTTGCATGATCCTCCTGTCTCAGCCTTCTAAGTACTGGAATTACAAACATGCATCACCATGCCCAGCTTATTAACCATTATTTTTTACAAAATGAAATCCTTGAACTGAAATAACTATGTAAAGGAAGCCACTGCTGAATATGTATATGTGTAAATATTTATTTGATTCAGGAGGAAAAAATTGGTTAATATGTGATGTAGTAGGCTTATTCAAAAATTATATAAATATTGAAAGATATTTGCATCTTAATTCTTAGGAGATATGAGACATAGTGATTGCGTTAAGGCATCAATATGTTAGTTCAAGTTATTTTTCTCATTTGTTTCATTAAATATAAATCTAGGTAAATGTCACTCAGCCTTAAAACAACATTATTTAAGCCAGATTTTTCTGTAACTAATTAAAAGTAACTTACTCTTTGTCAAATGAGACTGAAAAAAAATAATTACACCACTTAACATTTCATACTCAGTTCATCTTTTCAAAGTACAGAAATTAAGTGACCTATAAAACCATGAAGTAATTTGCGTCTAAGTAAAATAAGGTTCTTCCACATATCAATTGAGTCAAGTTAAAATTATTTTTGGTTTATGTTATTTGTAAACTTATTCCTAACTCATGTTCCTACCTAAGGCTTCTGGAAGGTCACTTGAGGCCATTTAGAAACAGATGTTATCAAGAAATGTGTTGACTTAAATAAATCTTCATGGACAAGGGGGGAAGGGCATACAAGTGGATGAGTATGGTAGAAGCTAGTGCGCCAAGGTGTTAGGTTCAGGTATCAGCTTATTAATTCAGCTGTCTTTACTAAATATAGATATGTTTAATCACGATGAAGGAGCAAATAACTCTATAGAATAAAAGGTATACCACCTTGCAACTGGGTATAAACCACATTTAAATAATGTGTGAGCCTCAGCCTCCTGTGATCAGTGTTCACTAAGCATTTCTACACATGCCAGTTTACCTGAGAAACAAGACAGTCCTCTGAAGTGAACACTGTAGGTTACATTTTCTGAATGTGCAGAAAGGTTAAGAGATGGAGATAGCATAAAAGAAAATTACTGATTCTAAATATTTTGCTATGTCATGTTTTAAAAAACACATTGCAGAATTTCAGAGATGGCAGAGAGCCTTTGAATCATTGATCTAAAGTTTTCCATATTGGGTGAGAAAAGTTAGGGCCATAAAAAAAAGTGTCTTGAGCAAGGAGTAAGACTCTCATCAACATAGTAAGACTGTGTTTTAAAGTAAAAATAAAATAGGGCCGGGAGTATGGCTCAAAAGTAGAATGCCTCCAGGTTCAATCCTTAGTACATATATACATATATTCATACATACATACATCACGATTACATTACTTAAAATTAAGGTTATTTTGTTTTCACTTTATATTTATTTATGCTTTCACTTCAGTTTAAACTTTTCCTGAAGCATTGTAGTCGTACATCTTAATGAAGTACACGATGGTAGAGGCATACATGCACACATCACTCATTTGGCCCTTCCCCAATTCCCAACCCATTCCCTCCCCCCTTTCTTATCATGTTTGGCTTAGTGATTGGCTTTGATATATTGGTGAATGTACATAATTTACATTAGTGAGTTTATATGCAAATCACTGAAGTTTTAAAACTTTTTCAGAACTATTTCAAAAGAACTGAATAAAGTCAGTTTCCAATTATTTTATTTGCTATTTAACTTGATAGCTTATGAAATACTGATGTTAATCCTACTTGTAGTTTGTATTTTATCCAAATTATGGTAATTTTCCTTTATATATGTACTACCAATAGTCATGATTTATTACAGAAAATTGAATTGTAAGAGAAATTGAAAACAAAATGTATCGGTGAAGCATGTCTTCTATGTGTACCCCAAAAGGCAATCTACCAAAAATTTTAACGGTTTCTGGAAAACATCCTTAATTGAATAGAGAAGTTGCCTAGGGGGAATTGAGCAGTAAGTTCCTTATTGTCAAAGCTAGCAACTCTTTTTAGAAAGCATTGTATTTTTTTTTATATTGGGTTGAAATCATGATTGGAATACAACTTGAGTCTCTGAATTAATCTGCTTTGTTTAAATAGAGATATTTGGCTTTACTTGAAAGGGGAAAGATATAATATAAAGAGAAACCAGAGTGTTGGCATTATTTTAAAGATGCTAGTGTAGATGCCCTGTAAAAATTTTACTCAACATGGGGTAATGAAATGTTAATGAAAGTAAGGCATCAGTCTTTTTTTTCTTAGAGAATCTTTGTCTATTTAGGGTCTTAATGTTTATTCATATGATCCTTTTATGACACTTTTAGCTCCTTTAAAAAAATCTCTGTAGGTTAAGTAGAATAATATAAGTTTCATGGAATAATTTTGTGCTCTAAATACATAACTGTCTTTTAATAATCATGCTTTATGTTTGACTTGAAATCTATTATATTTCCTAGTATATTTTATTTTTATATTTCTAATTTTAAATAATGCACAAATATTATTTATAAACACTGATTCATTTTTATTTGAAAATCAAAATGCCATTAGAATGTTAGTTTACAGTTTTGAGATAGTTTAACTTAAACTAGGAACATATAAATAGTTTTACATAAACTATTTTATTTAATCTTCTAATTAGTATTTGGGTACATTATAAATAAATATCAAAACAATATGCTTAGTAATAAGACCTGTGGTTGCATAGTATGTTAATTATAAAGAGGTTTTGAATCTAGGTTTTTTGACGTTTTGCTCAAATCAGTTTTAACTTTAACACAAATCTCAATAATAAAATTAGTTTTCAACAGTTTGTTTTATTTTTAAGATTTTTGTATATATGAATGTGCAGAGTACTTTTTCACCTTTTGAATCATGTTGCTATTATGCTGTTCACGTAATACAATTTTTTAAGGGGACTGAGATGGGAGAGAAAAATTACTCCTTGATTTTGCAGTATGTAAGTGGGACTATGTTAGTTCTTTATATCCATCTTCCACTGAACCTACAGTAGGATAATCTGACCTGAGTATTGTCATTTCCACATTTCAAATGAGGAATCCTGGGATCAGGGAAGTTAAACTTGTTCAGTCCACAATGACATATTATAGAGGCAGAATTTAAATACAGTGTAGTAGAATGTCAGTAACTTTGCTCATAACATTGAATCACTTACACATGAAGGTAACCTCCATAAACTGCTTTTCTCAACATGGGTAGGATCTTCAATAACTAAGGAATGCATAACAGGTATCAGCCTTGATAGAGATACTTGTATTTGTTTATCTCATTGAATTTTCAAAAAAATGTGTCATAGAGATATTTTTATTTTAAAAAGAATAAAACTGAATACGAAGTTATATACTTTATCTAATTATATCAATGCCAATAAGAAACACTTAGTTTCTGATTTCGAAATCCCTAAAGGTCAAACTTCTTGGAGATCTTTTAGGCTTCTCTGTTAATGAAAATAAAAACATATGCATATCTTAGTATATGTTTAAAAAATAGGAATCTAATGATATTTGATGCCACCATACATGATTGCTATACTTAGTTATGTAACAACTAAGCATTTCATCTTACCATTAAACATGTCTAAATCTTCTACTAATTGTGAAAGCTTAGTAAATTAGGAAACTAGTTAGAATGATCCTCTATCACAAATTAATTTCCACTCCAGTCCTGTCATAAATTTGTCATCTAAGCTTTAAAAAACCCAAAATAATTATCCACATCCCTAGGATATGTGTAACTTATTAATTGGTATTCAAATGTATTAAAAAAGTTTTACTAAAACATAGAAATTTATATTTTAATACTTTTTTTTAACATTTCTTTCATTCCCTGCTTATAGATTTTAGACTAAAATTTGGCTTCATATTAGCTCTAGTTATTAAGTAGAATTATGCTCTAGAATTCTATTTCTGTTTGAAGAACAGATATTATTTTTGACATGTTTTTTTCAATATTCAAGAATTTGGCATTGAAAAGTTTGTCATTTTACTGGTGTTCCATACATAGAATAACAATGAATTAACTACAGTTCCAATGCTTTGATCATTTATGACTGAATTATTTATGCTCAGCATTCCATTAGTCCAGATAAAATTTTAGGTATGAAAGAACACTGACTAGTCAGGTGTGGTGGTGCATGCCTGTAATCCCAGTCCTTGGGAGGCTGATACAGGAGGATTACAGGTTTGCAGTTTACCTCAGCATCTTTGCAAGACCATGGACAACTTAGTGAGACACTGTTTCAAAATAAAAAATAATAAAGGGTTGGGGATGTAGCCTAAGAATAGAATGTCTTGGATTCAATCTCCAGTACTACAAACACACACATAAAACACTGACTTTTATATTTTTTGGTAGTATTTCTTGAATGGGACAAGTGTCTGTTAAGGCACTTTCTTTCAGATGATGTCTATTTAATAAAAAAAAAATAGAAACTAAGTGTTCTTAGTCTGTTTGATTTGCTTTGTTTTTCTGTGTGTTGGTGGTGGTGGTGGTGGTGGGGGGGGCTGCCCAGAGTTATTCTACCGCCATGTTTCACTCCTGGTCCTTTTTTAAAAAATTTTGAAACAAAATCTGATATGTGCTGGTTCTTTCAGTCACCAAGAGTGTGTGCATGTATGTCATCGTGAATATGATTTCTATTTTGATGTGAGACTATAACACACCAATAAAAGGATAAAAAATTAAAAGTTAAAATTAAAAAATAAATTAAACAGTACAATTATGAAATAAAGCTTTTTTAAAAAGTAAAAAATAAAACTAAATAAAAGAAAAAACAAAGTCTGCTACGTTACTGAAATCAGGCTTTGAACCTGATTTCCTCCTGTATCAGCCTCCCAAATAGTGAAATTATAGGCGTGTGCCACCATGCCCAGATTTATAAACTTAGCTAAATTTATAAATAGAAAAGACTGTATCTTGGGCAGTATGCATCTTAAATATGCATATTGGAAGTGGCCAAGATCATTCATGTAGTGCTTCTGTCTGTTAAAATGGTGGAGAGTGGGTTCTTCCTCATCTTGTTCATAGAATAAAATGTTCACTCAATGGAATGTTATCCCTAAGGAACACCCATCCTGAAACAATAAATATCTTCACATCTTATATCAGTCATGGTTATAGCAGAAAACAGATGGTATACTAAAATTAGTTTAACTGGAGTACAGTTTCATATTTTACTTTTTTCATAGAGCTACTACTTATAGAGGTGTGAGCAGTATTTAAAGAAAGCAGAAAGGGTAGTAAAGTTCTGGTCACCAGTATTTGCATCATGCTTTGCATCCTAGGGTATGGCTTGGTATGTTTAGTGTACCCAGAAACAAAGAAAGTCATATGGAAAGGACTGCTTGACATGGCTGTGACCTTTGCATACTAGATGCAGCCATTGTCTCAATCACAGTTATGAACTAATGAGATTAATACCCAGGACTGAAATCTTTCTTTCTTTCATTTATTTCTTCCCACCATTTCTAGTGACAGACCAACAGGTAGTCAGAGGATAAGAAAAGCAACTGGATTAGCTGGTCATTCACACAGGGAACAGAGAAGGTTAGGGAAGGATGGAAAAGAAATCTAGATGGATCACTGTGTCGATCTTCTTTACCTTCTCAGTCCTTCTGAGTATTTTATTGATCCTGGAAGACAAACGACTGTTTTGAGGGGCTGTCTGGGTGACAGTACATGGTTCCCTAAACCCTGACTGATTTTCCTTTCCTCCTCAAAGCTACTGAAGTCCACCTACATTAGTCAGTTCATATGTTTATTATTTATAATGTTCTCATTTTCATCAGGTAGTGAATCACTTCTTATTCTATTTCTCTATAAAAATAAACCCTTCTATATTTTCAACATAGAACGTTATCCATTTTAGGGTCCTGTACACACATTTACAGTAGATAGTCTGTCTCTTTTTTCTATGTATGTTTGTTTTTATCATTTCTTTGCCCATCTTGGGTATGAGGTTATTACACATTTTGCAAATTTACAACTGCATGTCATTGGTCTAGTAGTACTGTTTTTAATGATAATAAGCTATGCTTTGGCCATCTATATGTCAAACAGAGTTTATCAAAGTTAATTTGTTTGATGTACAAATAAATAATTGGATATATTTGGACCATTAGTGGTTATGTCTATTAAAATCACTTTATATAAGGTTCAATATTGGATTTGAAAGACAATTCAAAAGAATCAGTTACCAGAGGACTATGTTTTAATTTTGGAGAAGCAGTCTTCTTTCTTCAATTATCTTCTTGAAAAAGTATAGGCAGAGAAAGTTACGTAGGAACACTCTATACCAAAAGAGACAAAGTTATCAGAATATCCTGTAATTTTGAGATTTACTTTTAACGAAAGGTGTGAAAGAGAAAATCTACTATAGTTGTTTTGAATTTAAACATATTCATTTACCACTCTGTATTTTTCTCATCAGTATTATCTGTCAATCATTTATACATTACAAGAAAATATTTGCCTACCCTACGATTCTGAGAAGCTGAATTGTCATGTTGAAAATTCTGTGAGAGTATGTTTTGTCAAATTAGTCATATAGAATATCACCTTTGATTCTTAGGAATAGTTCTCTCAGGTGATTTCATATTTCATATGCTATATACACATCCTTCCCGACTTACCTTGGCAAAGAGAATTAACTGGACTAAATACATATGCTCTGACATCAGCGGACATCTTTCCCATTTAGCTCCTGGTTCCACATTAACCTTGTCATAGCACTCATGAGAACATAAATTTATTTTTTCTAATAGACCTTGTCTTCCCCCCTTTCATGCAGGGACATTTTTAATACCTGTTCTCTATATATAGCTTTTTCCTCATAGCTATTAGTATTTTGTACAATAGGAAAAGAAAGGAAATGGCAAAAATCTGCCTTCTTTATTTAAATTTACAAAGAAACATAACTGCTAAGTTTTCTTTTTGTTTGTACTTAGCTAAATCCAAAGATATGTCTATTTTCCCAAGCCTTAGTTTTTGCTTTTGGAGGTGATAAAGTCATGTTGTCTTCACAAAAATGAGAAATTAACTAGTTGTGAGAACAATATTCTCTATCCATCAATAGTAATTAAAAAGTAGTTTTATTCCCTAACCACACATTACATTTCACACTTCTGTGATTGCAATTTTAGTCCCAAGGTGCTCAATGAATGAGAATTCAAAGTTTATTTTAGGTAGTTTCTTTGTGTTTATACCATTTCCTTTCAAATTCTTAGAGACAGTTATAACTAAATACCAACATAGAAAATTTCCAACATTCTCAATAAAGTTGTTAGGTTTGTTGAAATATATCCAAGACAGGTATTATCCCCTTTCTGTAGTCACTCATGAAAATATTTAGCATAGAATTTCTCTGGCATTTCTTGTATTCTGATTACATTCCCTTCATTTCATGATGGAGTTGTGATGTTGGACAATAGAATACTAGAGAAAATAAAATGATAGGCAGTAAGTTATTTAGAAAGGGAATCTGTATAGGAAATAAGTGAGACACAATATTAGGATAAAAAAATGAGAGCCTTGATTTTATGGAAATGTTTTGAGAACAATTAAACTTTTTCAAATTGTATTACTTATGTGTGAGGAAAGAGAATCTTAAGTATAATGTATAACTACTTTTCAGTTTCTACTACATGCAAGCATACTTTTAGGCATTCTACATGATTGGTATTTTCAGTTAGATTGATCAGAATATTTGAATGGTGTTTTCAATTTTAAGGAATCACTATCCTTACTTTAAAAGCATGCAAAAAATATACCTTCAACTAATGAATTTATAATAATGCTAGTTTTTGTTATTCCATATTGTTCTTGTTCTATATTTATTTCTGTTTGTTTTTATTGTTTTATTCTGTGTTTTTCTTTCTCTGGTTCTAAAACACAGCTGATTGCCCTAGCATAATGCATGTAATTTATTTAAAAACATGAAGAAATGTTTTGAAATTTAAACTAGAGGTACATGTGAACAAAATCATTTCTAAGAAGCTTGCTTAAAATCAGCAAGATAAGCTAAATAATTATATGCAATAAATTCTGGAAAAGAAGGCAAAAATTAACTTTAGGATCTTCGATTTACCTAAAAGTGTAAACGTTGGAATGGACTCTTGTACCAAAGTGAGAGTACAATATAGTTGCTTAAAGGTCATTTAGATTATCTCATTTAGTCTAGGTATTTTTCCTTTAAGATTGCTTTAAAATCTTCTTTGAACTCAATGTTAAGTTGGGAAAAACTATGCCCATACTATGAAGCTTATTATGATGTCTCTAATAAAATGAAATGTAGAATTCATATTGAGTCAGATTCACTTTAGTATTACTGTAGTGTTGGTGGCAGCCAAGAATAGTTCTGATTAATGTATGAATGGTTTCTGTTAGCCATCTCCTTACACATTCCTGCTACTAGTTTTCTGATTCACATTTTCCACTTTATGCAGTGCACATGCAGATTTTGAGATGAATGCCAACATAAAAAATCTGCAAGGATGCTAACTATGTCTGCATGGAGTCACCCAAGGTTCATTCTTGCAAGTACAGGCACTAGGCCTAGATTAGAGATCACCAACTGTAGGTTGCTCTTGCCTTTTCTATTTCTGTTCTTAGTTGCTTTGTACAAAAAATGTTTCTATTCCTATTCAAGTACTGCAGGAGGTCCAAAGTTTCTTTGTTACCCATTTCAAATGATCTCTGTAGTGGCATGGAGGTTGGGAGTCTCCATCCCTGCTTCTTTAAAAGTATCATCCAGCTTGAACACATAGATTCTTCTCTTTTACTAAGAAGGGCTCTCCTTTTTGTTGGCTTTCTTTATCATATTGCATCATATATGCCTTGGGACAGAGGTTTACTTAGGATTTTTGCAAGTTAGCTATTGAACACAAAAGTCATTCTGCCATCTCTGCTTATAAGAAGTTACTCTCACATATAGAAGTGACTCTGATGTATTATATTCACTTCCTTTTTTCTCTTTGATTAATTTCTTCTCAGGTTTTTTATTCTTAGATTCACTTTTTTATGAGTATTTTTATTTGTACACTGTAGTCATACATCTTAATGAGAAACAGTTTGTTAGAAACATACATGCACACATCGCTCATTTAGCCTTTCCCCAATTACCATACCATTCCCTCCCCCTCATTAGTCAGTCACATAAAGTAAAAAAAATAAAATAAAAATCAGATGCTCTTCCTAATATGTGGGAAATAGGGAGAAAATTCATCATAAGAGGAACTTAGAAACAAAAAGGAGCGACTAGAGAGGAGCAAATAAGACGACCTAACTAAGGCGGATAAAAGGGGAAAAAGAAATTTGCTAATGTACTTGGTGTATATTCACAAACATATCAAAGTTAGTTTTAGATTTCTTTATTCTTTCTTTTTTTCCCCAATCTCCTTTTGTGCTTTCAGTTTCTTTTTCTTCCATTTCATTCCATTTCTGAAAAATACTTACTGGGTTCATGTTAGCCTTCCTAATAGGCTGAAAACTTTTTTTAAAAGGTCATTTGATTATTAAGTTTATTATTAGCTCAAAGTGAGAAACAGAAGAAGTATCTTAGAATAAGCAAAGTAGAGCTGGGTGTGGGGGCACACACTTGTAACCCCAGTGATTAGGAGGCTGAGACAGGAGGACAGCAGACCTCCTGGCCAGCCTCAACAGCTTAGCGAGGCTCTCCACAATTTTGTGAGACCTTGTTTCAAAACAAAGAATAAAATAGAGCTGGGGGCTTAGCTCAGAGGTAGAATGTTCTGGGTGCAATCCACCGAAAACAAAAAAACAAACAACAAAAAAACGAAACCAAACCAGCAAACTCTTGCATGCATATCTATGTTCATAGGTGCACATTTCACAATTGTCAAACTATGGAATCAGCCAAGATGTCCATCAATAGAAGAATGGATTACAAAAGTATGGGATATGTACACAATTAAATTTTACTTAACCATAAGGAAGAACAAAATTACATCATTTACAGGTAAATGGATGGAACTGGAGAACATTATGCTAAGTGAGAATAGTCAGTCACAAATAGTAAGAAGTCAGATGTTCTCCCTAATATGTGGAAGCTAGAGAGATAAAGGGTCATAGGAGGAACTCTAGACAAAGAAGGAGAAACTATAAATGAGCAAAGAAGGCGACCTAACTGAGGGTTATGGGAGGGGGAAAGAGGGAAATTCCCTTATGTGTATGATGTACATTCACAAACATATCAAAGTCAATCACTAAGACAAACATGAGAAGAAGGGATTGTGAGCAGACATGGGATTTATATAATTCTATTTTGCTAGCTCAATCTAGTAAACTTATTTATTTATTTATTTATTTATTTATTTATTATTTTATTGGTACTAGGGGTGGAACCCAGTGACATTCTACCTCCGGGCTATACTCCCAGACCTATTTTATACTTTATTTGGAAACAGGGTCTCACTAAGTTGCTGAGAGCCTCACTAAGTAGCTAAGGCTGGCTTCAAACCTGTGCGATCCTCCTGTCTCAGCCTCCCAAGCGCTGGGATTACAAGCTTGCGCCACCATTCTCAGCTAGTAAACTTATTTTTATTTATTTTTTATTTGTTTGGTGGTACTGGGGTTCCTGGAAACCCTCCTACCTCCAGGTTACACTCCCAGGACTAGTTTTATACTTTTTTATTTGGAAACAGGGTCTCTTAAACCAGTGTGGCTGGCTTCGAACCTGCGCGATCCTCCTGTCTCCACCTCCCAAGCACAGGGATTACAAGCTTGTGCTGCCATGCCTGGCTAGTAAACTTATCTTAATGGGCATAAATGAACTGTCTTCTTAACATATAGTAAGTACTCACCAAATTTCATAACTAAATTCTCGTGAAAATATTTTCACATAAAGACATAACTTGAAGGTATGTGTCTCCTGTGATATACCAAGATTAAAGAAGAAATAATGTTGTGTCCTGACATTATCAGTGTTCTGGTAGAATGTAACTTCCATGATCTTATCATAAAAAGATCTGTCTAACATTACATTCAAACTTTTTCCATCACCTTGGATGTTTTACATTCTCTCTCTCTCTTCCGTTCTCTCTCTCTTCCGTTCTCTCTCTCTCTCTCTCTCTCTCTCTCTCTCTCTCTCTCTCTCTCTCTCTCTCTCTCTCTCTCTCCTCTTTCTCTATTTTGTTGTTCTGGAGATTGGACCCATAAGACATTCTGCCTGCAAGCTATACCTCCTGCCTTTTATTTTTTAATTTTTCAATCTTATTAAGCTACTGAGGCTTGCTCTGAACCTGTGATCCTCCTGTCTCAACTGCCAAATTTAGTCCATCTTTAATGTTGTCAGTATCTAGCTAATCTAAATACTAAGAAATCAACCATATTGTCCTCTGTGGTCAACATCAAGAAGACCGGTGTGGTCCTGTCAGTTGTCACTATTTGTTTTAACTGAGTAAAAATAACAAGGAGGGAAAAAATAACATCATCTAGCAAGAGTCTTTGCAATCAGAAGTCAGTATCTCCTTTTCACCAAATATAAAAGGAGTGCTTCCAGATTTTAAGTTCACTTCAATAAGGCTAAACCTTCAGCAAAATGAATGTAATTCCAAGATTCTCAGTTCAATGAGGATGATTCCATAAGTTTTTACAAGAGAAACGTGAGCACACAAGTATTATATATTCAGAGCCTGAAAGTAAAGAAATATTCCATGCAAAGATTTGTAAACACATATGTGACCCCTATGTAGTTAAAATAAAATTCTAAAGCCAAGCGTGGTAGCACACAATTGTAATCTCAGCATTTGGGAGGCTGAGCCCTGAGGATCTCGATTCTCAGACAGCCTCAGCTACTTAGCGAGGCCCTTTGCAACTTAGTGAGACCTTGTTTAAAAAAAAAAAAAAAAAAAGCCGACTGACTTCGAACCTGTGTGCGATCCTCCTGTCTGTTTCCAAATTTAAAAATATATATTAAAAAATAGGTCTGGGAGTGTAGCCCGGAGGTAGAAGAGTTTCCAAGAACTCCAATACCACCACCAAAACAAACAAACAAACAAACAAACAAACAAATAAATAAATGACTGAAAAATAGGGCTGGGGTATGTAGCTCGGGAGTATTCCATCTCCAGTACCACAAAAAAAAAAAAAAAAAATTTTAGTTTTGCACTCATTTAAAACTTTACATTGACATTCCAGAAACTGAAATTAGTGATGTATAGTTTTTAAGCCAATGCAGGTTTTAGGGTCATGAGATGATCAGAGAATTAAATGATCCTTACTTGGAACATCTTTTAGGTAATGCCTTTGTTCTTAACCTTTGTTAGTTAGTTTGTTTGTGTGTTCGTGTGTTTGTTTTAATAGATAAGTCATCCTTATTCTGCTGCTGCTATTACCTGCTAGTGAAGTGACAGCAGAATTACTCATTAATGCAGATTAGTGTCTGAAAGTGAGCATCACTTAAGGATAGGAATTCTTGTTTTCCTTTTCCAAATATTCTCTTGAGTAAAAAAGAAGCCACAGGGCTAGTTGCTAGAGGAGAATTAAGCCATCCATCACAAATAAACACAAGAGGTGTAATCCTTTTCTACTCTGGTGGTGTTCATAAGGAAGCGCATCATCCAGAGTTGAAATAGATGTTCAGCTGCTTTCCACTCAGATTAATTGTAGTTGATGGCACAAGTCCCATCCAAATGTTTCATAATGATGTATATTTTAATTCTTTCAGATAGAAGGTGATAAAATTTTTACTGCATTTGGAACTTTAATCCCTTTTGAGATGGGGAACTTCAAAAGAAAAAAATATATAAATCAGAAATCTATGTGTGGAAAGATTTTATTACATTAACATTTTAGTACATGATGTAAGAAATAATATTACAGGATTTTGGCATGAAGTCAAAAACTCATTGCACAAAATCAGATTTAAATATAGTATCATATTTTAATCTATTTTTGCCTTTGTCAAATTGACAGTCATCTTTTGTCTTGTAATTAAATATCAGTTTGGACCCTCAGGCCTCTGAGACAAATTGGTTGTATTCTTATATGTTAAACACTGACTTAATTCAGTTCAATCTTTTAATTCTTCTTTCTTTAATTACTTAGTAGCTAAAACTAATAACTGGTTTTGTTTCTTTAAACTTATCATGTAGTCTTGCCAAAGCAAATTGCTATATCTGATTTCATGTGAACACCAAGTTGCTTAGCAACTTAAATCTGCCTTATATTTCATCTTTTTGCTGGCTTCTGAGTCTCTAAATTCTTATCAGGATGTAATTTTAGGCATATATCTATGTTTATTTGGATTATTTTTTATATTCACTTCACACACTAAACAGTTTGCTCTTCATTGAATTTGTAGTTGTATATTTGTGTGGGGTAACGAGAGAGAGAGAAAGAGAGAATGTGAGGCAGATTGAAGTGTTGTCAAAGAGGAAAAGAAAATGAATTTATTATGTCCTATTCTTGCATTTTGGGGCTTTTAAATTTCATTCCTTTTCCACTTTTTCTGATATACTCTGTCCTGTTTTGTCTTCCAGATACCAATACACTAGTTTTGAACCTCAAGGCACGAGGATTTAGTCATCTATAGTAGTCCCTGCACAATTTCATGCATAATTGGCATTCAGGCTCAGAAGACTCTTAAAACAGATCCGATTCAGAGCCTTGTGTGGCTCCTTCCCCAGAGAGAAATTATCCCTTTGGGAGGTTTCTCATCTTTGGCAGGGAGAATATGGTATTACTATTTTGTACTTTCATTGTGTCGTGGCAGACAGGCAGTGACTTTTCAGCCAGGTCCATAAGCTAATTGTAGAAATGATGGAAAATGTCAGAATTTAAAGAAAAAAATGTCTTAGAGTAAGTGACAGTTGTCACTTTGCTTATTTTCTGCTATTTGCTGTAATAGGCACCAAACTATAAAGGAACATTAGAAGGAGAAAAAGAAAGATTTGTTTCACACATGCATAATATTGAAAGAAAATGAGCTTTAAATATTGGTGTACATTTCTCCAGAATGTAATTACCCTACATTACCCTATCAGTCACTCTTCTTTATGAGGGGCCAAAAATAATCTGTCCTGAGACTTTGCATTCTTTTATACCCACTCTCATATGCATACACAGAGGTATGTTGCTTACAAGCCAGGAAAACAAATGGTGACAGTAAGAATAAGCGCCCATTAATTTTGTGCTTTTTTTTTAAAGAACAAACACTACAACCCAGTTATTATTTGTCTCAAGCATAAAAGCAATCTTCGAGCTTAAAACTGGATTATTATCTTTACCATTACCTTTTTTTAACTTTTACTTGGGCTTAGTTTTTAAGTAGGGGCTACGGTTTAAATAAAGCAACAGAAAGCTTTGCTTTATGAATACAAAATTAATTTGATTTATGTTTATTAAATTTTTGATTTTTGATATTCTTTTATTTTTCATTCTAATTTATTTTTAGAAATTCTGTCATATAATGACCAAGGCATTTTTTAATCTATCTTCTTTATATCTTCTTTATTTCTTTTTTCTTTTCTTTTCTTTTCTTTTTTTTTTTTTTTTTTGGTGGTACTGGGGTTCCTGGAAACCCTTCTATTTCCGGGATACACTCCCACTCCCACGGGCTACACTCCCAGACCTATTTTTTAACCTTTTCATTTGGAAACAGGGTCTCTTAAGCCAGCGAGGCTGGCTTCGAACCAGCGCCATCCTCCTGTCTCAGCCTCCCATGTGCGGGGATTAGAAGTGTGCGCCACCATGCGCGGCTGTCTTCTGTATTTCTAACATTTAAAAAATATCAAAGAAAGCCGGGCGTGGTAGCGCATGCTTGTAATCCCCGCGCTTGGGAGGCGGACAGGCAGTTTCGATGCCAGCCGTGCTGACTTAAAGAGACCCTGTTTACAAATAAAAATATAAAAAAATAAGTGTCTGGGAGTGAAGCCTGGAGGTAGAAGGGTTTCCATGAACAAAAAAAGGTGACATAACTGAGGAGGATGGGATGAGGGAAGAGAAAAATCCTTTAATGTGCATGACATACATTATAAACATATCAAAGTCAATCAGTAAACCAAACATGAGAAGGAGGGAAAAGGGAGAGAATAGAATGAGAATGGGTAAGGGCTAATTGACTGATGTGTGCATGTATCCTTCTACTATTTTGTACCCCACTAAAATGTATGACTGCAATGCACCAAAAAAAGAAAACCTAAAAAAAAAAAAGGAATGACATTGGAACATGTCTCTTATTTACATTCCAGAAGAATGCTTTATACAGTCGAAATACCCCCTATCTTAATAGCTGCTTATGGATGGTGAGAGTCACATGGTGATTTGAGTGAGTAAGTGATGAGGAGGCAAACGTTAAATTCTACTCATCTCCATTTTTAGTGGAAACCTTCTGCTGGTCCAGATACAAAATTGACATAAGACAGATTAAGAGGACAATAGCATACAAGTTTTATTAACTGGAAGTCACCCAAGAGATTGAAGACTCAAAGAACTAGCCAAAGCAGAAAGCTTTTATACTTCTTAAAAGAAATAATACATTTGTCACAAAGTGACCAGACAAAGGATCTAGGTTTCAGACAGTAAGTGGTGGGAAGTCACTAGGATATATGGGGGAAAGCAGGGCTAGTGGAAGATTAAGGTTATTTTAGTAGTTTATTTGAACAGATCTATTGAGGCATCAATTTCCAGTCACTGGTGATAAGGTTTATTTTCTTATCCTAGTGCAGAAAAGGCATCGTTCTCAAAGGACTGTTATGGCTTGCTACATGGTAAAAAGAGCAGGTCAGCCTTTTCTGCAAGTGCTGTTTCTGAAAAGCCTTCACTTTGAAATAATCAATATGACTTGCCCTAGCTCTCCACATATGTGTGTCTGCACATGGTGTCACCATGTATGTCAACTTCAGGCACCACAGAGTTTTCCCCAAGCTTCCATAACCATCTTCTTTTCTGGTCGAATTTGCACTTATCCTAGTCAGTATTACATAGAGCCACTAGAATAAATTATACTTTGCCATTATCTGCCATATAAAACCCAATAATAATACAGTAGAGCTATTTATAGGCACTAGTGAACTTAATTTTTTGAGCACTGGAAAAGAGTCCTGATTGTAGTCTTAATTGGGAAGAGTACTTTTTCCCAACTTTGTGCCATACCATGTACATGGACTTCTAAATCTCCTTGTGTATAGAGAGTCACTTTGCATACACATGTTGGTTTATCAGTTTATCTTCCCAAATCCTTGTGCCCTGAGTAGGGACATGCTATTATTCCATTCACCATGGGAATGCTGTGGATTTAGAATGTCCCCTTAGCTCCCATAGAAACAAGGCAGCTATGTTGAAGTGGGGCTTGGTTGCTGAGGAGAGGGGTCCCTAATGGGTGTGCCTTAAAATTATACATGGAACCTCATTCTCTGTCCCCCTCCTTCCCTCATTCCTTTCTCTCTTCTCACTTACATAATGTGAGACCAAAGTCCTTGATATTTTCCTCTCTGTGCTTCCCACCACTATGCCTTGAGCTTTACCTCTGAACCTCTGAAATCTCCAGAACTGTGAGCAGATGAATCTTCCTTCCTCTAAGTTGTGTTGTCAGTTGTTTTGGATCATAGCTGTGAGAGTCCTGGCCAAAACAACCACCTTGCTCCACCTTAGCCTTAATGACTCAGACTTAAGCTCTTCAACATCACACTGCAAAGCCTTCTGTGCCTATAACTAAAAATGGTACTTTGTGAAGTTTATGTATTCCATAGAGATGAGGAGAGGGGTGTTTCCTACTAGCAGCAGCTGGCCAAAAGCATACTTAATACAGAATCATATCTATTCAGTGGTAAATGGGTAAATGGAATTAATCACCAAAGGAGAGCTAGAAAATGTAAGGTTTAAAATGTAATCCCCACAGAAGCCTGGATTTTCTGCTTGGTGCTGATCTCTTATAGCACTAAGTGATGAGAGTTGCTCCTGGCAAAAGATTTCAGGTCATTTGGAGGGAATCTATCCTTTCCCCATTATTAAGAAATGCATTCTATAAAAAATTAGCTGGTGTTGGTGCATCTACTTTCTAAAATTGTATCCTCTCAGTAGTGAGAATATTCTTTGATATAGACTCCATTTTTTATTTAACACTTTCTGCCAAGTTTTTATTTTTTTGAACTAAGATATTATACACTGTTTTTACCTTTCAGAAAATACTTACCAACCAGACAAGAATGGTTCCAGAAAGTCAGTTTCCAAAAAACATCAGTAAAATTCTTTGGTAGATGTTTGGCATCTATGCTTAGAAGATCCTATTTTTTTTTAAGTCTTAATGTCTTTATTTTTGAAAGAATAGCAACTGATACAGAGTCAGCTAGTGAATGAATCAAGATTTTAAAAAGTAATCCCTCGAACTGATATGTTTCCAATGCTTTTCAAAAGTGGACCCTTCAAAGCAGGTCCTGTGGTTCATTACAGCTGTAGCTACATACAGAGCCCGGCACTTTCTGAAATATTACCATGCCTCTACATGACCTGATGTGCATGGTATATTCTTTTAATAAGCCACCCCATCTCTCATTGTTAAGAGTGGATTATTATTTGTAGTCGATTTTCAGATGTCCATTTGCTTTGTCATATCATTTGATGTTTTGGATTGTTATATCTTTCAAATTTTTTTTTTATTTTATATTGCTTCTTTTTCCTTCTTTTAACTCACTCTACTATGGAAGAAGTCCTAAAGCTGGATATACATTAATGTGGCACAAAAAATGTTTCAGTTGGGAATTCTTATTTCTTTTAAAGACCTCAGAATAGAAGACCTAACCTGGACATTTTACACTGGACATTAGTGATGTAAAATAAAAATGTAATACTAGGAAATAGAATGTTCTACTCATAGAACCCTTCAGACTATCTCCAGTTTTTGGTCTAGCTTCTTTACGTATTTCCCTCCTTTTTACATGCTTCTTGACATATGCATGCAGTATTCTGTAGTGTAGGCTGTGTACAAGGCAATATGCTCTAGTATAAAAAAATTAGCAATTTTATTTTTATTTTCATTCCATCCTATAAAATAGATTTTCCATGTATTTAATAATTATCCTAATGAATGAGTAGGGTGCCATGTGTGTATATTTCATTATTAAAAGTTTTCATATGTAGAAAGGATGGAGAAATCTTTTCTCTGTGTTTTGCAATGAAATTTTCACCAAATAAAAGAAGAAAAATGAATGGTATCAGCCAGACCTGTTTTTCTAAGGGATACAAGGATAAATGTCAAATACCCCCAATATACGAAGATATGTTTCTTCAGTTTCATGAACTATGACTTGAATCTTTTAAAAGTTATCTGTTTGAAAAGGGTTTATAAAATTTAACTAAAATACACATTCCATAAACTCTTGCATTTTTACTATTATTCCATTCAACAGTACTCCTAAATAACCACCTATAAAACATTGAGTGCCTTTTTCAGTTGAAAGTGTTTCCCTAAAGAGGGGAAAGTGGGAGGATAGAAGAAGTGAGGACAGGTGGTTATGTTAATTAAAACTGTATTATCTCTGTGTTGATTATAAGTAGTGGTTTATGCATTGGGAAACGAGCAAACAATGTGCACAAATCCCATTCCTGAGAGGTCTAATTATTTCTAAGGAAGTTTAATAATTCTGACTACACTGTCAGTCATAAGTCATACTTATTCAATTGGCCTCTGGTGGTGGTTTATCTAAAATAGCCAAAGGACTTTATCATGTTACATTATTCCAGAATACATACAAAGATCCAGTGAACCAAAACTTTACTTCTCCTCAGCTGCCACATCCCCAAATCTATTATGGATTTCTTTTATTTTTTTTTAAGAAATAGATCTATTAATTCATTGTGACCCTAGGCAAGAAATTAAACCTCCATTTCCACAACAAACAGCAAAACCCTTGGGGTCAATTATAGCTATTGGTCTGTTTTGTTGATTGTATCTTTTAAAGTGTGAAGTACAGTATGTCAGTTGCCAATACAGAGTTATAATTATATTTTTTCAGCTTGTAAGCATCTACTAATTAGAAGAAAAATGCAAATTTGTCTTATCTCTAAAATAATAAATCAAATCAAAGGATGAGTTTATCCAAAGAACTATAATTTTAGAATAGCATTTTAAAATCCTCATGTTAGGTGACAAACATGACTAAATATAACGGAAAAATTATGAAGTTAATATAAAATGTTTTCTGCAATAACATTAACTGCAGCAATTCTCTTAAAAGATTAACAATCAAAAATTATTTCAAAAGATTTGCTAATTGCAAATAAAGAATATGTTACTTAGT
This sequence comes from Muscardinus avellanarius, assembly GCF_963383645.1. Lineage (NCBI taxonomy): Eukaryota > Metazoa > Chordata > Mammalia > Rodentia > Gliridae > Muscardinus > Muscardinus avellanarius. The sequence continues at coordinate 39,173,311 of NC_137790.1, forward strand.
TTAATTAGTAGTTAGTATATGCATTCTCCCTAAATGATCTGTACATCACAAATCTAGATTTGAATTTCTCCACCACCTATCAAATTTTTACTAAATAGCCACAAGAGCAAACAATTGCTTGGGATATACTGAAAAATAAGAAGACATGAAGGGTTATGTAGATTTTGATAACATGAAGTCAATTAAATATAGAAAGACATTTAATAAGCAACATGTGAGCTACAATGAAAAGATTTTGCCACACATTCCATACGTTTTTCTTTTTATATCTAGTCCTTAATGCAGTAAATCCCATCCAATTTTCTGTCCTCATATTCCTTGGCTCCAACCCTTTTTCTTTATATCTGTCACCAGAGATACTGCATTTATTTCTGTTGTAGAGCAAAGATGTCCTTGCTGGCCCTTCTCTGGTCATATTTTTGTTCTTCATGAGCTAGCAATTTTTTTATATAGAGAACATACCAGAAACCATATTCTGATGTGGAGATATTCAGGTTTATATCCCTACTTTATAAGCTACTATGACTTAGATGTTTTACAATGGAATTGCTATACAAATAATAGTAACTTTGATCATTCCGGTCATAAATATAGCCTCTCCAATAAATATTACATAAAGTGTTTCTCAAGGCAAATTCATTAATGTGTCAATGATATTTCAAAAATGGGCAATTCTTGTTGAAATGTATGTATTTTTAAAATAATAAATTAAGGAGCAAAAGTTTATAATCAAGTTATAATGGTGAGAAAATTAGAAAAGGAATACAATTTTTTGGATATACTCTGCTAAAAAACAATGCTAGTATTTTACCTAAATTAAGTAATATTACAAATGATTTTGTAACACTTCTTTTTACATATAAGAAAACAGAGACTCAGTAACTTGGTAAAGATTATAAAAATACCTTATCCAATTGCTTATTGGAACTCGTATATCCAATTCTTTTATTCTTTTAAACTAACTTACAAATAACCACTTATAACTTAATCAAGAACATTTCTGAATTATAAAAAATACATGACATATAAATTGAATTTTGAGAGAAATAAGGATTTGTGAGGTCTTCTACCTATCGTGTGTGTGTGTGTGTGTGTGTGTGTGTGTGTGTGTGTGGTACAGGGGGTGGGACCCAGGGGCTTTTCTACCTCCGAGCTATACTCCCAGACACATTTCATAATTTATTTGGAAACAGGTTCTCACTAAGTTGCTGAGAACCTCACTAAGGAGCTGAGGCTGGCTTCGAACCTGTGCAATCCTCCTGTTTCAGCCTCCCAAGCTCCGGGATTACAAGCATGTGCCACCATGCCTGGCTTTACCTATCTTTTAACTCATGAAAATCTACCATATATAATACTTACAGGACTCACCTAATGTGCCCAGTGCTGTGTTACATACTTGCTGGGAAAACAAAACTATAAATAGGTTCCAGAAACGTCCAGTTTATTAGGTAGGTAACCCAGTTTCAGCATGTTAATTTCTAAGAGAATGCACAAAGGAATAGTTATGGGTTCATAAATGAAGAAGTACATGAGTGCTACTGGTAAGTTCAGAGAGATTTGATTTAGTTCATGTAATAGACAAATCTAGACATCTTTAAGGGTAAGTAAGAGGTGGTAGACTAAATGAATGGAGGAAGGAATTCTGGATAGATACATTCAGATTCAAGAGAGCATGATGTTCCTAAAACTGTACTTTACTGTGAATGCAATTGAATTAAATATGAAAAATGGCAAGGGCAATACTCCCCAGAGCTTTTATTCCATGGTAAGGAGTTTCTACATGGGGATGGGATATAAAATGTTAACAGATTCAATCAAGGAAGATTACCAAGAAAACAAAAATTAAATATAGGGAGGATGAATTTTGAGAGAAGAATGTCAGTTGTCTGTTTAAATTGTTGAGATGAGGTGCCCTTAAAACTTGGGTTAGGTAGAACTCTTCCACTGGGCTCCCACTAGCCCTCACAGGACTTGAATTGAGACAGTTGCAGTGTGGGGAAAAAGAACCTGAAGGTTCTAAAGTTAAATTTATGATGTGTAATTGAGAGGACATCGTGACCAATTACATATGGAATGAGGAAGAGGCAGCTGTTAATGATGCTCCCAAGATTCCAATAATACAGAAGAATCATGAGTTGTATTCTGTGTAGTTGAGTTTAAAATTCTGTGAAGCAATGATCTGAAATGAAAAGAGGAAGTTCAGAATCTAAAATGATAGTGAGGTTTTTGGCTTCACAGAAATCATGAAGGGGGTTTCAAAAGAGGGAAAAGAAGAAAATGGCTAGCAAAAAAGAAAAAAGAGAAAAGAAAAATATACGAAAATACAAGATTCAAGCAACATTAGGGAAAAAGTAGTAGAGAACGCTATTGTCTTAGCCACAAAGTATTTAAAAAGTGCAAAAAGTTTCAGGGGACAGGAAGTGTGTCAGGTGTGATGGGAAGTGTGTCAGGTGTGATGGGAAGTGTGTCAGGGGCACAGTGGTTCATTTTGATGAGGAAATGGATAAGTGGCTTATTGAGGTCAGCATTACGATGACTAGGGACCTTTTTGGTAATAGTTTTACTGAAGTAAGAAAGATATAAATCAGTCACCCTGAGCCTCTAAAAGGGAATCAATAGATCAGTGAGTATAAACTATTTTATTCAAGAACTTCAGTGTGAGATGTGATAATGAAAATTGAGTTTATGTGAGTTGCATGTGTAATGATTTTCTTTAATTTAATTTCTTTCTTGTGATCTGAATGGATTCTTCAGGATTCTGTATAGAATTTATACTTAGAACAGCTTTTAAAAATGAATGTTAACACCTTGATGATGTGGTGTTCAGTTGTTCCTGAAAACTAATGATATGGTGAATGTTTTGTAGATAATTAAGTTCTCGTCTAACTTTTTCAGTAACATAATTTTCAGTGATTTGTTTTTTTTTTTAACCCACTGTACTCATGCATTTCAAAGCATGCAGTTTAGATAGTATGTTTTTATAAGATAGCTTTGCTTTGCCACCTTACCATCTAAAAAAGTATCATGCATCTTCTAATATAAAGTTATTTGTTATAAAATAAGAAGTATGACATGTAAAATATGTGATAATATTCATGCATTACAACAGACTAATAAACTTAGTTTACAAGCTCACTTCAATAGCAAAGAGTAGAAATTACATGCTACTACAATCAAAAGTTCCAGGATCTGAATCCTGCTTATTTCATAAGTTAGTTTAAAATATTTTTCAAGTTTCTCATCCCTGCTCTTACATGAAAATGCCATGTTAATTTAAAGCAGACATGGGAAAAATAAATAATTAATGTAAAGTGTTGCATAGTTTTCAGAATACATGCTAAATTTATTTTATTTATTTATTTATTTATTTTACTTTTAGGTTACCAGAGAGTGCCTGAATTCTAGACAGCAATTATTTTTTCCCAAATATGCTTCACTTAAAAAATGGGAGGGTGGATTAGGTTAAAGATAAAATATTACTTAAAAAACTTTGGGGACACTTTTTCAATTTCCAATGCAGAGCAAAGTATATGTTTTATTTCTTTGAAAATCATCCTATTTTGTACAGCTCAATTCTTTTTGTGATCAAACCCCAGAATAATTGTAAAGTAGAGCTGCCCACTCTTTTTCATACAGAACATTAATGATACCACTTTTTGTGAACCAGTTAATACCAGGGGGAGTTGATCTATCTTTAATTCTTGGTGATATTTTTTTTACATGTGTTAATGTAAAGTATTATGCTCAAAATAAAAATAAAAAGCATTTGAGAAGATAGCAAGGAGTGTTTGAAATTCCAGTTTTTTCAAATTTTAAGTTTCTTATCTAATAGAATCTACTATCAAATATTAAAAATTTAATACATTTCTCAGCCAAGGATGGTGGCTCACACCTGTAATCCCAGCATTCTGGAGGTTGAAACAGGAGGATCTCGGTTCACTGACAGCTTCTGCTACTACTTAGTGAGGCAGTTTACAACTCAGTGAGACCCTGTTTCAAAATAAACAATAAAAGCAAAATAGGTCTGGGTATGGAGCTCAAAGGTAGAATGCCCCTAGTTTCCATCCCCAGTACTGAAAAAAATACTAATAATACATTTGTGATTCCCAGAATTTTAAAATAAATTTAGAATTATCACTTCATAAAATAATAAATCTCCAGTAAATGGAGAAAAGCCTACTGCTTTATTTGAAGACAAATATTCAGAGCTACCATGTTTAATAAGAGTTCTACTCACCCTATCATCCCAATAGTCACACCTTAGGTTGGGATCCCACATTCTTGACTGCCAGGAAAATAAAATGTTATGTTACTCTGCCAACCTTCTTGGGAATGAGTGGACTGGTAGTGAGATCTTAAATCAGCTGTTGTAGAACCAGAGCAATCCCCAGGCCACTGTGGACTGTGGAAGGCTAGTAATTTGTGGACATTCTTTATCATGCTCACTGAACAGGATATCTCTGGTTTCCACTAATTCCAACAGGAGATCAGAGGCTGAACGTGACCAGGTAAGAAACTCTAACTACCTATGCCCCAAGAAATAAGGGAATAAACATCATGAAATAGACTTCTGTCCCACAATCAAAACACTAGTTGGGAAAATCTGACCTATGGTAAATAAGAAATGGAAAAGATAAATTAAAATATACCAAGATAAACTAAATTCTGGAAAACAATGAAAATTCCAAAACCAGGCAAAAACTAAAATGAAATGTAACTAATTTTGAGAACTTCACCATGCCTTACCAAAATACATCAGCAATCATTTTCAGAAAATTCTACAGTTTTCTAAGCATGAGTTAATCTTATCTGATACTAAAAACAAACCCTAATAAGTAGAAACAAAGGTATAGTATAAGCACTTTACAATTGTGGAAGTGAGAGGTGAGAAGTGTAGGAATTAAATGACATACTAGAATAGTTTTTAAAGGCTGTAGGGGCTAGAGCTGTGGTTGAATGATAGCACACTTGCACTTGCCTAGCCTGTGTGGGGCCCTGAATTCAATCCCCAGCACTTCAAATAATAACAACAATAAATAGAACCGGTTGTGGTGGCCTATGCCTATAATTCCAGTATTTGTGAGGCTGAAACAGGAGGATTGCAGGTTCAAGAACAGCTTCCGTTAGTAGTGACAATATCAACAACCTAATAAGACACTATTTCAAAACAAAAATAAAATAGGACTGTGGTGTAATTGAAGGTAGAATTCCCCTGGGTACAATCCCAGTACCACATAATGAATGAATGAACAAACACACAAGCCTGGTGTGGTGGCACACTCCTGTAATCCCAACACTTGGGAAACTGAGGCAGGAGGGTTGCAGAGCACATGGTAACTTAGTGAGACCTTGTTTTAAAATAAAAACAATAAATAAAAAGGACTGTGGGTGTAGATTAGTGGTAGAATGCCCCCAGGGTTCAATCTCTACTACCACACCCACCCATAATCCTCCACACCAAACAAAAGCCTGTAGGTAGCAGACAGATTTCCAGAATCCAGTTAATCACAGTTATTCAAGATAATTAGAAGAAATTCTGCCAAAAATTAGAACTGCACTTAATTCTATATTCTGAAAAAATTAGTAACGAGGTATTCAAATTGTAGAAACTACATTTAATTGTCCTTTCTCATTTTTCCTTCAGATCCTTTAAAATTTGCAACCACAGTGCATAATTGCTGTCTGAAGAAAAAAAATGACAGGAAGCTTTGAATCCCTCAAATTACACATTCCAGGTATACATGCACACAGCAGCAGAGATATGCTCCTTTCTCACGTCAGTTTAGATGTGGCACAAGGGAGCATACAAGGACTGTCAGAATTTACGGCTGCCGAAAAGCCTGCCAGCCTGCTTCGTGCTATTCTTAAGGCAATGAGCTTTTCCAAAGCTTACATGGAGACTCGCCAGACTTCTGGGATTCAAAATGGCTTCATGGCTTTTCTCATCTGTCACTTGAGCTGCCCTGACATTCACAAACTTTGCACAAGTCCTGTTAGGTGTAAATTTAAGGTCATTAAATGACTCTAAATATAGCTCAAAAAATTAAATCTCACCACATGTGAACACCCCCCAAACATTTTATCATGGCTAGGGGCAATTTTTTTTCCTGTAAGCTTATCAAGGCTTTTCAACTCTCTATTGGAACAGGAACCTTCACCATATAAATGTAGAATACTTCTTCCCTTCCACCCAGTAATATCTTGCAATTATATCAAATGTAAAATAAAATCTTTAGATATATGCATATAGGCATTCAAGTAGAAACATAAAAGAATTGTTTTGAACTATCATTACATGTATCAGAAATCCTTCTTTATCAAGGTCAAACACATTTCTGAAGTATACCTGACTATAGGAATATACAACACTTCATATTTTGGAAGGCTGTGTTACTGGTTGTTTGGTAGAATCCTAAGAACACCAATGGTGGTATCACCACTGATAAATCCATAAAATGTTCATAGATATCTACAGCACCCAAGATTAACTCTCCCCAAATCAAAATATACATGAAGTCCTCCATATCTTTCCACACATTTCCATTTCTCATCCAAGCAAATATCAATAGTTTTGTTAACTTGTTTCTCTTCCAAAGTGCCTTAAATATATTTTTAAAATTGATCTCCTCAATAAAATGGGAAGAAAATCAGATATTTGGACCTGGAAAGAAGTAAAACTAATGGATTTTTCTGTGTAATAACTAACATGCTTCCTAAGATAAGGCTATTGAAGGAATTTTTCTTCTAATTGCAGACTTACCTTCCAAAGCCAAAAAGGTGGGACTGGGAAGCCCAAGTATTCTAGATGTTCCAATGTATTAGTAATAGATAAGTCAAATATGAAATTTCACTTTAATTTTCTAGCACATATTATGCCTAGTACGTGGTCAGTTAAACATAAGTTGGGGAATGTCATGCTTGACAATAATTTCCTGACTCCAAATCATACGTCATTTTGGAAAAAAATAGTCTTACATAGCCCAAAGCATGTACTTGAAAGGTAATTAGGATTCAGTAGGGTTGAATATATTTCTCTTGAATGAATAGTGAAAATAGTAAATATTCCACTGAGATTAAGGTGATTTATAAATTGTGGAAAATTTCAACCTACAGAAAGCATACAACTCACCTTTTCCACCCAATAACAGCTAAATTAAATCAAGTATTGGTTGATTTAAATTTCTACTCTGTCCCACAAAAACTACTATAGTGTTTTCTACAGAAGACCTATAAATGTTTTTTTGGCAAACTTAAATGATATGGCTCTCAAACTCTATTTGGAAGGACTATCATTTCTAGCCACACAAGTTCATTTTCTCTTTCAAAATATACTACACTTTCAGGATACTTAATTGCCCCACCTAACAGGGATACTGACTTCACAGTATATTTCTCTAATCTCATGTCACTTTCTTTCAATAAGCAATCAACTCACAACTCTAAGGAATAGAGAAGTTATTTTAATAAGGCAGTTTGCCCTTGAAGTAAACAAAAATGATTTTTTCAATCTTCTCTTACATTTCTAATTTAGATAGCTTGTAATTTTAAAACCATTCTACTTTTTAAACATGTATTTCAATTAGTTTAGATTTGCAAATTGTTTATGTTAAGTATATAGAGAAATGTCTTTTATATTACAAAAACCATATAATTACATTTTTTCAGACATGAAAAATGAATTAGTGCTGCATTATAAGTGGTGACAAATTTTCTTGTTTGTTCTAATTTCACTGAATAGCTACAGTAAGCCTCCTTGGCACAACTTAGAATAGCTCATTTGGCTCTGAACGCAGAAACTTTGGTTAGTGTGAAGAAACCAATAGTGTACTAAGAAAAGGCAGTCTTGTTTTTCAGATCTCAAAAGTAGATCGTAAATATGAAGGATTTCCCAGTGAGATATCAAAAATAGGTCAAAACTGCTAATGGTAGGAAAAGTATTTGCTAAGCTAATACAGTTTATTTATTTTACGTAATGAAGGCTAAAATTTTCAGAGCTAAAGCAAGTGCTTGGATACACTAGTTAAAAGTAGTTACATCTCACGACTGTCAAAAATATTAATGGAAACTTTGGGTGAATAGAAATATAATATCCTATCACTAAAACATGATTATGTTTGCAATCTCTCCTTTGTTCTCCTATGGCCTATATCTGTAGTCTGGAGACTGCTTTTAAAAATCATGTTAACAAACTGGAGAATGAACAGAAAAAGTTACCAGGAAGTCGAGGGGGAAAAAGTCTGGTAAATTAATTTTATGAATTAATGTAAAGTTAGAAGACAAAACTTGTGATGACCAAAATTATAGTCTTCAAACATGAAATGGGTTGACTGTGAAAACCAGATGAGTGAAACTCATACAAAATCTGAAATAAAGCAAATGAATCTCAGCAGCATTGTATAAAGAAAAATATCCTAGATCTGTTTCTCCAATAAAAGGCCCACTGTGTAAGGAGTGAGTTTCCAGTATGTAGAGGGAATTAAGTAGAATTTGGAATCAGATAATTGTAGCAGAAATGATTCAGATATTGGTTTAAGTAGATGAACTTAAATGTCCCTCCATACACTGAAGTTCTCTGACTATGTAAAACTTTTTTTTTTATATATAAATATGTCTTTGCCATCTGGAATGGCTGCCACCCTCATGTTTAACTGGTGCAGCCAATCAAAATCCGAGGTCTCTTTTCAGATGGAAATGTTTTTAGTTAATTGAATTTCTTATTTTAACAGAACAGATTCTTGTAGTCTTCATGATTGCAAAGAACCTTCTGTGATATTTATCCTTTTAAAAGAGCTAAGTAATTTCAAAATGCTTTTATCTGGTTATCACACTAATCATCTACTACAAGAAGTGTATAGTTAAGTCTGTTGTTGCCATTCTTTATTAGGAGCCTAGTATATGGAAGCAAGATACAACAAAGGTTTTCTGAATTAAGAACAGTGTGCAAATAGGGTGCAAGTAGTTCTTAAAAAGAGAAGCACTGAATTAAAAAATGTGTCTAATTGGAGATCAGGAAAAGGCTTCATGGGGCATGTTAGGAATATGGTATTTAAAATAGACATAAGAGATGGCAATTGGGTAAATTGGCAAAGACAAAGGAAACTTAGTCTAAGTATTGAGGAGAGCTGGAGAACATGAGAAGAGGAAGAAGGAAGACACATTGGAAGTTGGGACTTCAGTAAACAGAAATATTTCCGGATATATGACTGGAGGATATAGGACATGACTGTTAAATCTTAGACATTTTGTACTTAATTCTAGGTTTTGAGTAGAGGTGATAAAGCCTTACCATTAAGAATGATAATTTGATGACGTGTCAAGGATTAAAAAGGAGCAAAGCTTGGCTTTAGTCTAACCAGTTACCAGGCTATTAAAATTGTCCGGTGTCAGTTGAAAAGGAGGAATATGATCTTGCTCTTAAGTCACGTTTGGAAACCCTTGAATGTTTTTTATTAGAATCGGACCTGAAGAACTTGTATAACCATTTTAGCTACCAAATATATAGACGCGGACTTTAACTGAGGAGTATGAGCAAGTGCACTTCATGATAAATGACACTTGCTTGGAAACACTGCTTAAAAACATAAAACAATTGCTGCTCATTGTGATGCTTCATGGGCTTGAGTAAATAGCCCCAAGTCTATATGGATCTTGAAAAAGAAATATTTATTAAACATTTGAGTGGCTTCACTGTGGTGAAAAATGATTATGACGACCACAGCAAGCAGTGGATGGGGCCTCATAAGCAGAACGTTTAATGTACTTAATACCAAGTGCTGAGAGTGTTTTCATTTGTCCCTAATGCACTGAAAGTGTTTTAAACTACGCCACTTGATGGATCCTGTCACTTGTCCTTTGCCCCGACCCCACAGGACCATCCTTCTGTTCATTTTCAGTTGCTGCAGTTATCCTTGTAATAATGAACTGAAGGCAAGCTGCGCCATCCAAGATTTGTATAAATGAGAAAGGACTCCGTAGTCTTAAAAGTGAGAGTCCAATTGACTGTTCATAGAACTTTAAAACCACTATGACAACATGTTTTAGGGCTTAATCATAGCATATGGATCAAGGACACGAAACTATTCATGCAGTGAGCTTGTTATTCTAATGCAGTCCTGGAAAACTTTCTTTCCTAAGTCATGAAAAATCTGTTTTCAGACATATCATCAAGTTAATAAAATGGAATTGCATGCATGCCTTGCTTTTTCTCCACCATCATCCACATTATTAGAAAGTGGGTGTCATCATCAAGTAGGATTTATTAAAAGCTTGTATGCACTAAGTGCTTTCATTTTAAATTCAACTGAGGATTCTCTTACATATTTTATATGCATATTTTGGCAGTATGTCCATTATTGAGCTTTTATGACAGTTTTTAGAGGCTGATCTATTTCCTGAGTTATTTGCTTCTTATCACTGTATGTCTGCTGTAGCAGAGCAGGAAAGCTTCTTCATGGCAAATACCTGCCTGGCTCCTGGAAATATTTTTTAAGTACTGGGGGCGGAATCCAGGAGCATCCTTCCTCCGAGCTACCCCCTGGCCCTATTTTTTATTCTTTATTTTGAAACAGGGTCTCACTGAGTTGCAAAAGGCCTAAGTAGCTGAAGCTGTCTCTGAATGTGATCCTTCTGTCTCAGCTTCCAAAATGCTGGGATTACAAGCATTCGCCACCACGCCAGCCTTTATTTTTTACATTTAAAAATATTTTTAACAGAACTTCTAGTTTATGATACTGTAGCGTAGGCTGATATGAGTCTGTTATTTGGCAGTCAAAGTGACACCCATGGACCACACTTTGAGTAGCACTGACACTACCTAGAAAATTCTTAAAAATACACTGTACCCCAAAACTTTTGATTTGGAAACTGTGTGTTAATGGATCTCTATTACTCTGTGAAGTTTGAGGATATCAATCTGGAAGATTTAGGTACTTAGCTTTCTATGTACACTACTTTCAAATAAAATACTTAGTCCAGTTTGGTAACAAAAGGCAAGTTGTGAGTTCTTTCTTTCCTTCTCTATGAATATAAACTGTAACTATGGCGATGTGAACTTTAACGGTTCTATCTATGAGCTCACTGCACTGCTAAGGTTAAAATTTTCATAAAAGTTAATCGTTCCTTAAGTGATAGCTCCTGAGTGTATGTGTAGCTTTTTCTCTCCTTAATATCCACAGATGCTTTCACCTTTGCAAGGAAATTTTTAAATAGTGTCATCTGTTAAGGAGATATTGTACTAATTTATCACAAATGAAAGAAGACTGTGTGGGACCACAAAGCACAGAATGGACAGTGAAAAGAAATATTTTATAGTCTTGACTCTCTTTTGCAGTCAATATCTGCTTTTTGTCAAACGACTTAGGCACTTCGGAATTTCAGTCTCAGCTTCTTCCCATTTAGGACGAGGACGTGGGTTTTATTTAGATTTTCTAATGTTTTCAACTGTGAAATTTTAAGGGTGATATTCACGTGAGCTTTTTATTCATATTTAACCATAAGTTCATATTGAAATCTGATTGTGTTTAATGGATATAAAAAAGAAGAAAGACCAAAAGATAGACATTTTGGATTCAGGCATACCTAATAATAAATCCAAATATTCTCATTTATGAAAATTGGTCAATAATAGACACTTACTTTACATTTGCACTTAATATCTCCACAGGGGTATTGTGTGAATTAACTGAGATATGGGCAATATGTTCCCTTATACAGTACCCTAAGCAAAAGTTCATTAATTATTGGCTATTACAATTACTTTTCAATTTCTATAACTAAAATAGCAAAATAGTAAAAGAGTAATTATTGATATTACTCTGGAGGACATTATACTTGGACCTGAGTGCTCATCCTTTTAATACATTGTTATCTAAAACACATAAAAATAAGTATAAAATATTTTCTAGCCATAAGGAATATCAAAGAGGTAATCAAGTGTGTCTAATTACAGGATTTTTAACATAAGTATATTTAGCTGATATATTTTTGACAATCTTTGAAGCAATCTATTGTTTTATATCATTTTATATTATTAAGAAACTATTAAGTTATGAAAGGATATAAATAAAATATATCTGTGGTGTAAAATACTGGCTACTTAGTATAATTACCCATGAGGTTTTTAAAAATATTACACCTAGGTCTTAGTTGCAGGGTTTCAGTGTAAGTTAGTTTGTGATAATTCTAAGACATTACTGCTTGATTTTTAAAAAATAAAACCCCTGTGTAATTCTAATGTGAAGCTAGCGTTGTGAATCTCTGGTGCAGATAAGCTCTTGAATTTATTGTTGGCAAGTGCTATAAATGAACAGAATATATTGACAGATTTCTTAAACAGATGAAATTCAAACCCCGTCAACAACTTATATGTGAGTACACTTATTATGCATAAACACGCTCACCCGTCAAATCTAAGGAAGTACTTGGTAAAATCCAAAAAGCATATTTGCACTGAAAAAAAATATCTAAACAACAGCAGTAAAAGTCATCTGAGGATAATCATTAATATGAAACACCACTTTCTAAAATATTTTGTTGTTATTTGATCTTTCTGTTGGTTCATGTAGGATTACAGACTCTTCACTTCTAAACAGATATTTTGTCATCTTCAATCTTACATAAATTAAGGCAAATGTGATTATATTAGCATATTCTACCATTATTAAGTTTGATTTTTTTTTTTACTTCTTAAATACGGAAACTAATTTATAAAACTTAATATCATTTGTGATTTGGAATTTTTGCATTAATATGTATTATGATATACATAATTTTTTATACTTCAATGTTTAAAGTTGACCAAGATGTAGTTTTTGTCTACAAATAATCAAGCTCAGAAAAATATGCCATAATTTGATCAAAAAACAAGCTAGAATAAGCCATTTGGATATAATAAGTCATTATTACTGTGCCTTCTAATACAAAAAATTTGAATCACTTCCATGAATGCATAATTCATATGTTTTTTCTAAAATACTGATGATTAGCAGCTGTCATGAGGATGTTTCTTTTTATTAAAAAAGAATTATTCTGTGATTTTTCTCAAAATACATGAATTTTCTCCCAAAATTCTTATTTTTAAAGTAACATTTTTATTATAGGATTTTAGTCACAGAATCAAGTACTAGACACTTTTTCAAAAGATTTATAACTCTTAAAATTTAGATATACCTGTTAATCTGAAATTGGTACAGCAAGAATTGATTAGAGGATCTTTTCAAATGGGTTTATCATGCTCTTTTCTCTGTCTCTCTCTCTCTCTCTCTGTCTCTCTCTCACTCTCTTTCTCTTTCTCTCTCTTTCTCTCTCTGTATCTCTGTATCTCTTTCTAATATATATTCAGTACACCAAAGTGCATATTTGTAAACTCTGGGATGCCATTATTGCATTTTTGTTGTCTCAAGCATGTACCCAAGAAAAGGAATTAAAAATCAGTGGGTTAAGGTTAAGGATATCAGAAAACAGTATTTTACCTCTGTGAATATTTTAATTCATTGATTAAAGAGTGATTATAGAATGAGGAATGGACAAAGTAAATCAACACAAGCTCTATTCATGATAAAAAAAAATGAATGCATGTGAGGTAGCTCTTATTTTAAATATAGACTAATTCTAGCCTGCAGAAAATAAATTATAGGCTCACAAGTATATAGTTAAGAGAAAAACTAGGGATAAAAAAAGTCTGTTCTTTGCCTTTATATCTTACCATGCTGATTCAATTTTAATAATTCTGTATTTCAGTCTTTCTGATCTGTGTCATAATCCCAAAGATCCCAATTCAATATGCATGGTACATGCTTGTACTCTTCAGGCTTTTTTGGTGCCCAAAATAAATATTGGTTTTATTCCTACTTAAAACATCCTAAAATATATGCTAATCTAAAATTTTATGCACACATTTACTTTGGAGTTATCTTGTAGTAAACGAAAATGTTGGTTTAAAAATATTTATTTTAAACCTTATTCAAATAATTAAATTATTTATCATTACCATATTTTCTATTTTACTAAAATTCCAAACCATGAATAAAAGTCCTAGCCTTTAGATTTTACATGGTAGCAAAAATTACTCTGTTTTATTTTATATTGAAATTATCTTTTGACTACATGAAATATTTTTATAGAAGGTAATTTTAAAATTTTTTGGATAATCAAAAGATTTCTTTAGTGCATACACTTGATAAATTTCTAAAAAATACCTTTTACTTAGAAGAATATTCATAATAATAAATAATATTTATGATAATATAACAGTGTTAAATGAGTTTTAATAGCAATTCCACTATGTCTTAAACGACACAACACACTATTGCTTCTATCACATAATTATATTGGCAGACCTAGAAAATGCATAAGTACAACAGAAAAGTTATGAGATTTAACTATTAGCAGCATAAAAATGTTAATTATTGGCAGATGATTGCCTTAAAAATCTAGAGAATCAATGAACAAAGATTAAAATTAATACAAGAATCCATGAAAGTATGTAAATAGAGCGGTATCTACTCAGATAAATACTGTTACTTTATACCAACAAAACTATCTAAAAATAATTCCACACAAAATAGAAATGCATGAGAATATTTCTAACAAGTAATGCATAAGAAGTGTTAGAGAGCCAGGAATGGCTAGCACAAATAATAATAATAACAAGACTCACTATCAGAAATGAGAGATATTTGTTTCTGAGATGCTGATTGTGTGTGTGTGTGTGTGTGTGTGTGTGTGTGTGTGTGTGAGTGTGTGTGTGTGTGAGATACTGGGGATGGAACCCTTCTGCCTCCGGGCTACACTCCCAGCCCAATTTTACATTTTTTATTTGGAAACAGGGTATCTTAAGCCAGCAAGGCTGGCTTCGAACCTGCGTGATCCTCCTGTCTCCGGCTCCCAAGTGCGGAGATTACAATGTGCACCACCAAGCCCAGCCTGAGATACGGATTTAAAATGAAGATTTCGAGTCTGCCGGGAGTTAGGCCGGTACGGAGGCCAGCAGCTGATATCGGAGCCTGCCATGAGGCAAGGCCTCTACTGAGGCCTCCGAGGCCAGGATTGGAGCCTGCCTTGAGGCTAGGCCGGTGCTGGGGCCACTGAGGCCGGGATCGGAGCCAGCTGAGGGGTTAGGCCGGTGTCAGGGCCAGCGAGACCAGTATCAGGGCCTCCCATGAGGCAAGGCCACTGCCTGAGACAGCGAGGTCTGGATCAGTCAGCTGGGTAGCCAGGCCACTACTGTGGCCGTCAAGAGTGGGATCACTTGCAACGCGGCATGCACAGAGAACTATCACAGGAAAAAAAAAAAAAAAAAAAAAAAAACAGATGCTTCCCCTAATCAGCAATAACTAGGAGGAAAGGGACAACAGGAAGAGGTCGAGCTATAGAAAGAGCCCTATAATGAAGCAACTAAGGTGACCAATCAGAGGGTATGGAATAGGGGAGGATGGAGCCTCTTTAAAATAAAGGAGGTACATAAACAAATGTATCAAAGTTAATCACCAAACAAACATGGGATCCAGGGAGGGGGAGGGAATGGGATGAGGGCTGGATGAGGGCTAACTGGATGATGTGTGCTTATATATCCTCTCAAGTCTTGTATTCCAATGTGAGATATGATTACAATGCACCAATAAAAATAATTTAAAAATAAATAAAATAAATAAATTGCAACAGAAAAAAATAAAATGAAAATTTCTTTTTTATTATTGGTGCACTATAGTTTCACATCATAATGTGGATCATGTTAACAATGGCATATATTTACACAGTACTCGATTCCCTTCCCCCTTCCATTTCCCCTTTTTCCCCTCTCCTAATACTAAGTGTCCAGGTTAACAATGTTATATACACATCTATACACATATTCAAATGATTTCTACATTAAATCGTATTTTTCTTTTGACTTCAGAGCAATACAAAATGTTTAGTTTCTATAGAAAACTACTTTTCAAAATATATTTATTATTAAAATATCTCTCTTAATGGAGAAAAGCCCCTGCTGATAAAAAAAAAATAGAATAAGTTAGTAATGGACTTTCCAAGAGATCATTTATAAGAAGTGATATTCAGCAGTGTTATATAGATTAGGTAATTTTGTGTGTGTGCTATTAGGAACTGAACCCAGGGCCTCATGCCTGCTATGCACATACGGCTATGTCCCCAGCTCTTCATGTATGGTAGGGATACATACAAGTGGCATGCATGTGCCTAAAATTACAGATATATAAGTATGTATGTATCACAATTATATATTCTATATAATATAACTATATATTAGAGAAAGATGATTCATATTGAAACCACCTCATGATATTTAATATGCAGAAAATATGCATTTAATTTAAATAACAGATATGTGGTCAATATTTGACCAGTATAACATTTGGTTAAAATGATTAACCTATCATTAAACATGAAGCAGGGCAGATATCTCACCACACTTGAAGCATTCCTTATTAGCCTGTTTCCTTTAGGTCTTTTCAGATCCTGCAAACAAGTCACAGCTGAGAATCATAGCACTCAGAATGTTACTGTGGAGGCTTTTATTCACTCCTTCATGTCTCCAATTTAAATATAAGTACTAACTCCAAAGTTCCCAAGTTCATCGATGAAATTGTAACATAGATGTAATACTAGAAAATATGCAGTTTATTTCTATTTTGGCACTGGAAAGTAGTAAGGCATTTTGGGCATATATTTTCTTGCTTATTTTTTTTTTTGCTTAGGTGCACACTTCATTACCTTCCTTTAGACTCATACAATGCAAATTATAGAATTAAAAATCTTCTGGTAGAACTTTTCCCTTTTTTTCTTTCTTTAAAAATCACTTTATTGACACTGGGCGTGGTGGCCCAAGTTTGTAATCTCAGCATTAGGGAGGCTGAGATAGGTAGATCATGGTTCTTGGACAGCCTCAGCTACTTAGGCCCTTTGCAACTCAGTGAGACCCTGTTTCAAAGTAAAAAAAAAAAAAAAAATAGGGCTGGGTTTACAGCTCGGAGGTAGAATGCCCCTGGGTTCCATCCCTAGTACCGAAAATAAAAAATCACTTTATTGGTGCCTTGCAATTATATAGCATAATGTGTTACCCTCCACATCCCACCCATTCTTAATAAAATACTTGCAATTTGCATTCAAAACTTCACCAAGAAGATAGTGCACCATGACCAAGTTGATTTTTATTCCAGGGATGTAAGGTAGGCTCAACATACAAGTCAATAAAGGTAATCCATCACATAAACAGAATGCAACACAAAAATTTCATGATCATTTCAATGGATGCAGAAAAATCTTGTGGAGAAATCTAACACCCATTCATGCAAACATCACTGAAGAAATTGGGGATAGAAGGAGCTTACCTCAAAACTGTAAAAGCAATATGTGATAAATCAAAAGCCAAAACTGTACTGAATAAGGAAAAAACTGAAGATATTTTCTCTAAGTTCAGGAATGAAACTTTTTATTTGTTTGTTTTCAAGAACACAGTATCAGCTGGATGGGATGTGGTGGCATATTCCTGTAACTCAGTTCTTGGGAAGCTGAGATAGGAGGGTTGCAGGTTGGAGATTAACCTCAGCAATTTAGTGAGGCCCTGTTTCAAAATAAAAAGTAAAAAAGCACTGGTGGTGTAGCCTCTGGATTCAGTTGCCATTACAAAAGAAGGAGAAGAAGGTGGAGGAGGAAAAGAAAAAGCAGGGAGTGAGAAAAAAAGGAAAGAAAGAAAGCACTATATTAATATTAAACAATTAAAAAATCTTTTCAAGCCTGCGTGGTGGCACACGCTTGTAATCTCAGCATTTAGGAGGCTGAGACAGGAGGATCTGGGTTCATGAACAGCCTCAGATACTTAGTGAGGCTTAAAGGACACAGCTTTTAAATAAATAAATTGAAAATAGTATATTTAAAATAAACTAAAAGGACTTAAAGGACACAGCTTTTTAAATAATTTTATTTGATTTTGATAGTAAGCTCATAAGTGATATAATTTTGAAAACAATTTACAAAATGTGTAGAGCATTCTTTTTTCTCTCAGTTTTTGAATGCTTAGCAGATTAGTTTAAATGAGAAAATTAAGAAGGTACTATGAAATGAAATTCAGAAAGTTCTAGTATAAATATACTTGTTATATAACTATTTTAAAATTAAAGCTCAACATGATTAATAATGTTAAAAATGTTATTTAAGTATAATATCCACATTTTACTTTTTGTAAGTTGATCATGTATTTGTACTATTTTGATTTAACTTATAGCATCATTTAGGAATTGAAGAGCATAAAAATTCTACATTTTAAGTATTCTAGTAAGAATATGTAAGAAGAAGCTGAACATAATACTAAGTAACACAATACTTAGAAATCTCTTGTTCACCTAATTTACAAACATAAAGTATAATTCACTTTAATCTTATACTATTAATTAATGCTTTTTGATTTTCTTATATAACTATAGTGTTAACTTAAAATAAAAATAATGTTTTATACCTTCTAACATAAAACTAATATAATCTGAGTTATGGAATACATATATTTCTATCAAACCTCAATAAGCTTTTGATGGAAATTTAATAACATTAAATCTTCTTAACTAATAAATTATTTTAGATGCCTTGATTTAAATTAATTCCTTCTAAATTAGGATATATGTTTTCCAAATCAATCTCCAATGATTCAAAGCAAAAAGAAGAAAAAAAATTATTAGTGTAATAATCAGCAAACAGTGGATTTTAGAAAGATAGAGCTCATATCATATAGTAGATGTCATAGGCACAGGCACATACAAAATGACACAAGTCTTGCCATCAAACTTGTATATATATTTTTGAAATATCCATGTATTTGGATCGTAGAACAAGATTAACTTAGAATGAAAGCAAAGAGAATAATGGTACAAATGTTCAGTGGTCTCTTTTATTTTGGTTGGCTTTAAAAAGAAATTAATGAGGTGCCTTTAGAATAAAGGGACTTGGATTTGAAGAGGACTATTTTATTAATATTTAGCAATGGAGTAAAGATTTTTTAAACTAGTCAATTATCTGAAAGTGAGTACAGGAGTTTCACCTTGACAAGCACAATGTCTTAAAATAAATACCGGGGGTGTATTAAAACTCATTAGAAAATGCATGGGAAAAAATTTCCCGTTTCACTTGACAGCTCACTCTAACGCATTAGCAGCTTTCTCCTGGGTGTTGGAATTAATTCTGCCACAAATATATTTAGTATGTTTCATGTCCCCTCCCCAGTAGGTTCCCACACTTCATTCTTCAAGATACTGCTCTGTTTCTACATCTCGTGCTGTGTAGAGAAATGACAAGATATCGAAGGAAAACCGATTACTTTGGATAGTAGACATAATCTGTTCAATTGTTTTGGGTACAGTTGCTTCTTTTCCCAGAAGAATTCTGAGAGCTTCATGCCTTTGTTAACCTTGCTCTAGGAAGCAAATCTGTACCAATGGTTATGTGTTCTGTTTCCAGTGTGAGATGCAGCTGGACTAATATTGCTGCTGTCACTCATTCTCCAAAGAGTACCTCATTTAATACCGAGAGGAATTCAGATTTGGAACTATCCTTTAAAGAACAATATCGGAAGATAACATACTTTTAAAATGAGTGAATTACAGGATTTTCATGTAGGATTTCTTTCTCATTTATATTTTTGTACGGGAATTATCTGTTTTTCCCTTGTTGCAATCAAATCATCAATTTCTTTTCATCAATAGGATTTTTTGACTTGAGTTTAATGAAAAAAAAAACACAAACTCTTATTCATACAAAATAATTGAGAAGACTTTTAGATGTTTCATCCTGAACCATCGTTTGTAGGTTCCAAAGAGAGCTATGCATTTTTATAAGCTGTATTTCTCCATATCAACCAGGATTTCTTTATCTTTCCTCCTTTAGGACTTATTTTGTTTATAAAGGAGATGGATGATTGTTTTTTGAGAACAGCTTTCTACCTCAGGGACCTTAAAGAAATGATCATTTTTAGGGATTATTTAGACATAAATAGCAATTACATATATTTTAGTGCTCATACCCCATCAAAATAGCTATATCTTTGTTCTTTACTGCTGAAAGGTTGAATAATAGAGGATTGTTCCTCTCCTAGCTAAGGGGAAATACAAGCTCCACTGGTTTAGTTAAGGTTGTGCTTAAAGAATTTAGCATGGTAAATCCAGGACAAGAGGACCATAACTTTTAGGCAACCTCAGCAATTTACTGAGACCTTGTTTAAAAAAAAAAAAAAAAAAAAGGCTGAGGGTTTAGCTCAGAGGCAGAATGCTTCTGAGTTCAATCTCCAATACCATAAAAACAAACAAACAGGAAAAAGAATTTAGCAAATAATATGCACATCTCTCCACTAATGTCCCTTACCCTTTACATGATGCTAATGGAATGTGTTTTTACAAGAGCACTCAGCCAGGGGTGGTGGCACTGTTTGTAGTCTCAGTATGTACTTGGGAGGCTGAGATAGGATGATTACAATTCAGGACAGCCTCAGCTATTTATTGAGGCCTTCTGCAACTTAGTGAGAACTTGTTTTAAAATAAAAAATAAAAAATAAGGCTGGGCTGGGGTTTTGGTTCAGAGGTAGAATGCCCATCCATTTCAGTACTTAAACAAACAAACAAACAAACAAATAAATAACCACTCCCCATTACTCTACCTTATATTTTTATTTGAATAATTTGTCTTTAAATACTTCAATTTATTTCATATAGATCTGTTGAATACAATCAAATTAAATTCATACTAAATTTTCTGAAAATACTATTATTATAGTCTATAATGAGATTTCCAGTTTCATTTCAAAATATATTGGTTAATATTTCATTTTCATTTTTAAATTAATTATCTCTTGATAATTGAGGCTTACCTACTATTAATTAACCATTTCTCTCTTTTAAAATCATTTTCCCTTTCTGGTCCCTAGATTTCTCATTTCTAAAATAAATAGATTGAATATCATAAATGTATCTTCGTTCTCTTAAGTTAATTCATAACTCTGATCATAAACTGTATCAAGTTCATAATCAACATTTACTCTCTTTGCCTTCTGAAAGAATGCTTTCAAAATATTTGAAGATTTATATAAGACTATTTCTTTTTCAGCCCCTTCATATTCAAAATTTACTGATGTTGAATGATTAAAAACTGTTTTCAGGGAATTCTGTCCCTCATCCTTCTTTTATTCATAAGCACATACCCTCAGCTACCTAATGGGTGTATAATTCATTCTCGATCTTCACCAAGAAATGTTCTGCTTAGCAGTCAGCTTCAATTGTGTGCACTAGAGCTGGATGCAGAACTTTTGTACCCAATATATGTAAAAAGTGCCATGATTTTCCTTTAACAATGTCATTCATCCTCTTAAACAGTAACTAAAATTTACTAAGCAAATATTCTAGTGCCATGCAGTGTTCCAGGGGGCAGGTCAATAGACAGTTAAGAGGATCAGCCCTGTTTTTCTCTCTCTGAGGTTTCATTTGAATGTGCATATATGGATGAGAATGGGGGTTAGACTGGACACTAAACAAATAATTGAGGAAATGAGTACACAAGAAATGTGACAATTAAAAAATAAATAAAACTTAGTCGGGTGTGATGGCGCACTCTTGTAATCCCCGCGCTTGGGAGGCGGAGACAGGAGGATCGCACTGGTTCAGAGCCAGACTGGCTGGCTTAAGAGACCCTGTTTCCAAATTTAAAAAATATATATAAAATAGGTCTGGGAGTGTATCCCGGAGGTAGAAGGGCTTCCAGGAACCCCAGTACCACCAAAAATAAATAAATAAAAATTAAAAATAAATAAATAAAACTTAGCAGACCCAGAGTGCTTGGCAGAGCACTTCAAATAGGATAATCTTTGAGTTAAGGTCTGAAAATGTGGTCTTGATGACATGTTTTTCAATGCTGGGAGACAAAGGGGGAGTTGCTGTTGTCCCTGAGACAAATGTAGTACAGCATTCAAGACTCCATAATAAACAATTTTGGGGTCTCTGTTGCTGATGGGTTGCAGTAGTTCTTTCCATATCTGGATAATCATTAGAACCAGGAGTGGACCGTCCTAAGGGATGCTGCCAACTAAAGACAATGAAGCTAGGTTGTCTATACTTTTTAAAAATTTCTGAAAACGACAAGAGGGTCTATTACATTTGAGGGTCGCTTGGAGTTCAAAATGTTGAATGATGTTTTGACATTATAAAATGGCAACTTCAATCCTCTCAGCATCACCTCCTACGTGCATTAACCCTGAAATGCGCACGCGCATGTGCACACACACGCACAGGCATAGGCATGTGTCTTTACCAGGCTCCATGCTCTTCCGATTGGTCTGTCACCTCAGCAAAGCACTCTTTACTCCCCCTGCTATCTGCTCTCTGTTCTTTTTTTATCTCTTCTGTGATGTCTTACGCTATACCACAGGAGTGCAGAATCTTTTAAGCTCCCTGTTGCAGCATTTGTGTGTTTTAGCTGCAAGATTTATTTCCTAGTGTTTTAATTCAAGTGCTTGTTTAAAGTAAGATTTAGTAACTTTTTAATTCAAGCAGGCAAGTCTAATGAAATTAGAAACATGGGATTGGGCCATAGAAATATTGTTCAGGTATGGCTTGAGATTAGCAAACCCAAAGAATCAAAATAATCAAAGTGAGTTCCAGTACAAGAAGGCTATTTACATTGCTAAAGATTTAGGTTTACTTCAGTCATAATGACACTTAATTTTTCTTAATAGCTCTCACCCATTGGCTTTATTTGTGTGGCTGGGTGAGCAACCAACACACTGCTACTAAATTATTAAAAAAGAAAATGATGAACAATGATGAATATAAACAATTTAATGAGTTTAAATTTACCATTTTTATATTATCTAATTTTTATTAGACAGAAATTGTCCTTGATATTTTATTTAAATTTAAGATGCTCGATGGGAAACCCTACACTCATTTATTTATTCTATGCTGCACTGTTGTATATTTTCTCCACCATAATAGTAGCTCACTTTGTATTACTTGTCCTCAAGGGAATAAGCCTGCAATTTATGTTTTACTACCAGTAGATTATTTTGTTATACCAGTTGCTGAGTGAGCTCCCACGGAGCCCTCTGAAAATCAGCCTCACTGAGAACTTAATGTTATAGGGCTGGTTTTCATCAAAATCTAGTAATGCTGACTTAGACTTATATGTTTATTGATTTTTAAAGCTATCGATAGTTATATCCAGCTTTCAAGGTAAATCACGTTTGCATGTATTCCATAAACTTTCATAACCTAATTTTACCTTAAGATATATTTTGCCCAATAATTCATTCATTCTTATCACATTCCATATTGTGACAATGCTTTCTCTCATTTCTAAGAGATCTTGCAGTGGTAGAGAGAGGTTCATATTGATTCTCAAACTAATATATTAATTAGTATTATTAAGATATTTAAGATAAATTCTTAATCAATTACTCTAGGTTAGTATCTAAGTAAATGCACTTCCCCTGCTATCTGCTCTCTGTTCTTTTTTATCTCTTCTGTGATGTCTTATGCTATACCACAGGAGTGCAGAATCTTTTAAGCTCCCTGTTGCAGCATTTGTGTGTTTTAGCTGCAAGATTTATTTCCTAGTGTTTTAATTCAAGTGCTAAAGAAAAATTTTGGTTTAAAATGCTATATTAACATTTTAATTAATTTACTGGCTTCCATATACTTTTACATTTTATTTCCTGAATTTTTGTATTTGCTTGAATTATTCTAGCAGCACTTAATATCTTAATTTCCATATATTACATATTGTATAATAGTGTCACTGCTTTTAGGAAAGTACAAATAATATGATTGGTGCTACCTAAAATTGTTTATAGGAAATACATATCTAATTAAATGTGTAAATGTGTGTGTACATGTGCTTGTTAGATTTTTTTGAGAGATTCTTTCTAAAGACTTTTTAAAGGGGAAACAAAAAAGCATTGGCCTTTAATTATATTGGGAATTATAGGCCTCTCAGTCTAGTCTTTAGTAAGACTTTTAATCGAAATATTTATTTTAGTAATGTTTGGAAGTTAACAGAATGTATTCATAATTCTCTACCTTCATGGGAAAATATATATAAAAAGAGAGAATCCCTTAACGGTTTTTCCCAGAGAAATGGAAATGGTTTAACATCTGGCCGCATGGTTGGTCACTGTAATTTATTCCAGGTAGCTATTGTTTCTTCCACAGAAGCATCATTAATGTTCAATCACAAGAGAATCTTTCTTTTGTTTTTCTTCTGCAAGCTTGTCAATGGATCTCCATTTTCATTTACCATCACTTTTAGGTGTTTGTACCAACTAATTATTTTTCATCTAGGGAAACCAGTTTCTACATTGTGGACAGAATTAGTCTCAGCTGTCTTTTACTTTTTAAATAGTTACTTACATGGTTTCTTTCTCAAGAAATTTAATTAGTACAATTCATAATATATTTAGAAATAAATATATGTAAGCCATCTTTGGGACAAGGCACGTGACATTCAGGGTCAGGGGCTACTTATATAATCATTTTTAACTACTAAATATCCTCTCATGAATTGTGTGTGTGTGTGTGCACGTGTGCGCACACATGCGTGTGTGGTGTGTGTGTGTGTTTTCTTTTGTGTGCTTGTCTTCTTTTCTTGAGGAGTAATAGGTGGGAGGAGTTGATTTAGGTCAGCCTATTCTCAAAAAGTCTTCAAAAGATATTCAATTATATTTTTCTTCCTCTCAATTTTGCAATGGAAAAAAATGCAGTAATCTATTTACACATTGATTCTCTCTCTAAAGCCAGTTAGTACTTATCAATCTGCCTATCAACCCATGTGTCCCACCTTCTGTCTAGCTATTATGTCCTCAGCCACAGGTCAGGATGCTGAAGAAACAGGAAGAGGACAATAGAAAAGCTGAACTCAACACACACAAACATGGGGCTTTATAAGGTACCTGAAGGGCTCCATGTGATAAGTTAGATAGAGAAGTAGAAGTTTTAACTAGAAGAGAAAAGTTAGGACTTAGGACACTAAGGAAATAAAGTACCATTCCAATGTAATACTTTTGTAATACTTAGAAAGCATATTGAAAACGATGCTCACCAGTGGTTCCTCAGGAACTCAGTGATGCCTTCATCATATGCATAATGTCACACACAATGTTGATATAATGGAGACTCAGGAACCATGGCACAATTACTCAGAGCAATGTGGTTTCCTAATAAAAATGTTTAAAATGTTTGAGAGTAGAGATTCCCTGTAAAATTCAGGATATGTTCTTCAAGTATGTTTTGTTTTTTGTTTCTGGGGGATTTTTTTCCCCACAAAGTAGGATTTTTTTTTTTTTTGTAAGATATCTTTACATGGAGACATTAACTTAGAATACCATATCATTTTCCGAGGATTGTTTTTTGGTAATGAATTAGTCACTTTCATGTAATCTGGACTCAAGCCAGTGATTTGGAGAAATAGAATCTTTGTCTCATCAATCTCATGAACCATTTAGTCCTCATTTCAAGAGCAGTTTTAGGTCTATTTCTAAATGTGTATTCTATTTTTATATTATGCCAATCAAATATGCTCTCAAAGGAAAGCTGAGTGAATGGTTCAATTATGGCCGTTGATGCCTTTTTCCTCTATTTCAGGACCAATGCTCCTAAATTACTGTGGGTAAAACTTGGATATTCCCTGTGGGGGGAAATAATGGAAGAGTTAAAAAAAAAAAGATTTGATACTGTAGATTTAGAGATCAGTGTTTTAGTTTTAATCTTTGTTCCCTTGACTATACTTATAGAGTAGGAGTATTATGGGCTTGTGATTTACCTATGATTTTAGGACATTATAGAGTTGATTTTCCCCTTTAAAATTTTTTTCTCTGCCAAAGAAATTAATATTTTTGTCAGAGGCATACAGAAATTTCTGCAGAACATGCATTGCATAACTATAAAATATATTGAGAATAATCAACTCAAATATTTTTGTTGTTGTTGTTTTGTGGTACTGGGAATTGAGCCCAGAGGCATTACACCTTTGAGCTACACCTCTAGCCCTATTTTGTTATTTGGAAATAGGATCTCCCTAAGTTGATGTGAGTCTCACTTCTTGCTAAACCTCCCCTCAAACTTGGTATCCTGCCTGCCAACCTCCCTAGTACTGGAATTATAGGTGTGTACCACCACTCCCAGTTTAATTCAAATATCTTCATGTAGGAGGCAAGACATTATTTTATGCAGAAATGAAACAGGGAATGGTTTCTTCCTTAGTTTTTGTAAGCTTTCTTATAAGCACCATCATTTTTCTTTGATGATTATTTTTTAGATAAAATTTGAAAATCAGTCAAGAAATAGAATATGTACTTTTGCTTTTTACTTCTTATAACTATTTGAATATTTCCAGCATTTTGTTATTCTGCAAAGAGGAGCTATACCAAATATAGAGATATCTATCATTCTTATTTTTGTTTTGTTTTGGTTTGGTTTGGTTTGGTTTTGTTTTTCAGTACTTGGGATTGAAACCAGGGACATTCTACCTCTGAGCTATACCCACATCCCTTTTTATTTATGTTTTGTGGTTGTTGTTTTGGAAAAGGGTCTTGCTACATTGCTGAGAATCTTGCAAATTGTGGAAGCTGTTCTTGAACCTGTAATCCTCCTGTCTCAGCCTCTCAAGTAAAAGGATTTCAGGCTGGTGCTACCATGCATGGCTCCATCATACTTTTTTTTTTTGTTTTGTAGTATTGGGGTTCCTGGAAGCCCCTCCACCTCCAGGCTACACTCCCAGACCTATTTTATTTTTGGAAACAGGGTCTCTTAAGCCAGCACGGCTGGCTTGGAACCTGCGCGATCTTCCTGTCTCCTCCTCCCAAGTGGGGATTACAAGCGTGCGCCACCACGCCCGGCTTCCATTCTACATTTTACTATTTATTGCACTGTTAAAGCCTTAGTGTAAAACTATGCATACATATGTAACTTCCTTCTTGTTTTTTCAGTAATGAGGATGGAACTCAAGGGCATTCTACCTTCAAGCTACATTCTCAGCCCTAATTTATATTCGTTATTTTGCAGTGTCCTCACTAAGTAGCTGAGGCTGGTCCAGAAACTGCTATCCTCATGTCTCAGCCTCCCAAGTATTGGGATTTACAAGCGTGCACCATCACACCCAGATCCATATCATTTTTTCCTAATGATTAGAAAAGACATACCATTAGGACTGTTTTTTTTGTTTTTTGTTTTTTGTTTTAATGATGAGTTTCTGAATAAGCTTATGTGATTATCCTAAACATGTTGGTAGCTATGTCACCCAGGCTGTTGTTACTGTTTCTTCCCAGGCCTATGTTTTTTATTGCCTTTATTTATTTATTGTTTTGCCGAATGTAATGATATCACACTTTTTCAATGACAGTATTCTCAATTACATGCCGTTGTTTTTTGTAAAATTATTTTCCAATTAGCAAAATAATTTTCCTAAAAGTATTTTTTGTGCATCAGTGTTAATAACATGTTAAAAACTGATATCTCACTGTATTTTTTATTAAAGAACTATCAGATTTTATTTGCTGGCACTCTTTTTCTCTTCTCCCAGCTAGCAATGTCCTTTATTTGAAAATGCAGTAATTCTGTGGGATAAAATTACTGATTTCTCAACATATGCCTGAATGGTTGAATGTGAAATGTGAACAAACAAGAGAAAATCAGTGTGAAATTCTCTTTTATTCACTTAACACAACTTCCAAAATATGCAGCATGGCTCTACTTTACATTAAATGATTCTTAGGGAAATTATAAATTCAAATGCTCTAAGTTGCCCAGAATCATTTGCTTAGACCATTAAATGGATAAATTGGTTTCAGTCTTTGTCTTTTAAACACTTTACCTTTAGAAAAAATAAAATTTATATTACCATTTTATAATAAGTTTTCAAGTAAAAATTTACTTCTGTACTTTTTTTTTTTTTTTTTTGGTGGTAGTGGGGTTCCTGGAAGCCCTTCTACCTCCGGGCTACACTCCCAGAACTATTTTATATTTTTGAAACAGGGTCTCTTACGCCAGCGCGGCTGACTTCAAACCTGCGCGATCCTCCTGTCTCCGCCTCCCAAGCGCGGGGATTACAAGCGTGTGCCACCATGCCCGGCCTACTTCTGTACTATTAAAAAATAATATTTTCTCCTGGTTTCTGAGCTATAAAATATATGAAATAAAGTTAAATTTAAAAAGGAGTATACTACTTTCTGTATTGGTAACGAAAGCCTAAGATGAATTGCCACATGGTATAGTTAAAAAGGAAATATCATTTAATTCATAAGGATTTAAATAAATTTGTAAACGACTGCATCATAAATGGTTCTTAAATGAGATTAGAACTATCCTCAGAGTTCTAGACTGAATGAGCATGCATCGACTTAATTTGGCAATCTTATAATTGAACACTTTCATACAATTTTCTTATTATGAGTTTTCAAAAAAAAGTATTTTTGTTTTGTGATGGCCTCTGAAATTTGCGATAGTGTTACCACATGATGATTAATACCATGAATCTGAGTCATATTATATTGGGTTCTAATCCTTACCCTTCTAGTTAATAATTTGTGAACTTCATCAAGCTACTAAAAAGTACTGATTCCCAATGACAAACATAAAATGGCAATGATTTTAGTATCAACCTAATAAAGTTTCTATTTTTTAATATTTTTAAGTTAAAATCTCTTGTATGGTAACTAGCATATCTATTAGAAATTTTAAATAATGCATTTTAAAAATCACTTATGAATGTTTTTTGTTATTTATTGCTATAGTTTTTTTTTAAATAATATTATGGAAGGATGGGAGAGGAAAAAAGAAGGGAGAAAGAAAGGAAGCAAAAGATGAAGGATGAAGAGAATTTTAGGAAAGCAATTTGCCTCAGGAAAGGTTCCTATAAAATGTGGTGGGCAGGCATGCTATTTTGTGTGTTTTACTAAACTTCTTAAATTTTGTCTATTAAGAGAGGGTACAAAAACCTAAGCAATAAATTTCTGGTAGTGTCCCCCAGTTTTATCTTTAATATCAGGGACCCTATGTTCTGTTCTGTGTTCTCTTAATAACTGTAACCTCAAGGGTTCACCATAATATTTTTCATAGCTTAATTTATAGGTACTCTTGAGTTGCATTCATTTTGGTGCATAGGTCCTTTGGATTTTAACATTTTTGAATTATGCACCAATAAAAGAGTAAAAAAAGAGAGTAGTTAGTCATACCAAAGAAAATGACAAAAAATGTAACTCTAAATGTGAGCTGATTCTAGACTATCATAAATTTAACTGGCAATAAAAGTAGCAGAATTCAACCTGCATTTGTTAGGTATTATGTATGATTCCTTGTGAAAGCTATCAATATACAATCATTTTTTGGACAAGGACATTTTTTATTAGAAACCACCACTATCAGTAATATTGTTTGTGTTTGATGTTTTAGTCCCCATAGTCAGAATGCAAAGTGTTTTCTTTTTTTTGAACAACAATATTACATATATATATATAATGATATGATAGCAATAAAGTTCAATATCATGGTATCATCTTTAATCAAAAACAAATAATTATAAAAAGTAAACTATTATCCAAATTTGTTAATATTTTGGTGACTTCTTTAAATATTAACTAGTGATTATAAAATAACATATTTTTTCATATATTATGAAGAAATGGTGTTTAATATGAATGTATTCATTTGCAACCATAAGAGAGATTTTCCTCTTGAAAACTGAACAATTTATAGCTCCAAAATGATGTATCTTTGAAAGATTAATCTATTTTGTGTCCTTTAGTGGGCTAATAGCTTCCACTTATTAAATATTCCCTGATGAGAAATTACTGCTTTTACCATCCAGTCTCCTATTTTAAAAACCCTACTTCACAGGTATTAGGAGAGATCTAAGTGAAAAATAAGCCCAGTGAATGGCTGTTCAATTAGGGTGTAAAACCTTTTTAAGTGCCATTTCAAAAAGTCAGACTATGTACTTGATAGAACTTAAAGGAGGTCATGTGCCAAAAAATTACTCATAATGATTTAATTCATTCATTTTATAGATTACAGTTTCCGCTCTTCTATTGGTGCACAATGGATTTATGTGTTTAACTCCCATTAACACTAATGATAGCTTTGTGCATAAAGTAGAAATATATCTAAAATAAATAGTGTCTTTTACATTCTTATAGCTATCTACTCTTTTTTCTGTCTAGACCTATGTAAAAATTTGAATTTAAATGCTTTAAAATTCCATGATAAGAATTTTTAATTATTGATAGCAACTTTAGAGGAACTTCATTATCGCTTAAGATATTTTAAGAAGATGTACAAGCACAGAGGGGTTTCTTTCTTTCCTTTTTTTTTTTTTGAATGTGATCATTTGGTATTGATTTTGCTTATTGAATTATTGTAGCATTACAGGACACTTAAACCTTGAATATGATAAGAAATATTTGTTAGTGTTAAACTTCAAAAAATTCCCCTTTCCTTTGCTTAAACATTTAAAAGTTGCTTTCTATTTTTTGGACTAGATTTTGACCGTATATTACTTTTTTTATTTCAAAGTGTCTCTAGGATAGAGAACATTTAAGATAAGGGTAATATGTCTACTTTCTTGACATTTGGATCGCAAAAGGCAAGTTATATGCACATTGATCTGGTACTTGGAAATTTGTAAAGAGATTTTTGAGTTTTATTTCTAGAGGTATTAGATACAAATTGCCAGAGTCATGTTTATCAACAGTGGGATACAGTGGGATAACATGTAGCTTTTATGGTGTCTATCTTCTTCTGTCATGTTTAGAAGAATATAGGGTGTGTGTGTGTGTGTGTGTGTGTGTGTGTGTGTGTGTATGCAGTACTGGGGATTGAACCCAGGAGCATTTTGCCTCCAAGATACACCCTCAGACCTGTAGTTTTTTTTTGTTGTTGTTTGTTTTTTGTTTTGTTTTTTCAGGTCTGGGGATGGAACCCAGGGACATTCAACCTCCGAGCTACACTCCCTGCCCTATATTTTATTCTTTATTTTGAAATAGGGTCTCACTAAGTTACGGAGGGCCTCACTAAGTAGCTGAGGCTGTTCGTGAACTGTGATCCTTCTGTCTCAGCCTCCCAAATGCTGGGATTACAAACATGGGCCACCATGCCCGGCTTCTGTACTTTTCTTCTCTATTTTGAGACAGGGTCTCACTAAATTGCAGAGGAGTTCACTGAGTAGCTGAGGCTGGCCACAAACCTGCAGTACTCCTATCTCAGCCTCCTGAGTACAGGGATTGCAAGCATGTGTCACCAAGCCCAGCTGGAATATAGCAGTTTTTTTTTTTTTAATTGGTGGATGGTAGTAATACACAATGGAATTTTACTCAGCCATAAAGAAGAACTAAATTACGTCATTTGCGGGGAAATTAATGGAACCGGAGAACATTATATTAAGTGAGATTAGTCAGTCACAAAAAGTAAAAAAATCAGATGCTCTGCCTAATATGCAGAAGCTAGGGGAGAAAAAGGGTCATAGGAGGAACTCTAGATGATAAAGGAGAAACCATAGATGAGCAAATAAGGCAACCTAATTGAAGGTGATAGGAAGGAAGAAGAGGGAAATTCCTTAGAGTATAGCATCTTTAAGTAATAAAACTGATTAAAAGTATTTCTCTAAGTAGTCAAAATATGCATTATTTTTACAGTAATATATACATTGTATAAACCCATATAAATATTAATTTATATAAAAAATAAAAATGACTCCTCAAAAATAATTATGAAAATAAAACCAAAACATATCTCTAATTATCCTCCTAGTACTCTTTCATGGGTCATCGTTTCATTCGGAGAAAAAGATAATTTTCTTATAATGACCTTTTGTAGAAATATAATGAAAAAACATGCAAATGGTAAATTTTTTTAGTAGTCACCTTAATAAAGATAAAAAGAAACATGAAATTATGCTTAACATTATTTTTATATATGTATATTCTATGCACTATCATTTTAAATTTTTTTTAATTTTATTTTTTTATTTTTTCAAAACTGGTAATTGGACACAAGGCATTCCACCTCCAAGTTACATTGCCAGGCATATTTTTTATTCTTTATTTTGAAATAGGGTCTCACTAAGTACCTAAGGCTAGCTGTGAACCTGTGATCCTCCAATCTCAGCCTCTCAAGTACTGAGATTTCAAGCCATGCCACCACACCCACTTTAATGGATATTTTACATTTATAGCTAGTTTCAATTTGAATGCTAAATTTTGCACGGTGTACTTGATCCATATGTAGATTACATAAAAGTTACACTTGGAAAAATCTTACATTCAATGTGTTTAAAACATTCAATTAACAAAAGTCCCACTGGGCCTGGTGACCCACACTTATAATCCCAGCATTTGGGAGTCTGAGGCAGGAGGATCACAGTTCAAAGACAGCCTCAGCTGCTACTTAGTGAGGCCCTCTGCAACTCAGTGAGACCCTGTTTCAAAATAAAGAATAAAAATTTGGGCTGGGGGTGTAGCTTGGAGCCCCTGGGCTCCATCCCCAGTACACACAAAAATTTCTTTTTAAATGCCCTGTAATATCTGCATACATGACAAAAGTACTTAAGTTTTAAAATTTAACAATCAACTTTTTGACTTATTTGTCTAGAATTTCCTCTATTTTAATACTTTGAGATTTAGCTGCGCTGGAGGCTTGAACTCTTGGAGGCGTCTTATTGTCTTATGTTTTGCATATTATCTATGTTTCTATGTTGAAATTTGGTCCTCTGTTCTGATTGTTGTTTTTAGTAACCTGCATTTTCTTTTAACTGTATATATATATATATATATATATATATATATATATATATATGCTACATTTCAGCATTAAAACACTTAAACACTTACTCAACTTGACAGAGTTCTACAATCAATCACTAAAATCACTAGTACTTTTATGAGAGGAGATAAAAATTACCAAGATCCATGACTACTTCAAATGGCCAATAAATGTATGAAAAAATGTTCAACATCATTAGCAATCAGAGAGATGCAAATCCAAACTACCCTGAAATTTCACCAACTAGAATGGTAAACATTAAAAACATAAGCAACAAAAATACTGGCAAGAATGTGGAGAAGTGGAAACTCATATATATTTTTGGTGGGATTGCAAATTAGTGCAACCACTTTGGAAAACAATGTGGAGGATCCACAGAAGAATGAGAACAAACTTACCGTATGATACAGCAATAACACTTCTTGGTATCTACCCAAAAGAATGGAAATCAAAATATCAAACTTATGCATGCATACCTATGTTTATAGCAGCACAATTCACAATTGGCAAACTATGGAACCAGCCAAGATGCCCATCAACAGATGAATGGATTACAAAACTATGGGATATATACAAAATGGAATTTTACTCAGCCATAAAGAAGAACAAAATTATGTCATTTACAGGGAAATTATGCTAAGTGAAATTAGTCACAAAAAACAAGAAATTGGATGTTCTACTTAATATGGGGAAGCTAGAGAGAAAATGGGTCATAAGAGGAAGTCTAGAAGAAAAAGGAGAAACCTTAAAGGAGCAAATAAGGTAACCTAACTGAGGGTTATGGGAGGAAACAAGAGGGAAATTCCCTATTGTACATTTACAAGCATATCAATCAGTAGGCCAAAAATGAGAAGGGGGGATGGGGTAGGAATTGGAGAAGAGTTAAATGAGAGTTGTGTGCATGGATGCTTCTACCATCTTGTACCCCATTAAGATGTATCACTACAATGCCCCAATTAAAAAAAAAAAACTAAAAAAAAAAAAACAGACTGTAAAAACTTATTGAAAATGTTCTCCATGACTCCACTAACCCAAAAGTAGAAAGGGGGAATAAAATTCAACTATGGGCTAAAATCTATGTTTGAAGAAAGTAAAATTATTATATAACTACATAAGTTATGATTAAGAAACAAAAATTTCTTAAAAAAAAAAAAAGGAGACGTAGGAGAGAGACGAGAGACTGAAGCAGGTAATGCAGAATAGCCACAAATGGGGAGAGCATAAAAAGGAAAAAGAAAGAATAAATCCAATTAACATATCATTAAAATAAAAGTATATAATTTTAAATAAAAGGAAACACTATCATATCAACACAGTGACCAAAGAACTAACATTAGAGTGTCTTAAATTATTCCTTGCTGAAATAGTTGAAACAGAGAAACCCCAAGACCTTGCAGATTTGGATTCCATCAGGCTAGGGGAGGCTTAGTAAGTAGACAGTCCTCCTTAGTTTGTCCTCTATGTTCCTCTGGGTGTAGTGATAGCAATGCCATCAGCCTCCCCCTGCTGTGTTTGCAGAGTTATATATTTGATTTTTCTCCAAGGCTACTTCAACTTTCTTCTTTAAAAACTGCATAGAACTTATGTCTTGGCATAGAGCCACATACCCACAATCATCTGATTCTTGATAAAGGTGCCAAAAACATACACTAGAGAAAAGACAGCCTCTTTAGCAAGTGGTGTGAGGAAAACTGGATATTCATGGGTAGAAGCATGAAATTAAATCCCTGTTTCTCATCATGCA
Organism: Muscardinus avellanarius; assembly: GCF_963383645.1. NCBI lineage: Eukaryota > Metazoa > Chordata > Mammalia > Rodentia > Gliridae > Muscardinus > Muscardinus avellanarius. The sequence goes on from NC_137790.1 coordinate 39,207,844, forward strand.
CCAAAGTCAAATCCAAATGGATCAAAGACCTACATATTAGATCAGAAACATGGCAACCAGTAGAATAAAACAAAATAGAGGAAATATTTCATTATTTATGCACAGGCAAATATGTCCAGAACCTCCACACCTCAAGAAATAAGAGAAACAATCAACAAATGAGATGGCATCAAATTTAAAAGCTTCTGTATAGCAAGAAAATAAAACTAAAACAATTAATAGATTGAAGAAAAAATTGACAGAAAGGTAGAACATCTTTGCCAGTTATTCTTCTGACAGAGTTAACATCTAGAAGATATAAAGAATTTAAAAATTGCAATATTAAAAAGTCCGATAGTCCAATCAATATGTGGTCAAATGAACTGAATAGACATGCCTGAAAAGAAATATAAATATCTAAAAGTATAGAGAAAATGTTCATTATCTTTAGCAATCAAGGAAATGCAAATCAAAACTACACTTAGATTACATCCCACTCCAATCAGAATACCTAGCACCAAGAATATAAATAATGATAAATCCTGGGAGAAATGCAGGGGAAAAGGTACTCTTCTACATTTTTGGTAGGAATGTAAATTTGTGTAGCCACTATGGAAATAAATATGAAGACTTCTCAAAAAACTAAAAAGAGAGCTACCATATATTATAATTATAGCACTCCTTGGTATTTATTCAATATAATTAAATTCAGCATACTTTAGAGATACATGCATGGACATGTCTATCACAGTACAACTCACAATAGCTGAATTATGGATTCTGCCTGACTACTTGTTGCCACATGAATGGGTAAGGAAAATGTGGGATATATATATAAAGTAGAGTGTTAATCAGACATAAAGTATAATGAAATTATGTCAATTTTAGGAAAATGGATGAAATGGGAGACCAGAATTTTGAGTAAGACAACCAGAAACAGAAAGAAAAGTATCACTGTTTTCTATCATATGTGAAAGCCAGAGGAGAGCAAAACAGGAAAATAAGAAAAATAAATCCTCAGGAAAAAAGAAGAGACTCCAGGAAAGTAAAAGGGAGGCCATGAAGGTAGAGGGAAGAAATCTGGGGAAAGTAGGAGGAAAGGTTAGCAGGGTATTGGGGATTGAAATGTGTCAAATTGTGTTTTTATTACATGCAAATAAGTCATAATGAAACTCACCACTCTGTCTAATTGAGAGGAACTAATACAAATTTAAATTAATTAAATTTAATGTATAATTAAAAGGCCTCAGTTGTATTAGCCAAATTTTGAATGGTTACTGGGCACATGTGGCACACCACAACCCTAGTTAATAGCATTCTGGTTAATTATTATTTTTTTACTTTTTAATTTTTCTGATATGTTTTGTTGCCAATATATCTTGTTGTATAACGTGTAGTTATTATCAAGGAATAAAATACCTTTTTTTTTTTTTTTGGCGGGTTTGGGGATGGAACCCAGGGGCATTTGACCTCTGAGCTACATCTCTGCCCTATTTTTTATTCTTTATTTTGAAACAGGGTCTTACTAAATGGCAGAGGGCCTAAGTAGGTGAGGCTGTCAGCGAACTGCGATCCTCTGGTCTCAACCTACTTTAGATAGACCTCGAAATGAGTTCTTATGTTAGGGCCATTTTTTATTTTATTCATGCATTTTAGTCATTTATCTTAATGGGATACAATATGGTGGAGGCATAGATGTACACATCACTCAATGAATCCTTTCCCAGTTCCCACCCCATCCTCTGCCCCCTCTCTCCTCTTGTTTGGATTAGTGATGGATTTTGATATGTTTATGAATGGACATCTTGCACATTAGAGAATTTCCCTCTTTCCCCCTCTCATACTCCTCAGTTAGGTTGCCATATTTGCTCATCTATGGTTTCCCCTTTAGCTAGAGTGCCTCCTATAATCCATTTTCCTTTTAGCTGCTGCATATTAGAGAGAACATCCAGTTTTTTTTTTATTTTTTTGTGACTAATATTACTTAGCTTAATGTTCTACAGTTCCATCCACTTCCTTGCAAATGACATAACTTTGTTTTTCTATATGGCTGAATAGAGTTCCATGGTGTACTTATCCCATAGTTTTGTAATCCATTCATCTGTTGATAAACATCTTGGCTGGCTCTATAATTTGCCAATTGTGAATTGTATAGCTATAAACATAGATATGCATGCATGAATTTGGTAGTTTGTTTCTTTGCAATTTCAGTGATTGAACCCAGGACCTTGCACATATTAGGCAAACACTATACCACTGAGCTATATCCCCTTCCTTTTTGTTTTTTTTATTTTATTTTATTTATTTATTTATTTATTTATTTATTTATTTATTTATTTATTTATTATTTGTGTGTGTGTGTGTGTGGTGGTCCTGGGGGTAGAACTCAGAGGCTTTCTACCTCCGGGCTATACTCCCAGACCTTTTTTTTAATATTTTATTTGGAAACAGGGTCTCACTAAGTTGCTGAGAGCCTCACTAAGTAGCTGAGGCTGGCTTCGAACCTGTGCGATCTTCCTGTCTCAGCCTCCCAAGTGCAGGGATTACAAGCATGCGCCACCACGCCCGGCTTAGTTTTTATTTTGAGACAGGATCTTGATAAAGTTTCTATGCTTGCCTTAGACTTTTAATCCTCCTGCCTCAGCCTTCTGAGTAGCTGGGACTTGAGGTGTGTGCTACTCTGCCCACCTGGGCATCGATTTGACTTGAACTTCTATATGCATTCCCACTTCTCCCACTACTGTCTATTAACCCTCCATGTATGCTCCTGCTGTGGGGCCTTTATACTATCTGTTTTCTTTTCTAATTAATTTTCTTCCAGATTTTAACATCAGAAGGAGTCATAAACAGTTTGAATGAATAGAAGTTTAGTAAGGTCTGGGAACAATACAACTGATGTATTTCAGAGGTCTGAAGATGGAAGCCGGGGGCACTCTCCCTCCGAGCTACACCCCCTGCCCTATTTTTTATCACTTATTTTGAAACAGGGTCTCACTAAGTTATGGAAGGTCTTACTAAGTAGCTGAGGCTGTCTGCGAACTGTGATCCTCCGGTCTCAGCCTCCCAAATGCTGGGATTATAAGCATGTGCCACCACTCCCAGCAGATTTCCTTTTTTAAATAATTGAGATCTATATGCCATGGAAGATGTGAAGACAAAGAACTATTTTTAGTTAGGAAAGTTTTAGTTAAGAGGAGAATATTTTAAATAGCAATATAATGCATTACAGGAAGATTTTAAATAAACATACATATTTCTACAGGATTCTATAGAAAGGTGAGATTATTTAAAGAGAAAACATAAAAGAAATCTACAGTGGAGGATATTTTAAGAGCAGTGTGTGTGTGTGTGTGTGTGTGTGTGTGTGTGTGTGTTACTGGGGATAGAACCTAGGGGCTTTCTACCTCTGGGCTACACTCCCAGACTTATTTTATTTTTATTTGAAATAGGGTCTCACTAAGTTGATGAAAGCCTCCCTAAATAGCTGAGGCTGGCTTTGAACATGCTCAATCCTCCTGTCTTAGCCTCCGAAGTACTGGGATTACAAGTGTATGCCACCACACCCAGCCTTAAGAGAGTGTTAACTTGCATCTGTGATATATTTATTTAATATTCATATTTTAACTGTTATTTTAGTCTCTTAATGGCACTAAAAAAACTAAAAATAAAGTATAAAATTTGATGTGTGAGAAACTAGAATCAACTTCTGATTTTATAATTATGTCTCATATGCATCTATATGAGAAATATATGCATATATAAAGTATATTATTTATATGTAAATTGTGTTGTGTATGTACACATATACTTATGATATACACACATATAATGATATAAAAGTCTTTTATAATTTGTTTTTATATCATAAAAGTGATATCTTCAATCTTTTGTTAAAGGATAAAGAGAATGGTGAAAAGGAATTGATTGATTATTCAAATATTGATTTTTAAAGTGCTTGTTATAAAGCTAGTCATTAGCTGACTATTAAAAATAATTTTAGAGAAACATGATGATTTTGTTGAAAGTATAGGATGTCCTTGACTTCTAATGGTCTAACTTATGATTCTCTTAGTTTATCAAGATGTGAGAATAATAAGCATTCAGTAGAAAATGTACCTCAAATTTTTTATTATTTTGTGGACTACCGATAGGTGCTATGTGATAGTCGGTGGAGATGTTACACAGTTGTTTATGCAGCAGCTAACAGTCTCCACCAGCCACATGATTAAGAGAGTTAATAATCAATATTCTGTAGTTCACTGTTTTGACAAGGTGTGTGTGTGTGTGTGTGTGTGTGTGTGTGTGTGTGTGTGTGTGTGTGGTATTCTCCATGCATCACTTCAGTTAATCATTATATTAATCAAATCATCTGGGGCACATTCTATTATTATATTTTACAAATAACTAAAGAGAAAGTTAAGGGACTGAGAATTTAAATGACATGGTTATGTTAGTGATGCAGCCAAAGTGGACTGGAGAACATTATGCTAAGTGATATTAGACAGTCTCAGAAAGTCAAGGGTCTTGTGTTTTCTTTCATATGTGGAAGCTATAAAACTATATAGGTAAAAACTATAGCGGATTTAAACAATGCAGAGAAAGACCAGTAGAGTTGAAAAGGATAAGGGAAAGGACTTAGGAAGGGGAAGAAGAAGGACTGGGAAAAGAAACAGTTCAAATAATACTTTGGCAATTTGTGAAGGTAATATTACCTATTTCACTAACTTGTACAGGGATGGAGGGGGGTGGGATGTGGAGGCAAATACACAAAGAACTGTGTGCTTGTATGTTTTTTTTTATCACATTGTACCTCACTGTGATATAAAATTGCAATGCACTAATAAAATAATTTTTGAAAGAAATTTGATTTTTTCTGCTGAGCTATTATCCATCAAACTTTTAAAAGAGGAAAAAAGAGATCATGTCTATCAAATAAAGTTTACTGATAACTATAAAATATATTCTATATATTTTACTAAAATATCTCAGTCATAACATTTTAGGAAAACAAGCTTAGGCCTTTAAATATGCCCTCTTTGTGGAAGCTAGAAAACCCCTCAGAAACATGAATAGGTCCAAGGTTTTTTTTTTTTTTATCTGAAGGTTATTCATTGTCTCTGACAAAGTTCAGAAGTAAAAAATGCCTGGACATGTTCACTAATTACTAGTTGAAGTTTGTTTACAATATTTCTGTATTCTGAAGCATTTCGTTTTACTAGAAATTTTTTTATTGAAAAGAGTAATTAAGGTTCTAGTAGCACTTTTTTACTGCCATAAATTATCTTTAAAAATAATATAATGTTCATATATCTTTTTTTTTTTTTTTGCAGTATTGGGAATGGAACTCAGGGGCATTCTTCTTCCGAGCTACACCCTCAGCCCTATTTATTTTGAAACAGGGTCTCACTGAGTTGCAAAGGGCCTCGCTAAGTAGTAGCTGAGACTGTTCACGAACCAGAATCCTCCTGTCTCAGCCTCCCAAATGCTGGAATTACAAGCATGAGCCTCCACTCCCGGCACATATATCATATTTTTATGTATCCCTACCATGACCGAGTTGCATAGTGTTTTCATTTTATATGTCCAATATTGCCTAAAAATCATTTGGAGATGGTGATAAATATTATGGTAAACTCAAACTATAATATGAGTAAGTCCATTGACCTAGTTAACAAATGTATAGTAAATAGTAATTATTTTTAGTTTATTTCAAGAAAGATATGTCTAATTACATGCAAACACTACCTGATTTGATATAAATGCCATAAAGATTTAGAGATTTTTATAACTACAAGAGTCCTGGGACGAATCTAAAGGTTGACTGCATTTATTTAACTCAATTGACTTAAAATCATGTAGAGCCAGGCATGGTGGTACATAATTGTAATCCCAGCACTTGGGAGGCTGAGACAGGAGGATCACACAGGTTCAAAGCCAGCCTCAGCTACTTAGTGAGGCTCTCAGCAACTTAGTGAGACCCTATTTCCAAATAAAGTATAAAAAAGGTCTGGGAGTATAGCCCGGAGGTAGAAAAGCCCCTGGGTTCCACACCTAATAACACACACACAAAAATCATGTAGAAAAAATTGTATTCAATGGTTCAGTTTTGTTAATAAAACACAAGTTATGTAATAATAGTGACTGTTTCAAGCTTTTAATTCTGTGAATATTTCAATAAATTAACACAAGCATTAAAATAGGTTAGAAATAAAAATGTAGAATGCATATTTTATACTAATATTCTTGTAATTATTATATTATAATTATATTTATATGCATGAATATATGTTATATAATAAGTTTTTTAGCTGTGCCATACTGGCATAATGGGATATAATAGGTTAATATATAATAAAATTTAATAGTAAGCAACATTAAATATGAGATGTCATGCTTTAGTAAAGCACCATTAAGCTATTTAATATTACATGATCTATTTCTCACTATTGAAAAGAATTAAAATCTTGACTTAATGTTTGATGCACTGTACCAAATAAAAAAAATTAAATTACCTTTGTAACATTTTGCTCTGTTGACACTTTCAATGTTTAATGTTAATGCAAATTTATGTGCATTGCATTTTATATGGAGTATATATGGAAATACGGTTCAAAATAACATTCTTAGTGATCTAAATGGGAGAAAGCCATTTAGTGAGGCAGAAATGCCCAGTAGCTGCCCTCTAAGCATTCTTAGCTCTTTGTGCCACTGCCTTTCTTTAAATGATCCTATTTTTAAAAGTTGTCTTGCAAGAAGGGAAAAAAGCAGAAAATCCATCTTTAGTAGTCAACCAGTGTGCTTTTGAATATCTCCGAAAACAAATCATATTGAACTACTTGGCATTAATACAAATAAACTGTTCCTGCTACATCTAAAACGTTGTGACTGTGATTTAGGATCACCCACCAACCTTTCGGAGCTAAGAGCAAAGCAAAAATGTCCAAATTTGGATTAATATAGCATCATACAGAATCAGTTTGTATATAGTCATATACAAAGAGAGGGTAAGGACACTTTATTAGCATTACATCATCAATGTAAAGCTCTATAGGAAACATTAACACAAAGCATTCACATGCTTTTCTGCAGAAAGCCAAGAAACTGTCTTGCAATTTTACATTCATAAATTTCATTCACAAGAGCCTAGTAAATAGATGTGCTCTGAAATGCTCCAATTTTTTTTTCTTTCTTAAAATGAACATTTAGCAATCTATTAGGGAAAGATACTGCCATTTCCCCCCTTAGGCATGTTCAAGTATATGCAGGTCATCACCCAATACTATTTGCAACCCCGTGTTTTTCTTTCCTGTCAGAAGGATTTCTTTCATTTTCCCTCTTGCCATGGGGCTTTAAAAATAAACTTACTATAGTCTGCACTTCTAGAGTGTCTAACAACACATAAATGTTAACAATGTATTTTGGCATTATCGCTCTTATAATCATCTATATAAAAAGGGAATGTTTTAAGTGGCCTGATTTTACAACAGATTTCTGTTTAATAGTTACATTGTGTTACTAATATTGGAAAAATGCAGTAATTGCAAATGTGCAGCATTAAATTTTATTTTAGGTATAATTTAATTTTTATTATCCAAATAAAAAATATTCACTTAGTGATAATTAATCTCTTGTAAATCTATTACCAGGAAATAGCACAAATTTATATTAAAATATCCATAATTTAATAATTTAATAAAATAAAGCAATTTAAAGCACGTTTGTACTACTTTGTATGCAACGGACATTTACAAAGAAAGACGAAGTTATTTTATAGATTATCTTTCCTTATAATAAACTTATATCTACATGAAATTTTACATATGGACTTACAACATTATAACCTGTATCAACTAGGGGACTATTTCTTCATTCCCTTAATTGTAGAATGATTACTTTAATTTGTAAATTTATATTATATTTTATTCCTAGGTTATTAACAAGAGATACTATTCATATGAATGTTATTAGTTAAAAATAAGGTAATAAATATAAAGATGAAAAGATGGAGAATTAGAGGAATGTATGTATAAAATACCTATATGTATATACATATAGAATGCTTATACATACATACCTATATGTATGTATAAGCATTCTATATGTATATAAAAATACACGAGCACATTTTGTATATATAAACATTATGCTGGCTGCAATGTAATCATTATCCTTGGGAACACAATTTCAATTTTAGCATCTATTTTCCTTCCTATTTCCTGTTTTAATACCAAAATAATATATTATATGGTAAAAGCTTGGAGAGTAATAGTAAGACTACCACATTTAATTAAAATATCTCAGAATTTTATTTATATTTGTCATGTAAAGTTACTTTGCCAAACATTAGTCTTCTAGCAAATGTATAAACCATGAACTCAAAATGATCATCATTACTATAATAGATGCTTTTCAGACAGTGAACTTGAGAAGGATGATGAAGAATGTATGTATTGTTTCTACTCTTGGTATACTATTAGAAAAAGAACTTGAAAAAAGAAAATATATAATTTTGGAGACTTGGTTGTAACTATTGCAGAAGTATGAAAGAAACTTTTTAAACATACCCCCAACATAGCATAATATTCTTTTTTTTAAAATTTTGGATGTACTCTTAAATGCCTGAAAATGGAATGTGAAACCAAATGCATCAATTAACTTGGTTGATAAACTAACTCATTCCCAGATCTGTTCTGTAGCTGGTCAGACCAATGCGACTCTTTTATACAAAGATAGGAAGTTAGCTACCTTTAGATATTTCATTACATGCTTCTTGACTCCTATTTTATGTGAGTATTTCACTGTGTAGTCACTTTGGCAGTCGATGAATTCATGCTTGGTCAAAATCCTAGCAAATACGTATCTTTTCTGTTTAGCTGATCTGTCAAAGTGCTAAAAAAGAAGTAGAACTCAACAAATGTTGAATAATATCTCAGGTCAGGCAATTGTCAGAATATCCCATGAATTTTTATTTGTATCAGTGAAATTATACATCATATATTCAAAGAGGTTAACAACATAAAGTTCAGAATAATTAATAGAATAGCAAAATAATAATAAAATAATTTAACATTACTTTAGTTTTCTTTTTCAATGAATATAACATTGTTTTCAAAGAGGTATATCTCAGAGGCAGAACAGCCCTGGGTTCAATCCCCAGTGCTACATATGCAAATGTAATAATAATAATAATAATAATAATAATAATAGCAACAACAACAATAATAATAATAATAATAATAATATTTGACTCTAAAAGGTACTTTGAAATTCTCCACATAGTCAAATTTATTGTTATAATGTGAGACTGCGTCTCATGTATATACAACAAAATATAAGAAATATTTTCTAATAATGAAGAAAACTAGAAAATTTCATAAGGAATCTAACCACCCAGACTTTATTTTACATGTGACATTTGCATCATAATTCTGGTTATTGCAAATACAGAATAAAAATTTTTGTTTTTTTCATAAAAATTCCAGTTCTGGGCTGGGGGTGTTGCTAAGTGACAGAACATTTGTCTAATATATATGAGGCCCTGGGTTCAATTCTTAACGCTATAGAAAATTTAAAAATTAAAATCAATGCGATGTATATTTTGATAGGATAGATATAAATGTGAAAAATATTGACTGGATTGCATTTTATTTGGAATTTATTTTCTATTTATGTCATTTCCTTTTAAGTTAGAATATCTATTGCATGAGACAAATGTGACTTGAACTAAGCCAGCCACATACACAATGTGGCCACCATCAAGTTTCTAAATTCTCTGCATCTAATTTCTTTATACCTAAAACTTAAGTGAATTACCACATGCTCAGGGCTGTTCTCAGTGTATGCTATCTGGTAGGGACATAGTATGATATGTTCTACTCTAAGACTTTATCTCAAATAGTTGAAATATTTATTTATTTACTTATCTATTTTGGTACTGGATGGGAGGTTCTAACTCTAGGATATATTCCAACCCTTTACACGTGTATACCACCACACCTGGCTTTGTTGAAATATTTAAAATCACTCCTTGGATAACCAGTTTTCCCAACAACACTTGTTAAAAAGACTATCTTTGCTGGGCGTGGTGGGACACGCTTGTAATCCCCGTGCTTGGGAGGCTGAGACAGGAGGATTGCACATGTTCGAAGGCAGCCTCAGCTACTTAGTGAGACTTTCAGCAACTTAGTGAGACCCTGTTTCCAAATAATATATAAAAAAGGTCTGGGAGTATAGCCCGGAGGTAGAAAGACTCTGGGTTCCACCCCCAGTACCACCAAAAAATAAATAAATAAAAATAAAAATAAAAATAAAAATACTATCTTTTCTCCAACGTATGTTTTGGGCATATTTGTCAAAAATCGATTGGCCAGAAGTGTGTGGATTTCTTGCTATATCTTCAATTCTGTTGCATTGATATATGTGTCTTTTTTTTTTTTTTTTACCTACCTTTCACCCTGCACAAGAGTCAACTCAAGATGGAACAAATATCTGGAAATTAAACCAAAGATTTGAAATTACTAGAAGAGGGCATAGGTCCCAAACTGCAACATATAGGCACAGGTAGAAACTTCCTCAATAAAACCTATAGAGTTCAGGAAATTAAAACAAGAATTAATAAATTGGGATTGAACTACAAAAAGCTTCTGTTCATCAAAGAAAACCATCAATAGTCTAAAGAGAGAGCCTTACAAAATGGAGGATCTTTCTTTGCCAGGTACTCCTCTGACAAATAACTAATGTCTAAACTATACAAATTACCCAAAAGTCTTAACACTAAAAATTCTAATAACCCAATAAAGAAATGGATAACAACTAAATAGACACTTCACAAAAAATACAAATTATAAATAAATATATGAAAAAATTTCACTATCACTGGCATTCAGGGAGATACAAATCAAAAGTACACTGAGATTCCATCTACCCCAATTAGAATGGAAATCATCAAGAGGTCAAAAAAACAATAAATGCTGGCAAGGATATGGAGAAATAAGAAATCTTCTGCATTGTTGGTGGGATTGCAAATTAATAGAACTGTTATAGAGATCAGTGTGGTGATTCCTCAGAAAACTGGGAATGGATCTAGTTTATGATCCATCTGCATATCTTTCTAAAGGGACTGAAATCAGAATATTATAGTACTACATGCACATCTATATTTATAGTAGCACAATTGATATTAGCCAAATTATGGAACCAACCTCTATGTCTATCAATAGAGGAATGGATCACAAAATTATGGGCTATGCATACAATGGAATTCTACTTAGTAATAAAAAAGAATAAAATTATGTCACTTGCAGGAAAATGGATCGATGGACCTGGAGAACATTATATGAAGTGAAGTTAGTCACAGAAAGTGAAATGTCATATGTTTTCTCTCAGATGCCAAAGCTAGGAAGTAATTGGGATAAAAGAAGGACTTTATAGGATATGAGGGCAATCTGGCTGCGACATCTGTCACCCCATTGATTGCCAGGGTTGATTTGGCTGATCTGGCTGGCTAGGCAGGTGTCCCCTTCCTCCCTCATTGCTCCATGTGTGTCCCTCTGAAGCTGTGTGTTCCTTGAAGAGGACGACCTTCCCCAAACAGAGGAGGACCAGTCTTCGATCAAGGGTATACGAGTAGCTGCGCTCCCCTGCTAGAACCTCCAAACAAGCTCTCAAGGTCGAATTGTAGGAGAACATAGGGTAGTCAAGCTTCCAAGACTCCAGACACATCCAAATGAGGTGCTGCACCTGGCAGTCTGCCTTGCTAAATATAAATAAATAAATTAATTAATTTAATAAAAAAATAAGGACTTTATATAATGGAGAAGAAATTTCCATGGAGTGAGGGAGGTGGTCAAGGGGAGGATGAGAGTGGGAGAGAGAGAATAAAGAGGAACACTTTTACTGATATTATGTACAGATATGAAAATACCAATGTCAGTCTCAATGTCTTATAAGGGAAGGAGCGAGTCCATGGGGAGCCAGGGAACAACTCATCAAGTGCTGTGTGTATGTATGTCACTATCACTGTGAGCTACATTATGATGTGAGGATATAACCCACCAATAAAAGTATAAAAAACCCTGCTCATTGTTAAAACCAGGTAGACTATTTAACAAATTTGTCCTAATTGTTTAAAAAATTGATGCTTTATATTTTGTTGATAGCATTTTTTTTTCTGGAGAAAAATATAGGAATGTGAATTTTACGTTATTTCAATTACTCATTTTGTGTTTTGAAAACTAAGTCTCACCATGGGGCACAGAGTGGAAGAGAGTCAGCTTCTGTCGGTCCAGTACCTCAGCTTCTCTATGGCTTTTCTCTGCGCAAGAAGCTGACATGTAGAATAATTATTCCAACAAAATACTTACCACTGTCTTTAATGCAAGTATACCTTGAAGTAAACAAGGGATGTTTTCAAATACTGCATAAAACAAGATGGAAAGGATCTTGCATACAGAGCAAAAAATAATTCTGTTTCTATAAATATCATTGCTAAGTGTTTGTTAGCTTGCTGCAGTAGGGTTGTGAAAGATTCATGATACTGCCACATAAATATCAGCTCATTTGTCCTTGCAAACAATTGTGAGATTTTATTGGGATATATGCATTTTTTTACCTTTATAGGGAAGGAAAAGAGCTGTAAGAATATTAAGTTCAGCCGGGCATGGTGGCACACGCTTGTAATCCCCGTGCTTGGGAGGCTGAGACAGGAGGATCACACAGGTTCGAAGCCAGTCTCAGCTACTTAGTGAGGCTCTCCGCAACTTAGTGAGACCCTGTTTCCAAATAAAGTATAAAAAATAGGTCTGGGAGTATAGCCCGGAGGTAGAAAGCCTCTGGGTTCCACCCCAGTACCACCAAAAAAAAAAAAAAAAAAAATTAAGTTCTAAGCTGAGCGTGGTGACACATGCTTTTAATTCCAGTCTTAAAAGGCTGATAGAGGAAGATTGCAGATTCCAAGCCTTGGCAATTCAGCAAGACCTCGTTTCACCAAGAAAATAAAATGAAATGGGGTAGCCGGGCATGGTGGTGCATGCTTGTAATCCCAGCATTTGGGAAGCTGAGACTGAAGAATTGCGGTTCTCTGCCAGCCTCAGCTACTTAGTGAGGCCCTCTGCAACTTAGTGAGACCTTGTTTCAAAATAAAGAATAAAAATTAGGTCAGGAGGTATAGCTCAGAGGTCTAATGTCCCTGGATTTCATCCCCAGACCTGCAAAAAAAAAAAAAAAAATGGGGTTATAGTTCACAGGTAGAATGACTCTGGGTTCAATACCTAGTACCACAATATAAAAATAAAAAGTAAATAAATAAATGTTTGTAAATATATGTATGTTAAATTCTTTGCTCAACTGTGCTCAGTTAATAAAAAAACAAATTCTGATCACAACCAGGTTTTCTGTCATCTGGTAGCTATTTATCTCTTGTTTATATAAATATTGAAAATAGGTTACTCTCTTGGAATTATAAAGCAAGAAGGGAAAATATAATGTCTAATAGATTAACATGTACTTCACTTAGGGCTTTATTCAATATCATGTCACACATTTTTGCAAGTTCGATTAAACTGCATGTAGACTTTCCAAAGAGTCTGAGAGATTCTTATTGTACTCCAGTGCACAGGGCATATTATTTTGCAATACATGGACAGAATGCAGGTCTTTTTGAAGGACAAAGTTATTTCACAGTTCCAAAGGCCACGCTCCTTCTTTAGAACAGTGACTACAGATTGAAAAATGCAAAGCCCTTTGCTCTTCATAGTTATTTTTCCTCACAGTTAATGGCATAAATCACTGAACTTTTCTGAAACTCAACACATTTCTTGACCTCTGACCTGGAAGTGGCTGGATAACTAGGTATCTGGGTGCTTGAATACATAACATTGTTCTTGCAGATGTGTAGACTTGAAAGCACATGTGTAGGAATCTTTTTTTCACAGGAGCAGTGGATAATTTTCTGTAAAAGCCTGAACAAGGGTACATTACATTACCAGTAGTCAGAAAAAACGGAATCTTAGAAAAAAAGATAAAGGCTCATTGATGATGGGGAAATGTGTCATGTTGGCAGCAAATACAGAGACTCCCATGCCCTTCTCGAACTCACGCTAGCTGCTCTGTGGAACCCAGCCATGTATGTTCGAATTCATTTTCTAAGCTATTTATCCAAAAATTCCAAGTTGTAGTTTTTGTATTTAAAATATCATTTTATAACTTTGAGAATGCTATATTTGATAGATTTTGACCATCTCTTTCCTATATCTGTTATATTTGTATTTAAACTAAATGATATATAAAGTACTTATTATAAATATATGTTTACATATAAAAGAGCTGTCTTCCAAATATTAGAAATTATTTGGCAGACACCTGGAATATAAACATACATTCTCAGCCTTGACAAGTCCAGAATGGGTAAAATTGCCATTGCAGGCAAAAAATGGTATTGGCCAAGGAATGAAAAGGGGAATCTTCACCCTTCATTTTCTTTCTGCCTTCAGGGAACCTCTGATTCAATTTCAATCAAGAATATAACATTTGGAATACATTTTTCTAATGTAACAAACTTTCCCTTTCCCTTTCCCAAATCTCTTTCACCTAAACATGAATAATGATGGTAGACCCTGATTCTTTGAAAATACTATATTCTACTATCTTCTCCTTTCCTCTACTATATTCTTAAGAGAGACAGTTTTTAGTAAAATGCATCTTTTCTTAGTTCCCGAAGATTCATTTAAGAACATTGTACTCCAGAATCCTCTATCAAGTGTTTTCTGCTATTTAGTTTTAGGAGAACTCAAAGCCAACAACAACAACAAAGATCAAAATAGCTTTCTCTATTGCCAGAAAAAAAAAATCCTACATTTAAAAAACAGTCTGTCTTATTTATTCCTTTTGTCTTTCTTTTTTGAGCCTAAATATTGTGGCTAAAGTATGGAGCTAGCAACATAAAGGCATGTCAACACAAACTTCCAAAGATTCATGTGCTCCCCTGTCATAGAGCAGCACAACATGCATTCTATAGAAATAGAGAATGGCGTTACCCTTAAATATTAGTTCCTACAAAAATAAATGGCCCATTAAAAATAAACCTATAATGATCGATTGTATTTCTGCCTCCCGTAAATACTTTTACTGATATACTGACTTAGTCATTAGCATGCAATGAAGTACCCAATTATTATATGCCCCGCTGTTTTCCACTCTTGCCGATTGTCAGTTCTTAGTTTTGAAATAAGCCGCATGATGTGAAAGGCATCCGTCTTCCTGTGACTGGTCTGCTGAGCTGATATGCTTACTGACTTCCTTAGGCTTTTCTTCTGTCACAAGTCAATGCTAATAGCATGATCCATGCTTTTGCTTTTAAAACCATTTACACAGCAAAAGAATTCTTTGAAGTCTTTCTTTATGTACACCAGAGTTTATTTATTTTTTATTTCTCCCCCGGGATATCTAAAATGCTTACAACTAACATTTGCCTTTCTAAAGCCGAGAGAATTTTTTGTTGTTTTGTTTAAAAAAAAGGAACTGGCTTTGTTCACATTAAGACTCATGAATGACAACTAATGCTATTGTCCTTTCAGTATCCAACTCTCAGGCTAAATGATTTGTTTAGAAAAAAGCTAATGAACTTCAGGGTGGGAACACATTAAACTAGTGCTGTCCAATAGAGCAGAGACTAAGCCCATAAGCAACAACGCTGTGGCTAATACAGGCTGGGAAATCTGAAGACTTCATATGAGGTAAAGAAGGCAAAATTTGTAATCTCACTCAGTACTTGGAAGGCTGAAACAGAAGGATCAGTTTTCAGGTGAGTACACAGTAACTTGGACCCTGTTTCAAAAGTAAATTAATAAATAAATAACGCTGAGGGTGTAGATCAATGGTAAAATCCTTGGATTCAATCCCTAGTGACATACACACAAACATATACAAACACACACAAGTGCAAAATTTCTTTATCAGAAGGTTGTTATTAATTGCATGGTGTTTAATGCCTTTAATTAGTCATTTCTATTTATTTATTTTTAATTATTTTTAATTGTTATTGGTGCATTGTATTCATACAACTTTTTTTTTTTTTTTTTTTTTTTTTTTTTTTTTTTTGCTGGTCTGGGGATGGAACCCAGGGGCATTCCACCTCCGAGCTACATCCCCTGCCCTAATTTTTATTTTTTTATTTTTTTATTTTTTTATTTTTATTTTTAGTTTTTTAGTGGTACTGGGGATGGAACCCAGGGGACTTCTACCTCCGGGTTACACTCTCAGACCTATTTTATATTTTTATTTGGAAACAGGGTCTTTTAAACCAGCTGAGGCTGGCTTGGAACCCGTGCGATCCTCCTGTCTCAGCCTCCCAAGCGCGGGGATTACAAGCGTGCACCACCACGTATGGCATTTTTATTGTTTTATTTTGAAACTGGGTCTCACTGAGTTGCAGAGAACCTCACTAAGTAGCTGAGGCTATCCGCGAACTGTGATCCTCTGGTCTCAGCCTCCCGAATGCTGGGATTACAAGCGTGTGCCACCACGCCCCACATATTCGTACATCTTAACGGGATAAAAGACTTGTGTAGACATACATGCACACATCACCTAATACATGGTGTTTTTTAACAGGTAGGGTTAAATAAAATATATTTTCAAAAGAGTAAATATGTCTGTTTCTTTTCAATTTTTAAAATGTGGCTACTGAGAAATTTTAAATTACATAGGTGACTTGCATTCTACTTTAATTAGAAAGGCCCGTTTTGACAGATATATTAATCTATGATATATTGTTTCTATATATCTTAATATTATGTTTCTTTGAAAATTTTTGCTATAATATTGTTTATTCTGTGGACTCTTAGTAATTATAAACTTGCAATAATTTTCAGGTTTTTAAAATATGAGTTTTTTAGCCTTATTAAGGATAAATTGGCATTATGATTATAAATTTTTATGGTATAGCATAATATTTTGATGTGTGCATACATTGCAAAATGATTAAATCAAGCTAATTTACATATTTATTGCCTTACATGCATTCTGGTACTGAGGACATTTAAGATCTACTTTCTTAGCAGTTTCCAGCTATGTATCACACACTTCCTCTAGGCAGCATGCTGTACAATAGATGTCAGAACTTAAACATTCTAGCTAAAACTTGGTGTCCTGTGAACAATATCTACTCATTTTCTACCTCCTGTTAATACCATTCTACTCTCTGTTTCTATAATTTTGAATATTTTATTCCACAGATAAGTGAGGTCATGCAGTATTTGTCTTTCTCTGGCTTTCTGATTTCACTTATTATTAATGTAGTTGTCACAAATAACAAAGATTATTTTTAAGGCCAAATAATATTCCATATGTGTATACATATCTATTCCTAACAATCTATCCCACCTTTTCTTTTTCATTTTTTGGTATATATTAACATTAAACTCAGTTTTTTGAAAATTAAAAAAAAACTTTTTAAGAGCTATTAAAATTACTATTTGCACAAAAGTACTGAAGAGATTCTACTGTGCTACATCTTTTTCTTTGTGTTAGGCATTGACCCAGAGATATACCCCCAGCCCTATTTTATTTTTTATTTTGAAATAGGGTCTCACTCGAAATTGCTGAGGCCTTTGCTAAATTTCTGAAGCTGGCCTCTACTCTGCAATCCTTCTTTTAATGTCTCTATTTCTGTTCTTCCATCTACCATTTCCTCCTTTCTCATACTCCCCTAGAACTTTCACATTCATGTAATGTATAGTCTTAAAACAAAACCTGTAAAAAGAATGTCTGCATCAAAAGGAGGTGCTCAGGCCTCTCCAGTGCTCCAGCAGTTGATGCCCTAACTCCACCATCCTAGTTATCTCTTCTGTTTCTTGCTTTTGAAAAATGTTCTTATGGGCATCACATAACAATAACTAGGGGAGATTAACATAAACTCTATCATGAGTAGGTATTCAGAGAAGACCTGGTGCTTGAAAATTAAGGTCAAAACTGCCCACCATTATACTGGTTAGCAGTCTATATTTGAATTTTTACTTTAAAAATATTAGAAATGAGCCTGGTGTGGTGGTGCACTTGTAATCCCAGCACTTGGGAGGCTGAGACAGGAGGATCGCATGGGTTTGAAGCCAGCCTCAGCTACTTAGTGAGGCTCTCAGCAACCTAGTGAGACCCTGTTTCCAAATAAAGTATAAAATGGGTCTGGGAGTATAGCCAGGAGGTAGAAAAGCCCCTTTGTTCCATCCCAGTACCACACACACAAACAAAATATTGAAAATGTCCACAGGAAGATCTTTTCTTCTTTCTACACAAAACACTTCAGAAGTTTATGCTGTGTATAAGCAAATTTTAATAAAATTACTAAATAGTAAAAATTCTATTATATAGCATAGTATTAAAGAGGAAAATATTAAGCTGGAATATTACAAATTACGCTTACAAATTCACAAGAGTGGGCTTTCTTAGAAGTAGCTCATAAAAATAATAGTAATTTAAATGCCTTTTTATATATTATTCTTTAGTAGCATAACTTTTCTATATTTCAGTCCATGCTCTGGTCAGGAGTCTAAAATGAAGCAAAAGAAGTTCTTGTAGAATAAATTTCATGCCCTTCTAGGCTGTATCCCCTCTTTCCATAATTAGAAAATAGGATTAGGCATTTGGCTTCTAGTATAATACCTTAGTGTTTTATATTTAAGAAAAAATATGTGATTATTGATGAAAGATCAATATGTAAAAAATATTTTTTAAGGAATTACATTGAATCTGTGTGCATCAGAACTTGTCCAAAGTTATCTCTGAATTAACACAATATATATGGTGTAGATATTTGCTTTTATAGCACATTTTGATTGGGACTTGAAGACATGATTTTCTGAGATTCAGGAAAGTACTAAATGTTGCAGGTCAGGAGAGAAATAGTGCTTCAGTTATAGAAAAAAGGGGTGGGGCTATAGATTATATACTTAAAATATGAAGGTAAAATTGGAATTCTAAGGCAGTTTCTTGAGGGGAGAAACAGAAAGGTCAAAAACTTCTGATGACAGCAGAAAAAGGTAATCCTTTTTGTAAGATCTAAAAGATGATCCTGGTGCCCATGAATCTCAGTTAACAGAAAGGTCAGTGAGCAGTTTACTGACTGTCTCAAGGGCTTTAGCTATGTGATGCCAGGCATCCACATGCTTGGAGATATTTTTAGTGTTAGCATAGGACAGGAAAATTTTTTCTCATTAATTATAGATTCTTTCTTCTTTCATCTGGATGAGTTTAGCATCATGTAAACAAATATTATATAACAGACAAACCACAAGTCATTCTATTCCTATCATTGCAAGCATAGAGAATTCATGAACTTCAAATTAAAAAATGTTAAGTAAGGTACATTGGTTATATTTACTTACTCAGATACCGTTGTGCGTAAATTATGGAGTTGGAAATGGATGTTTCTTTTTGTACAAATTGTGTATTTTGAACTTTTACTATGAAGAGTTATTATTTTTTATTTATTTATTTTAAAATTTTTTGCAGTACTGGGGATGGAACCCAAGGGCCTTCAACCTTCAAGCTATATCCCCAGCCCTATTTTTTATTCTTCATTTTAAAACAGCGCTTCACTAAGTAGCTGAGACTGGTGGAGAACTGCGATCTTCCTGTCTCAGCCTTCCAAGTGCTGAGATTACAAGTGTGCACTAGACTTATTTTTTTAAGTTTTTATGGGTACATTTCAGCCATACAAATAATGGACCTTCTTTTTGAAGATATAAGTCTGATCTGGCTTGAATATGTAGTATTTTTTGATAAATGTTTTTATATTTCTCTGCATGTCTAACAGGTTTCATATATTTTTGTGAACATCTGTTCCATGCTCACTTTTTGACAACAGAATCAGGACTAGTCATTGTTGTCAAAGGGAACAAATTCTGCACCTCTGCACAGAGATGTATTTTCATGTACATTATTATATATCTTTTAAGGAAGTCGTCTTATTTACCATTCACACTGCTGAGCACACACAACTCAGAGAAAGGAAAATTTATTTGCTTACAGTTTTGGAGATTTTGGAGGTTCAGTCAGTCCAGGCAGGCTGGGTGTGTGGAGCTCAGGGTAGGGTGTCAGGAAACAGAGAGAGAGGCTCTTCTTATCATGGAAGCTGGAAACAAGAGAGAGAGCAAGGAACCTTAAAGAATCCTGAAGGTCACACTCCCAAAGATCCCTCCTTAGCAACCAAGTCCTGGCTTCTGACATTGCTAATTTCTTTCCATGAAAAATAAGGGGACATTATAAATCTAAACCATTACAGAAGCCAAGCACAATTATCGGCTAAGCTTTGTGTATTTTTCCCCAAATGTCCTTACCACTGTCTGCATACTCTGCCATAGCATGCTTTATATTATTTTATTGACTGTTAATTTCTGTCTTTGGAACCTATGTCTTATTTTATATCTTTATTGCATGCAGTGGTGATCAGTAAATATTTGCTTATTGAATAATGGACTAAGTAGGTATAAATAATTTTCTGTCTAATTCTGAATGAAGGCCTTGCTGTATTATATTCCATTCTGACAGTTTCTTCGATATATTGTATATGCTTGTTCAACTTGATTAATTCTCCCTGCTGGTCCATGTACTGATTTCATTTTTGTTCCCGACACTTCCCTTATTCACAAAGTAATGACCCAGGTTCTAAAACCAACTAGGACACATATCTCTAAAGAGTGAGTAACTGTGAAAACTTTTAACTATGAAGTCCTTTAGAATATGAACCACATACATTTCAAAGCTCTAGGAAAACATAACATTTTGATGTGGTAAACTCTAAAATATAGTTTCTTTTTTTTCTTTTTTCTTTTGTGGTACTGGGGATGGAACCCGGGGGCTTTCCTACCTCGAGGCTACACTCCCAGACCTACTTTATATTTGTTTGGAAACAGGGCCTCACTAAGTTGCTAAGCGCCTCTCTAAGTAGCTGAGACTGGCTTCGAATTTGTGTAATCCACCTGTCTCAGCCTCCCAAGTACTGGGATTACAAGCATGTGCAATCACGCCTGGCTAAAATATAGTTTCTAACAAGCAAAATTTGAAAGTATGCAAAGCTTTCAAAAATCTGAAAACTACATTAGCATGATTAATATAATTTGTCTAAAGCCATTGGTTTTTATTGGAACATATTATAATACCCTCAGAGTCAGAAAAGTAAAAATAACTGGTCCTAATTAGAAAGTAGATTTCTAAAAACTGCTGACCTGCTTTTACTCACATTAAATAAATAGGAAGTGGCAAAAAGTAAAAAAAAAATAAATTTTTCAGTTACAATGAAGGGAACATAATCAGAATAAAATTACCTTAAGAAGGCATAGTATTAGCCAGGTGTGGTGACACACTTGTAATCCTAGTACTTGGGAGGCTGAGACAGGAAGATTTCAGGTTTGTGAGAGCTACTTAGTGAGGTCCTCTGTAACTTAGTGAGACACTGTTTAAAAAAATAAAGAATAAATAATAGGGTTGGGGGTGTAGTTAGGAAGTATAATGCTCCTGGGTTTAATCCCCAGTACCACACACACACACACACACACACAGACGAAGGAATAGTATACATTATTAAACAAAATGAAGACACAATGATTTGACTAAAAGTTTCCTTTATAAAGAAAGATGGCACTGCATTACATTATAGTCATGTGTCTATTAAGAGATAAAATTGACAGGTAGTTATTCTCTCTACTGACGATTTCATGATTAGAAACCATTTTAATTGGTTCCCTCAACTGGCATTAAATGTGTGCTTCCATAGAATCTTAATCCCAAAGTCATCATTATCTGATGAATTTAGTAAGCATAAGAGACGTACAAAACAACTAGGAAAACTTGTAATGGGATGAAAATTTGTTGTTGACTTTAAATGATTATTTAATATAGAGCTCTGGACCATCTTCAGTCTTAAAGCTCAATACTCTCTGTATAATCATACTTAATAATTATTAACTGAAGCTTCATTTAGCAGCATTTAAACAGTTTTCATCCTAATCCAATCTACTGCGTACAGAGGTTCTCCATAGTCTAAAGAATTCTAATGATGCAGAATCTGAGTTTGAAAAGGTGGGGAGTTGTCCAAGCATTCTTTTTTTATGCTTAGAAAAAGTTTTTGCACATTCTGTCATTAAACTCTCTCCTCCAGAAATTAAATACCATTCTTGATTCCCTGGAAAATCACCCCCTTTTTCTCTTTTGAATACTGTGCAACAGAACTGCTATGAAGTAATCTGAGCATTTAAAAACTTGACACAATGCCTCATTCCTCACATCCAAGTCATTTAAATTCTTTCCCCAGTGCCTGTTTTCCACCAGACTGTGTCCAAGTTTAGTGATTTAGACCAAAAGTTCAGTTGATCAACTGAAATTTGACTCACATAAATTATTTTCAATAAATGTAATTACATTTATACTAGCAGATGAGGCCAGGTCAGAGATTTCTATTTCAATATTAGAAAATAATATTTCAGGTTTAAGAGTTGAAGAAATATTTTCACCTTTTAACTAGAACATTTTTTGTCTTAATTAGAGTACATCTATTTACTTTTAGGCTACCAGACTGTTCGTACTGAAAACAAGCTTGGGGTTTGAATTTTTAATCCCCTTAAGAAAACAGAAAAAAATAGGACAGCATGAGTTGTTCTTGCCTGCAGTTCCTCTCTGTTTATACTGTGTTTATTTTCATATATTGAAAAATGTTCCTTTTTCTGCATTGAAATGTTGATGTGCCAAACAAATTGAATTTCTCTTTCCTTCCACATCTCTATTGCTAGCACAAAAAGTTTTTCTGGATTTTCGTGTAACTCTTGTTCATCACTACGGTTTTATCTTTGTGAAATGATTTAGTATTGGTAAAATGCTAAAGATTTAACCTTTGTGTTTATCTCAAAGTTTTTTTCCCCCAGACATATATTGAGTAGATATTTAAATGGAAAGAGAAAAAATATTTTCCACTAGATTTATGTCCAAAATGCCGGCATATTTTGGGTATATTAGTATATTTTTTTAGTCTTTCCTTGAAAATTTTCTCAGTTTTACTTTTAGTTGTGCCTACCCAAAAATCTATGTGGACATTAAAAATAGTCACAGTGTATATGTTCATTTATTGTGAATAAACTCTAACCTAAATTACATAAAACTATTTTCTGACTCTCGATCTTCTAATACATGTAGTATTTCGTATGATTATCCCAGATAAGTATAAAAATTGACAATGATGACTTGCAGAAGTAAATTTATTTTGGAAATGCATTTTCAACTTTTTTTTGTTTTTGTTTGTCATTGTGTTTTCTTTATTAGGAGGATGGCAAATTATAGGCTTTTTTAATTTTTCAGTACTGGGGATGGAACTCAGGGGCATTATACCTCTGATCTACACCCCCAGCCCTATTTTTGATTCTTTATTTTGAAACAAGGCCTCACTAAGTAGTAGCTGAGGCTGTCAATGAATCTCGATCCTCCTTTTTCAGACTCCCAAATGCTGGGATTACGAGTGTGCGCCACCATGCTTGGCTAATTATAAGTTTGTAGTGGAGTTTTATACATTAATATTTAAAGCAAAAAAATTAACAAGATAATTTTTTTAGTTTGTGTATACATTTGATTCCACTGGTATCTACCTTCAACTTTGGTCAGTTCTGTGCTATTTAACCAGAGTGCCATTCCTTTTGATTTGCAAGGATTCCAAACTCAAAGCATGGTGAAAGCATTATTTATACAGTATGAATGGCCATCGCTGGCAGCCACCTAACTTGTGGTGCTTGTTAAAATGCAGATTGAATCCTTTCATCATATTGAACAACAAGATTCTGAACTCCCCTTCTTGCAGCAATCAGACAAGAGAAGGAAATCAAAGGAATTCACATAGGAAGAGAGGAATTAAAATTATCCTTATTCGCAGATCACATGATCCTTTATCTGGAAGACCCAAAGAACTCAACCAAAAGACTTCTGGACCTGATTGACAAATTCAGCAAAGTCGCAGGTTACAAAATCAACCTAAAGAAATCAGTGGCTTTTCTTTATGCCAACAACGAATCCACAATGAAAGAAATAAAAACAACAATTCCATTCACTATAACCTCAAAACCAATAAAATACCTAGGAATAAACCTAACCCAAGATGTAAAAGACCTCTACAACAAAAACTATAAAACATTAAAGAAAGAAATTGAAGAAGAACTTGGAAGATGGAAAGATCTCCCGTGCTCATGGATAGGCAGAATAAATATCATCAAAATGGCCATTCTGCCAAAACTGATCTATAGGTTCAATGCAATTCCCATTAAAATACCAGTGACATTCTTCAGAGACCTAGAAAAATCAATCATGAATTTCATATGGAGAAAGAAAAGACCTAGAATAGCCAAAGCAATTCTCAATAACAAGAAACACGCAGGAGGCATTACAATCCCAGACTTCAAACTATACTATAGAGCAATAGTAGTAAAAACAGCATGGTACTGGCACAAAAACAGATATACTGACCAGTGGATTAGAATAGAAGATACAGAAACAAACCCACACATCTTTAGTCAATTAATCTTTGACAAAGGGGCCAAACACATACGCTGGAGAAAAGACAGCCTTTTCAACAAGTGGTGCTGGGAGAACTGGCTAACCATTTGTAAAAAGATGAATCTAAACCCCTATATCTCACCAAACACAGGAATCAACTCAAGATGGATCAAAGACTTAGAAATTAGACCTGAGACTGTGAAGCTAGTAGAGGAAAGCATAGGTTCAACACTACAACATATTGGCACAGGCAGTAACTTTCTCAACAAAACCTCCAAAGCTCAGGAAATTAAAGCAAGAATAAATAAGTGGGATAACATCAAACTAAAAAGTTTCTTCTCATCAAAGGAAACTATCAATAACCTAAAGAGGAAGCCTACAGAATGGGAAAGGATCTTTACTAGCCACCATTCTGATAGGGGGCTAATATCCAGAGTATACAAAGAGCTCAAAAGACTCTACACTAGCAAAACAAACAACCCAATCAAGAAATGGGCAAATGAACTAAATAGACACTTCACAAAAGAAGAGATACAAAGGGCTAATAGATACATGAAAAGATGTTCTTCATCACTGGCCATCAGGGAGATGCAAATCAAAACTACACTGAGATTCCATCTAACCCCAGTCAGAGTAGCAAGCATAAAGAAATCAAATAACAACAAATGCTGGCGAGGATGTGGGGAAAGAGGAACTCTTTTACACTGTTGGTGGGAATGCAAACTAGTTCAACCACTATGGAGATCTGTGTGGAGATTCCTAAGAAAGGTGGGAATAGATCCACCATATGATCCAGCTATACCACTCCTGGGTATCTTTCCAAAGGAGTTGAATTCAGAGAACTACAGCAACATATGCATACCTATATTCATAGCAGTACAATTTGTAATAGCCAAAATATGGAACCAACCCAGATCACCATCAACAGATGAATGGATAGCAAAACTATGGGAAATACACACAATGGAATTCTATTCAGCCATAAAGAAGAACAAAATTATATCATTTGAAAGAAGATGGAAAGCCCTGGAGAACATTATGTTAAGTGAGATCAGCCAAGCACAGAAGAAGAAGATACATATGTTTCCTCTAATATGCCCAAACTAGGAAACACAAAGAATACCAGAGGGACTCCAGATATTGAAAGGGAAATACTAGCTAAGTTTGGATGGTAAGATAGGAGAGGAGGAAGGCCGGTCTCGATTAATAAGGGTCTACACTTGAACATGTGTAAAATTATGAATAAGACATGGTTAACCTGGACAACCATTGGTGGGGGGGGGGAGGGAAAATGTGGGCGGGGGGGGGAGGGCACCAAATATAGTGTAAATGTATACTATTTATGTTCAATAAAAAAATTGTTATAAAAAAATAATTTGCTTTCAATTTAGTAGTTGAAAATTGGATTAAACAGTATAAGCCTCCTTATGCCAAATAACCCAAGTGAATTTTCAAGAAATGTTAGGATTTCTGGGAAAAGAATTTTGATATTTTAACTATTACTTTAAAGAAAAAAGTGTTCTGCTGCAGGTGTTCTACAATTTCAACAACATGAATTGGTAAAGACCTGTATTAGCACAATAGATAAATTGCTGGGCGATGCTTCATTAAAAATGACAGGTTCTGGGGAATGAGATAGGTCAAATCATGTCTGTACATGTACAAATATGTAACAACAAAACCCACTATTATTTGTAATCATAATGCATAAGTTAAAAAAATAAAAATAAAAAAGTTAATAAAAAAATAAAAAATAAAATGCAGATTGAAGGGTTATAACCCAGACCTAATCACATTACAGCTGTTATATCTATGGGAAAAACAAAAGCAAAAACAAAAATATAAAATAAAATGGGGCTGGGGTTGTAACTCAAAGGTAGAATGTCTTTGGGTTTAATTCCCAGTAAAACACACACACGCACGCACGCACGCACGCACGCACGCATGCACACACACACACACACATACACTCTAAATAACTACCAAAAATAATATACTACCCACGTATGCCCATCAAAGGATAAGGGAGAGAATTTTTTTTCTTTGTTCATAGTAGAGCAATAGAATTAGTCAAAATGCTCAAAGAGAATTCTCACAAGAGCATGAGAATTAGCCGAAATGTCAGTGACTCATCAAAAGCACTATGAATATTTGAAGTCAAATATTGTGCATGTAAATATCTTCAATAAACTAAATGCTCTAGTTATTTATAGTTTGTTCAGAAACCTATAACTTTATAGAAAACATACCTGCAGTGTGTAAGTATGTTATATAAAACATAATATGTTTTATTATATATCAAATATAACAGTTAATAAATAACAACTGAAAAGTGAAAGGGAAATTTAAATCATATACTTTTAAATATAAATGCTAAATTGCTTTTGCATTTATGTATTGAAATATTTATTATAAACTTCTCTGAACTTTGCAGATTTTCAAATTCTGTCCTGATTTTAATTAAATTGTTTTGACATTCAAAATAATGTTTTCTAGCTTAATTATAATTTCTATTTATTAAATGTGAATTCTCTTTGGCATTCTGTTTATAGCTTGATAAAGTAGCCACCTCTAAATCATCCAACAATTCTCTTTGTACTTATAATAATTTTTGTGTTTTGGTAGTAGCTAGAGGTTGGAGAGGTAAAGTAAAATATAAGAAAACTTTTTTTTAAGTTTATATAAGCTCTTACGTCAAATTTATGATAGGCACGACATTTCTCTTTAATGCATTTTAAAGAAGGATATTTTCTAATCTCTGTGTAAACAAACTAGCAGATTTATATAATTCATTGGAAATGATATACAGAAAAATTTAAATCACTATAAAATTTGGTTGAAACTATACAGAGTACAAACTGGTCAAAGAGAAAACTATTTTAGAAACATATTTATTAATAAAGCATAGATACTTATTTTATAGATATTTCTGTTTAATATTTGATTTTTCTTACTCTCCTACTGAGCCAATTACACAAAAAATCTAGATTATTGTCCATTTCTCCATTAATTTTTTCATCCATTTAATGGTTTACTACTTTTACTACTTCTAGTTTTTGGTAAATAATTGTTTCAATCTTTTCATTTGAATGTAATTAGAATGTGTGAACCCATTCATTTGAGACCTGACATAACCAAAATTGCTGGCATTATTGTAGCCAATAAAATGTTTTTCTTTTCTATAATTCAATGTATTATGTTTAATCCAAATGCTATTAACTGTCTGAAATAATTGAGGAACATGTACTACTATGTTTTATCTTCTTTTACTGCGGTACTAGAGATTGAACCAAT
Source organism: Muscardinus avellanarius (assembly GCF_963383645.1). Taxonomy (NCBI): domain Eukaryota; kingdom Metazoa; phylum Chordata; class Mammalia; order Rodentia; family Gliridae; genus Muscardinus; species Muscardinus avellanarius. Next base: position 39,235,639 of record NC_137790.1, read on the forward strand.
GGACAGTCCCCTAGTAACTACTTGCCAGAGCAACATCCACAACCCATTTTTTTAAATATTATTTTGATACAAGATCTTGCTAAGTGGCTGAGACCGGCCTCGAACCTGTGATCCTCCTGTTTATGTTTGCTAACTACTGGGATTACAGGTGTGTACTACCACCACACCTGACTTTATCTCCAATGTTATATGTCTAATCACATTGCCATGTTGCAAACTAAAGAGTAGGTACAACTTCAAAACTAATTGTTTTAAACTACTCCATCTCAGTACATGTTCTCCCACTTTCCTAGGTCAGAGTTTAGAGAAGCATACTTCCATTGTCCCTCTTCTCTTGTTTATCTCATCCAAACTATTTTCAGTTCTCCCTGATCTTCTTAACTAAACCTATAATTTGTTCCCTTTTTCCTCTCCTTTCTCTCATCACCTTGATTATTACTACCTAATACCCCCTCTACTTTTATCCTTGTGTATGGACACTTTTGCACTCCTAAACCTTTTTTATATGGTAATTTTTTCTTAAACACACAAAAGAAACAAAACTCTTATAAACTATTTTATTATTCACTTAATTAAAATTGTTACTTAATGGAATTAGTCCAAGTTTGTAATTTTTACCTTTTTTATAAGACTGTCTCTTTTACTGTATACATTTTTAAAATTTATACTCTAGTTTGCATATATATTTGGATTGGGTTCATAATGTCATCTCTTCCTCATGAAACCGAGGCAGCAATGTTGGAAGTGAGTGTTGGTTGTTAAGGCAGGGGATTCCTGGGGGTGTGGCCTTGGGATTATATAAAATTCTCTCCAGCCCCTGCTCTCTCTTGCTCTGACATCCAGGACAAGAGTGTGGAGTCTTGAACTTTCTCTTTCTGCTTCCTGTCACCATGCCCTGAGTTCTGCACACCTGGCCTCACATAGATTGAATCTGTAAAATCTCCAAAATCTTGAGCAAATAAATCCTCCTTCTTGTAATTTTTTTGTCAGTTGTTTTAGATTATGGCAGTGAGAATGGTGATGGGAACGCCGGGCATGGTGGCGCACACTTTTAATCCCCGCGCTTGGGAGGAGGAGACAGGAGGATCACGCAGGTTCGAAGCCAGCCCTGCTGGCTTGAGAGACCCTGTTTCCAAAAATAAAAAAGTATAAAATTATAAAATAGGTCTGGGAGTGTAACCCGGAGGTAGAAGGGTTTCCAGAAACCCCAGTACCACCAAAAAAGAAGAATGGTGATGGAAATATATACATAGAAATGAACACACACACAAACATACACACATACATACATACATGCATACATACAGGGAAAGCCCCTAACTTACAGTGGATCAAATTAATGATTTTTTGAGTTTGTAATAGTGTTAAAGCAAAAGTATCCTTCAAATCTTGAAGTTTTATTTTTTTCTTAGGCTAGTATTGTGTCAGAATATTCCTGAGATACCGTGCATGGAGACTAAACTGCACCTGTGATCTGTTCATGATCATGAAGGTAAACAAGGCCCCCACAGGGTATTGGATTGCCAAGTGGTTCTGGAAGACGGGTATTCAATAAATTACAAAAAAATACCTATTCTGAGCACATCGAAGGGAGGCTAGGCTCCACTACAGTGTTCAGTATATTAAATTAAATGCATTTTCAACATTTATTTAAAATGATAATTGGGTGTGTTGGTATATAGTTTTATTCTAAGTTGAGAAGCATCTGTATAAATTTATATATGTAGATACACATCTACCTACTTCTGTCTGTCTGTCTCTCTGCATGTCTGTCTATATTTTACCTTCATGATCACATCCTCAGCACTTAGTAATACCACTGAGCCAAGGCAGTAGATCCTCTAGCAGGTGTCCTCATAAGCAGAGGTGAATGAATGTATGTCAGACTTCAGATGTGCAGGTGGCTATGGACAGAGTTTAAGCTAGCAATCGGTTTATCATTATAAATGAGGCATGATAATCTTCTGACTCAACTTATTTTTTTTCTCCTTTTCTAAACATAACATCTCTTATTTCTTCCACAGATTATTCTCTCCGATTAATAGCTTGGTCCTTAATTCCAAATTCTTCTTCTTCCACCACTGCCACTCAAACTTTATTCTGCATATAGCTATGAGATTTGTTACATCACTTCATTGTGTAAAACTCATCAGTGGTTTCCTTTTGCCTTTAAAATTACTCTGAATTTTACAACAAGGTTCATATTCCAATGCCTCCTTACGATTTCTGTCATCCTCTTCCTTAAAATCTATACTTTTGTCAGGCTCTGTTGCCTTCTTTCATGTGAACCGCATGCATTTTGTTATACAGAGACTGCACAAATCTTTCCTCTTCTTTGCCTAATCTCTTTTCTATCTGTATAAAAATTTTTACATTCTCAGATGTTACCAGACAAACTTCACAGGTCCACTATTCCTGTCCTATAAATCAAAACACTGTAGTAGTGTTGAGGTAACTGTCCAAGTCCTGCTGCTGACACAAAATACATTTTTATCCTTTCAGGCCAAGCCACCTATCAGCTTAAGTCATATCCACACAGGCTGATTCACCAGGATTGCTAAATTTTATGATGACTCAATTATAAATCTATTTTATAAAGTATGAGCAGTTAAAGGAAGAAAGATTTGTGGCTGATGAGTAAGCTCAGAATGAGAGAAACATCAAAAAAATAAGTCAAATAAGTCTAAAAAACTTTTGACTATTTTCATAAAATAATGTGGATTCTAAGCACTAACTCAAAAGCATTTCTTTTATGGCTATTAAAAATTTTATTAAGTGAGAAATCCTATATCTCAAACATTGCATTGTCCTACATCCACTGTGTTCTATTTTAATGACAGCAAGAACATTATTTTAACATTTTCACAGAAATTCCAAAATGTGTTTTTCCTTGGGGAGAATAGGTGCTGTTGGAGAGGAGTGGTGGGGTATGGGCTGGGGAGGGACCCTGTACTGCAGAATGGCTGACAGGTAAAATGTTGAAGGTAAGGCAATTAGCAAAGCTAGGTGGAAGGAGAGGTGCTGCTAGGGCAGTTCCTGAGATGAATCTGTAAGTGATATCCCCATTTGTACACTGGCATAATGGGTTTCCATTTAAAATGAAATTAAAATATAATGAAGTAAATTTGATGTCTGCCAAGTTTGTTAAAACACAGTCCTGCATTTACTCACACTTCTCAACTGAGCTGACAGTGTAGAGATGCAACAAGACCAGAGCATGCTTGTATCTTTCTCTCATTTCTGCTAGGAAATAAACAAACAATATATATATATGTATTAAAATCATAATTAACTTTTTTCTAGTAACTTGTATAATTTTTAGACTTCTCCAATTCTTTTCTTTTTTTTTTTTTTTTTTTTTTTGGTGGTACTTGGGTGCCTGGAAGCCCTTCTATCTCCGGTATACACTCCCACGGGCTACAATCCCAGACCTATTTTATATTTTTTAAATTTGGAAACAGGGTCTCTTAAGCCAGCGCGGCTGGCTCTGAACCAGCGCGATCCTCCTGTCTCCGCCTCCCAAGCGCGGGGATTACAAGCGTGCGCCACCATGCCCGGCTCCAATTCTTATTTATCCAGTAATTTGTAATAAGTTCAATGCAATGAGTTAAGGCTTGTATTATGCTAATAATATTATCTGTTCATAGCACTAAATCAATCCTTTTCTGTTGGCCAACCATTTTATATTAATTTTCATATGTGTGTGATACATACATATGCATAACCATATAGCTTCATGTACAAAGACTAGTACTGCTATGGTACTTGTCTTTACATTGCAAGATAAATGTAAAAATAAACACTTTAAAGGGAATTTATTTCTAATTAAGTGGCTAGTAGATTTATTTGAAATGATGGTAACTTTCATAATCAGCCATGGAGCTGAATTCTTGACTTACAAAACAATAATATCTTGATTTTTTTCTGAATTAAAAATATTTTTAGCTTTTCTCAGTGTAGAGTTTATAAAAAATCGAAACTCAGACCAAGTGTATAAATGTTAGTACCGTCACAAAAACCACATGTGATTTTCAAATAATTGTTTACACATGCTTATTTAACAACAGAAAGACATAATAGATATGCATACCTCTCAGAACTTAGTGCCGCAAATCATTCAAAATGCACACCAATGGGACTCTTAAAAGTTGAGTGAAAATAGTATGAAGCAGGAATTCTTTTCCTGTATGTATTCTTTGGTTTGATTTAATTTTTTGGAGCTGGAGGATTACATTCCTAGATGCAATTGGATGGGCCTCGTTTGTGTTGCCCGCTCACAAAGAAACAGTGACATTCTCTTACTGTTTTGGTATTAAACTCCTAGAACTCTATAGTATTTTCATGATTGGATTTACATAATACTGTACTATTATGGAGAATGAAGAGACCACGCTTAAAATGAGTTTATGATGAAAATGTATTCTTTATTTTGAAACAGGGTATCAATAAGTAGCTGACACTATCCCCAAACCTCGATCCTCTGGTCTCAGCCTCCCAAATGCTGGGATTACAAGCATGCACCACCATGCCTGAGTATGATGAAAATTTAAAAACCAAACTCGATAACATATATCAACAATGTGTTAACTAAGTGTTTCTTTGGCTCAAGAAATTTCTAGGAAAATCTCACTAAAGTAACTTACTTGAATTTGTTTTATTCAGTTTTCTGAAATGACTCAACCAATGAACACACTTGTTTTCTCTACACTTTTACCATGCTCTCAGCATTAGCATTTCTCAAGCACATGTGGGAAGTTGTGGTAAGGCAGGCAAGTGATGAACATTAACTCACAGCTCCAATGACAAAGTTGCACAATTAATCATTTAAACACTCTTCCCTCAGAACATGGTCCGGCTATACCACTACTGGTATCTTTTCAGAGGGGTTGAAACCAGAGATCTACAGCAAGATATGCATACCCATGTTTATAGCAGCATAATTCAAAACAGACAAACTAGGGAACCAACCTAGGTGTCCATCAACAAATATATGGATTACAAAATAAATTCTCTTTAATATGTTGAGGATAAGGAGTAATTTGGATATAAGAGAGATTCCAGATGATGAGGAGAAACCTCAGGGGAACCAGACAGGAGATATAAGGGTAGGAGTGGAGGAAGCCTTAGGTTCATCAATAGAAATACTACCATAGCCGGGCGTGGTGGTGCACTCTTGTAATCCCAGCATTCGGGAGGCTGACACTGGAGGATCACGGTTTGCCGACAGTCTCAGCTACTTAGTGAGGCCCTCCGTAACTTAGTGAAACCCTGTTTCAAAATAAAGAATATAAAACAGGGCAGGGGATATAGCTCGGAGGTCGAATGTCCTTGGGTTCCATCTCCAGACCTGCAAGAAAAAAAAAAAAGAAACACTACCATAGACTATGTGTATACATGTGAATATGTACCAGTGTCAATCTGGGTACTCTGTATTGGGAGGAAGGAAAATGAGGAGGGGGACCACCAAGAGTATGTGCATGTATGTCATTGTCAACATGATTTACATTATGATGTCAGACTATAATGCACCAATAAAAGAATGCGCATACACACACACACACACACACACACACACACACACACACACAGTTTGTTTCCCTATGTAATATGCAGTGAATTTGAGATGGAAGCTTCTAAAGAATCTCTAAGCTCAAAGTCTCGATGACTTCATTTGGAAACTGAATGTTAAACTTGATGCTGATGTTAGTGTGATAGATCTAAGAGGACAGAGATCAATGTGGATCTCTGTATGTTTGTCTAATTAAATGTATCTACCTGAAGACAGTTTCCTATTAAGCATTTTTAGTTCATTCTAAAAATCAAACAAATATGTATTTAATTTATAAGTTTGGGTACAATGTTAATGTATTGTTCATTTATCTAATACTTAACATTTCAGAATAGTATTATATTATACATGGTATATAATATACATATTAACATTTTAGTGTAATGAATATATATATTCAATATATATTCATTATATATTATATATAGTCATTATATACATATATAATGACTATATATATATATATATATATATTCATTCACTTGATTGAGCCCAGGGGCATTCTACCTCCAAATACACACTCAGCCCTATTGTATTTTTATTTTGAAATGGGCTCTTCCTATGTTGACGATTCTCACTACTTGCTGAGGTTGTCCTCAAACCTGTGATCTTCTTGTCTCAGCTTCTCAAATACTGGGATTATAGGCATATACCATCATAACTAGCTTTTATGTATTTTTTAAAAATAATTTTATATACATAATATTGTGCAGCAGCATAGTAATTCTGTTGTTATATGTGAACTATTCTCTGGTCCACTTAAGTGGGTTAATGTAGAGCTGTAAATGTTTCAGAGCTTAAACTACCATCCACTCCACAGATATCTATAATATATATAAATCCATGATTTCAACTAGATAATGCCTATATTTATTTCATAATTATTCCACTTTATTTTCTTTAATCATGAGAGAATTTGGATTGCCTAATTTTTTTCTGCTATTATATTTTCTTCTATATTTGAAGTGATAGGAAATATTTTGCAAATGCTACCAGTACAGTAATTTCCTTGTATGACATCTCTGTACAGCTACAGTTGGAAAATTTTCTCTCATATTAATGATTCCCCTTTTGCACATCATGGTGATCTCTTCATTATCTGGCCAGTCAAATTGATGTAACAATCAAAGTGATAATCTTAAGACTGCACTTTCTTTTTCTCTTGTCCTCTCATCCATATTGCCTCTTTTATTATCACCCATAATAATCCCTAAGCTAGTAGTATTTAAATTTTATTGATCATCTGAATCACATGATGTGCTTGTTTAAAGGGTTTACATCTGTTTCTCAAAAACAAATCTTCTAATTTAGTGGGATTTAAATGATTCTTTAGGGATCTAAAATAAAATTTTTCTTAGAAAACATAAATTGGAAGCCGGGCGTGGTGGCACATGCTTGTAATCCCTGCGCTTGGGAGGCTGAGACAGGAGGATCGCATGGGTTTGAAGCCAGCCTCAGCTACTTAGTGAGGCTTTCAGGAACACAGTGAGACCCTGTTTCCAAATAAAATATAAAAAAGGTCTGGAAGTATAGCCCGGAGGTAGTAAGCCATAAGCCTCTGGGTTCCACCCCTAGTACCACCAAAAAAAAAAAAAAAAAAAAAAAAAAAAAAAAACCATAAATTGGAGAAATGGAGTTATCAATAACTGGAGAATGATTTGCACTGGGAAACAATGATATAGGTTCCAAAGTTACCAGTCTTGACATGGCAGGAGATTTCCAGCACCACAGAGATTGGCATTACCGGTGTGTGTGTGTGTGTGTGTGTGTGTGTGTGTGTGGGTGTGTGTGTGTGTGTGTGTGTGTGTGTGTGTGTGTGTGTGTGTAATAAAAGCATCTGCAGGGCATTCTGTGGTGGGAAAGAAGGTATGATCTATTGCTTGCTACAATGAAATGGTTGAATTCCTAAGTTCTTTATTCTTCCATAATGATCATTGTCTTCCAAAAAATAAGAGTACTTTTAATCTGGAATTTTAACTCAAATATATAGAGTTTAAAAGAAAGGAAAAGCCAGATGTGATGAGGTACATCTGTATTCCCAGATAGTTCACTCAGGGAAGCTGAGGCAAGCAGATTGCATGTTTGAGGGCAGCCTGGTCAACTTAGTGACATTGTCTTAAAATAATATTAATATTTTTAAAAATTATATTGGCAATGCAGCTCAGTTGTTGAATCCCCTTAAGTTCAATCTCAAATATCTCTCCTCATATACACACTGCAAGAAGAAAATATACCAGACAAGGGAAAGAAATCTTAAGCTCTCCGACTTTGCCACTACCAAATACTATAGCATTACATAAGTCACTGCACCTTTTTAAACTTTAGATTCAAACAAATAAAATGATATTAAATAAACTGACATATATTTACTAAATTTGGAAGTACAAGAGAGATTACTAACAGTATTTTTCTCTTTAATTTCTAGAAGCAGAATATATGACTTTATAAGAATTTTAATATGTTGCCAAAGGAGTAGAAAGCTACAAATTACTAATTCAATAACAATTTTCTAGACATTATTTGTTAATATTTGCTATTGTTTATTCTTGTACATAGCAATTGGAAAACTTTTTGTTTTAATAGCCACAGCTCACTTATCTAAAATATTTCTGAGTTTATCTGACCCTGTAATACAATATGTATTGAAGAGAGGATTGAGATTGTAATATGCAGTTTTAAAACTAGTGAAACACCGGTATGGGAAGATTAACTTTGGACTAGTAGGCAAGGTATGATTATATAATAAAAGAGTTCAACTCTTTAAGATGAGAAAATTTTAGAGTTTACAGAAAACTCAGTAATGTTCATAGCAGTAATCAAAGAATCATGGCTAACAAATGTGTAGCTCACAATCTTTTTTATTTTTTTATTTGTGCATTGTAGTTATACTTCTTAATAGAGTACAAGATGGTAGAGGCATACATACACACATCACTTATTTAGCCCTTTCCCAATTCCCACTCCATTCCCTCCCTGCTTCTCATGTTTGGTTTAGTGATTGACTTTGATGTTTGTGAATGTACATCATGTACATTAGAAAGTTTCCATCTTCCCCTTTTCTTCATCCTTGGTTAGGCCTCATCTATAGTTTCTCCTTCTTCATATAGAGTCTAGAGTTCCTCCTTCAACCCTTTTCTCCCTAGCTTCCACATATTAGGGAGCATAGACAATTGCTTACTTTTTATGACTGATTAATCTCACTTAGCATAATATTCTCCAGTTCCATCCATTTCTCTGTAAATGGTGTAATTTTGTTCTTTATGGCTGAGTAAAATTCCATTGTGTATATATCCCATAGTCTTGTAATCCATTTATCTGTTGATGAACATTTTGGCTGGTTTCATGGTTTGACAATGGTAGTTTGGTTTCCATTCTTTTGGGTAGATACGCAGGAGTGGTATTGCTGGATTATATGGTAAGTTCGTTCCCATTCTTCTGAGGATCCTCCATACTGTTTAATTTGCAATCCCACCAACAATGTATTAGAGTTTCCACTTCTCCATATCCTCGACAACATATGTTGTTTGTGTTTGTAATGATTGTTCTAATAGGCGTGAGGGGAAAATCTCAGGGTAGTTTTGATTTACATCACTCTGATTACTCAACAAGACCCCAAAGACACAAGAAACTAAAAGGCAGATCAATATGTGGGATTTCATTAATTGGAAGAGCTTCTGTACAGCAAAGGAAACTATCAAGAACCTCAATAGAGAATTGACAGAATGGGAGAAAAATATTGACAAATATTTCTCGAATAAATGACTAATATCTAGAATATACAGAGAACTCAAGAAACTCAGTACTAAGAAAACAAATAACCCAATCAAAAATGGACAAGTGAACTAGACACTTCACAAAAGAAGAAATTTAAATGGCCAATAATTGTATTAAGCTCACAATTTTAAAACTAATCTTTTCTTTTCCCCTCGGCTACTCATAAATACCATTACATTTATTCATTTTTTATCCTAGTAAGAATTTTAGACTTTATGAGCAATATTTTTTAAGAAAAGAGAATCAATGCTTGCTATTGCTGATATTTGCCTTTTAAACATTTGATATGTCACTATTACTTTCAAATGGTTATTAACATAGAAAATGTGGGAGGAATTCTAGGAGCACAGAACAGAAAATATAAATGCCACTTTATCTTTCAGAAGTAGACCAAAGCAAAACAAAACTGAACTAAAAACTCAAGTTAAATAGTATAAAAATATGCACTTTTGTACAGGCAATAAAATGCATGTACCCAAAGAGTGAATACCCTACACCTAAAAGGAGCTACTCATCAACATGCAAAGAGAGGAGGTATAAAGGAAAAGTATTTTTCCAAAGTCAGCAACTCAAAATACTACAAGACTGAAAAGTGAGTCCACAGTTTGCTTAGTTTGCTTGTATCTATTTCTTTGGAAGCTTAATATGATTAAGATAAACTTGGGGAATATTTAAGGCACTTTCCCCTTAATATCTAAAAAGATATATTTCATCAATAAAATATTTTAATAAAGACCAATGCAAACTTAAAAATGAAATTTAAAAAGAGGGATTATAACATTAATAAATAACAAGAACAATATTAATTACTATAACATATAAATTTATAATATAGTATTTTAATCAATAATATTATTATTCATAGCTTCTCATAAGCTATGAGACCTCAATGAAAATTCTCATAACTATATATAAATAGAAAACTTAATATAGGACTGACTGAAATTAATGTAGTTTAGAGATATCCTATGATATGCAAAATCTTCTGTAGGTAGAAAATCTGTGTTATTTTAATGTCTCAAAATAAATGTTTTCTATCAAATATCTAACAATAGCCAGAAATGGTGATTGGTGGTGCATGTCTGTAATTTTAGCACTTGGGAGACTAAGACAGGAAGATTTTAGGCTTGAAGCCAACCTAAGCAATTTAGTGAGTCCTTCAGAAACTTAGTGAAAGCATCAGAAAATTAGTGAGAACCTGTATCAAAATAGAAAATAACAGAGAGCTGAGCTTATGAATTTGGAGGAAGAAGGCCCCTGAGTTCCATTCCTAGTAAATTCCTCCTAAAAAAGCTAGTGAATAATAATAAATTCTAGACTACCTTGCCATTTTGTGATTATTTTATTCTTTTAACCATATCTGCTTATAAATTTTAAAAGAAATTTATGTATAATATACAATCAGAACATATTTTTCTGTAGTTATCATTTTAGATTATCGGGATTAACTGAATGTCCATTTGTAATTAATAGAAATGCAAAGATAGATGGACATGATTCTTTATTTTTGACACATTATATGGATAGTTGACCTTTTTCTGTCTTAAACATGTTGTTATGGAAATAAAAAGTTGTTTGAGTTGGTATATTTAAAGCAAACTACCAAACTAATGCATGTGTACCTATGTTCATAGCTGCACAATTCACAATTGCCAAAGTATAGAATCAGCAAAGATGTCCATCAACAGATGAATGGATTACAAGCCTATGGGATATGTACACAATGGAATTTTACTCAGCCATAAAGAAGAACAAAATTATGTCATTTTCAGGAAAATGGATAGAACTGGAGAATATTATGCTAAGTAAGATTAGTCTGTTACAAAAAGTAAGAAATCAGACATTCTCCCTAATATTTGGAAGCTAGGGAGCAAAAGGGTTATAGGAGGAACTCTAGACTCTAGATGAAGGAGGAGAAACTATAGATGAGGAAATAAGAAGGCCTAAGCAAGGGTGATGGAAGAGGGGAAGAGGGAAATTCCCTATTGTACATGATGTACATTCACAAACATATCAAAGTCAATCACTAAGCCAAACATGAGAAGGAAAAAGTGGGGAGGGAACAGGGTATTTGGTGATGTGTGCATGTATGCCTCTACCATCTTGTACTCCATTAAGATGTACGACTACAATTCACCAAAAAAAAAAGAAAATTATTTTTTAAATAATGATGACAGAGGTATTGTATTAAAGAAATAAAGATAAAAATTATTTATCAAAGTGTTTAAACATACTGAAAATGCTGCAATTAATCTCCAAAAGATTAGGAATAAAATAAATCTAACTTTAATCAATATTTAAAATTTTTTATGGTTATTTTAGACACAGAGGTCTAAGAAAATGAGGAATACGTGACCAAAAGAGATACATCTATCATCAGATTTTAGTCTAATAATACATGAAGTGAAAAAATTTTGAAAATGATAAATTTATCACTCAGCAAAATAAATTTATACAGTGAACTTAAATTTTAATTTCTCTTATAGATTAGTTTTCAAAGACCATTTAAAAACTATTTTTAAAGTTTTTTAATGTCTTCAATGTATTGTAAGACTTTAATATAGCTTTTATGAGTATTTTATTTCTATCTATCTAGATACTGAGGAAAAATAATAATTAAGAACTTCATTATGATGTTTTATTATAAGAAATGAATGACCCAGTTACACAACTTTTTACTTCATGAAATATATATTCATATTTTAAATTTTATTTTATTTGTACTAGATAAGAAAATAAAATTTTATGAAATATAATACATATAAAAATTTTCTCTTGAGCCAGGTCAGGCGTGGTGGTGTACATTTGTAATCCCAGCTTTCGGGAGGACGAGAGTGGAGGATTGTGGTTCATGGACAGCCTCAGTTACTTAGTGAGGCCCTTCACAACTTAATGAGACCCTGTTTCAAAATAAAAAAAATTATATATATATATATATAAAAATATATTATATATATAATTATATATATAATACAAAATAAATAAATACATAAAGCTGGGAATATAGCTCAGATATAGATTGCCCCTGGGTTTAATTTTCAGTAATAATTAATTAATTGATTAATTAAATTGTTATTTCTATTTTAAGAGAAATGTATGTTATATATTTTACTTAGTTTATATGCAGTTTCCACAAATATTCATTTAATTAGAACATTAAAGTCATATAAAAGTTTAAGAACTCAGAGGTCAACCTTGTATACTGTTGTATTAGGAAGTTAATAACTGGGTTATGTGAAATCATATGATGTTAAGTTTTCAGTCTGCATATATTAATCATGAATAAAATGCTGGGTGTGTTGGCACATGCTTGTAATCCCTGCACTACTTGGGAAGTGGAGACAGGAGGATCGCGCAGGTTTGAAGCCAACCTCGCTGGCTTAAGAGACCCTGTTTAAAAAAAAAAAAAATATATATATATAGTATATATATATATATATATATATATATATACTATATATATATATATATATATATTAGGTCTGGGAGTATAGCCCGGAGCTAAGGTAGGTAGTAGAAGTGTTTACAGGAACCCCAGTACCACCAAAAAAAAAAAAAAAGTCATGAATAAAGTGGTACACTTACAGGAATAAAGTCAAGAGTTTTAATTTTTCATGTCTACGTCATTCCAAATGTAAAAATATGTTCCTTTTGTGCAGATACCAGCTACAGCTACACCCTCTCAGCATCTGCATGTAAATTATTCATGCAGTCCATAGGCAAGATCTCAAAGTGAGAAATAGCCCCAAGAGAAGGTGTGGTCGCTGGCGAAAAGTACTCTCTACTTTTAGATATTCTTTCATAACTATTATTCTTTTAATAATGATTCTTTTAACTCTCCACATGAATTGCTCCGGTGGTGTAAGATCAGGACTGTGAGAGAAACTGAGTCCATGGAAAATAAAATTTCTGGTAATTTGTCCAAACCTCTAAATGTCCTTGGCTTTGTTCAAATGGTAATAGAACTTAGTTAGAGATTAGATGCAGTGGTAGTGTTCCATTCAGTAATTACAAACGCAGATTTCCTCTCAATCTTTGACCTTCAACCTAATCAATAACTAACCTAGAGGGGGAGGCGACCTGATGCCTCTACCTCTCTTTGTGATCCTGCCCAGATACGGGAAGACAAACGTTGGGTGTAGCATCAAAGCAACCCAGTTTATGAGCAACTAATACTGCCCAATACAATGGAGCTGAAGGCTAGGAAGATTCTTGACCTTTACACCCAGTATGAGCCCTGCCCGAGATGGGAGAGGCGCCACGTGGCCAAGGAAAGGATATTGCAAAAGGTCTGAGACAGGAATATGTATTATTTTTAAGATGAATAGGTTTCTAATAAGCCTATCATTTGGGGAAAAGTGTTTCACAGCTAAGGAAGTATATCTGACAACTAAATCTAAAAACTACATGGTATTTTTGGTGTTTGTCTGCCACACTGTGTTGTGAGTTTGCTTAAGCTTTCAAATTTTAGAAGGTAAGACGGCAACACCTGAGAAAAAGCTATCACATCCACCTGAATCACCACATCTCCCCATGCCTGCCATACGGACTGAGCCCAAAAGATGGAAAGTTCCAAGAAAGTTAAAGAAGATTCCCTGAGAGGCCTCCAAGCCTTGGGCGTGCCTGTGTTTTCTGGGAGATTGCCCTTTGGAACTGCTTGTCTGCAAGATCCGGGAGAAGATCCGGAGTTAATCTCTTGAAAGCCGAAAGCCCAGACCAGTTTTTTTTTTTTTACCTTTGTTTATATGTTATTCACTATTGTTTCACAGTGATTGCATTCACCTCCTTTTCTCTTATTATTAACTTTACTGGTGAAGGGTATAAATTTTGTGGGGTTCTTGTAATAAAGTGTCATTAGCTCAAGAAGCTCTTGTCCATAGCAGGTTCTTTCCAAGAAGCGCCGCGAATAGGAACTTGAAGAAATTTAGTTCCTAGAAGGGAAAGAATCGCTGCAGATAAGAGGCTGCAGTATGTCACCCTATCCTTCCCCATCTTTTCTGAGATTCTCAATCGCGAGTGGACTTGTGCCGTATATGGACTGAGCAAGGTTTGCGGCACTTTTGTTTTATGCACAGATTTGTAAAATAAAAGTTCAATTTTTCCATATCAAATTAGATGTATCTTACTATCATTTCTAGCTACAAGCTAATTTCATCTTTAAATGAAAGAATTAGAAAGAAAAGATTGAAAATCTTTTAAGCTTTAACTTTATACATCTTCTAATGGCCCTACATATTCTGAACTCTTTATTTTCTAATGGCCTTTATATGCTTTAAAAAATATGCAAATATTTAAGTTTTTATTTGATAGACAAGTGAATTGTGTGGGACTGAAAATAGTACTCATATATGATCTGCCCAAAACAATGGAGTAGAACTCTAACTTTCCAAGATGCAAAATCCAGTTATTCATGTAGCCTCCAACTGATTAAAAATGTACAGTAACCCCAAAATATTGTGGCATACTAATCAGAATACTGATATGACCCTATTTCCCTAAGATCTTACCAAGTAACACCAGTCATGATCTATAAAGTTAATAAACCTTTTTAACCTAAACACAAAATTAGCATTATTCCTATTAAATTTCATCTCTTTCAACTGTGCCCAGCCAAACTATTTGTTATTTTATTTACTTTCATATTTTATCAACTACATTAAATCCTGTGGTTAACTCAGTCTTACTGATAAGCTTAATTAGTCTGTTTGGTTTTCTTTAAATTATTGAATATTTATTTTAAGAAAACAAGGGTCATATGAGAAACTCTAGATGAAGAAGGAGATACTCTAGATGAGCAAATAAGGAGACTTAAATAAGGGGATGGGAGGGGGAAGAGGGAAATTCTCTAATGTTCATGATGTACATTGACAGATATATCAAAGTCAATCACTAAGCCAAACATGAGATGGAGGGAAGGGTAGACAATGGGGTGGGAATTGGGTAAGAGTTAATTGGGTGATGTGTGCATGTATGCCACCACCATCTTGTATCCCATTAAGATGCATGACTACAATGCACCAACAAAAAGTTTTTAAAAAAAGAGAAAACAACAAGGAATATTTGTATATTCTGCTCAACTACTCTACTTCCATTAATTAGGCATTTCTGAAACACTTGTGGAACTCTTTTGAACTTATCAACTTAGCAATGCCCCCATTGATTGTATTATCTCTTAAGATAATTTAAAAAAATAAATTTTGTTACAGATTATTAATGGTTATTTTTAGACCATTGCATCAAATACTAGTTCCTCATCTATTAATTCTTCTACTTTTCCTGAACTTACATGTTTTTCAAGTAAGGTAATGTTGCAGTCAAGAAATTGAAAGTTTTAATATAGGAGCAAAGGTTTAGTATTCTTAAGATTTCTCAGGAATGAGGAGAAGGACAGAGAAAAAGTGAGTTTACATTACAGTATACCTCTCATTGCTCATCTTTGAAGCTTAGAATTAAATTTTTATTTATTTTACACTGTTGTTTTTTTATTGCTCTGTTCTTTCTTCTGCCTTCCTGCTGACTAAGGGAGCCTGGAGCAATGTGCTCTAGTCTTTAGGAGCTTTGGTGACTATTACACTTTTTCTCATAGACTTCTGCTGCTGTACATATTTTTCCCCCCAGGGGTAAAACAATGTTCTACTATTTTAATTTTTTTTCTAATGATGACTTAATGTTTTTCTTTTAATACTATTTCTTTTTCAATTTATGATCTAAATGTTCTTTTCAAATAGATTTTGGAATTTAGTGCTAATTTAGAAATTTGGATGTAGTGCTAAAGTGAATTGTGTTACTATGTTAAATCATATTTGTTCTACATATATAAATAACTTCTGCTTATCTACATAACTGATCAGCCATATGCTATGAAGTTAAGCAGGACAGAGCATTATTTTAAGCCTGTAATAATTAGCATGGCTATAGATTATTTTCTTGTAACATTTTGAATTCGTTTATTATTTCCAAACATTGAAAATTTGTTGATGTATGCCTTATTTATCTTAACCAGTTAAAAAATAAAACATCAGCCAAAATGAGGATTTAGCATTAATGACTGTGTTAGATGAAAAGGGTGATTATTAATTAAATCACCTTGGTTTCCACTTAACTTTTCTATAGTAGCTTTTCTGTAAGAATTACCAATATGTTTATCTGTATTTGTCTGCCTATCTGACTCTCTTTATAAAGTTGAAAACATAATATAGAACAGGAATAAATATGTACATATATCTATCATTTTAAATTATTTTTTCCTAAAAATCTCAAGGTTCAGGCGATCCATACATATTGTAAAACACAGTTCTTTAAACTGAATAAATTTTATAAATAAAAATTATCAAAATTAAGGAGGCAAAAATGTCATCAACTATATTTTTCAGGATCAGCATTTTAACATGTATGTAATTTAAAAGTTACCTTCAATGATGTTATATGTAAATTAGTTCCAGGATAAAGGGGCCTTTTACAAAATCAAATCAAGTAATTACATTCCTTTGTGAAGTGTGATTTATTCTAACTGCTGTATATCCAGAAGAATTTCAAACAGAAAGAAAAAAAACAAACTCCTACAGATCAACAAACTAAGTAAGTGTAATTTTATGTTGCTAGTTTTCAGTTGCTGTGCATAAAATGCTATTTGGGGTTGTAAGAGTCCAGTCATTTTGTATAACACATTGCTCTGCCAAGATATGAAATAAGATATATGCTCCTCTGAGAAAATAAAAAAAATCAATTAAATTTCTTGAAATGTAACTTGAAACCTAAATTTTCTTATTTTGTTATCATTCTGATATCATATATGAATATGTTTCACCTTACGTGCATTACCCTACTAAATTACCAAGCATATAGTGCATAGTAACATAGAAAATACACTTCTCTTGCCATCCTGAGGGGATTTGAGGAGGTCTCTTCCAGAGGCAGAAGAGAAATCTACTCAAACCCTAAAAGCATTTGATATTTCATAGGAAAAAATTTAAAAATGAGTCAGGTTTTGTCAAAAAGGAAAAACTTTATTAGAAAGTAAAAGTTGAAGATTCAAAATTTCAGAGAAGAATGTGGACTATCTTGAGAGTAGGAAGTGCTTTGAGATACTGGACTCTTCTTTTGTAGGAATATTTATGAAGGATGGGCATGACAAGGTGTTTGAGAACAATGTCAGCTCAGTAAACTTAGTGCTTTGATCATGGATCATAAAATGTTAATGGTGGTCTAGTCTTCATCTGGGATCTTCAGAATGACATTGTCTCTTCTTTCTAGATCGTGTTTGGCGTGTGCCTATGTTCTAGGTTTCATAAAATATATCTTCCTCTGATTTATCTAATCTGAAAGTACATTGCATAGGCTAATACTGCACTTAATCTTTAGTCAAAGTGAGCTAATTTTTATAGATGAGTGAATTTTCAGTAACTTTATACTTTAGTTTTCCCAGAAATTTGGGAGCAATAATTTTAAAGAATTAAACAGTCTTAGGAAATAAGACTGATCTTTGGACTTTTAAATTTATAATTAGTCTCTTTCTCCTACCTTTTGTCTCCTTTTTACCCATCTTTAGTCTTTTATCCTACCTTAATCAATTTTACTCAACATTTCTCTGTGTAAAAGCCCTCAAATGTTTCAGAATTGTACAAGTAAAGCTTAGAGTTGTGTTATTAAAATTGTAATTATGGGGTAATGAGCACTGTACTCTAACTTGGTAGAGTTACTGAGATTTCTGATATTTAATGTTTGGTTTGATTGGATAATTTTAATTACATAATACTTAAGTGATGGTTGAATGAGCAGAATTGTGGATATTGTCATGTATGTATGCCTGAGTCCATACCTCAGAACATGGTTGAAATTCATAATGAATAGTTATTTTGCAGGTTTTGAATGCTAAGAGGAGATCCAGTACATCCATGCACCCTCTTTAGGAGTCAGTTTTTAATCATTGGAACTTGGCCTGTTGTACAAATTGAAGACTGAATAAAGAATATTCTTGAATTTTACCACCATATTCTGAAACAAAAGTCAGAATAGCATTTGGTACTCTGAGAATTTTAATGTCACATGTGCCTTGATCTGTATCCTAGAAATACATACACAGCTTAACTTGCTCTGGCTCCACACTGTGTCCTTTTGATGTCACTGAAATAGCCTTCTTCTTCTTCTTCTTCTTCTTCTTTTTTTTTTTTTTGGTGGTACTGGGAATGGAACCCTTCTTCCTCTGCGCTACACTCCCAGACCTATTTTTTATATTTTATTTGGAAACAGGGTCTCTTAAGCCAGCACGGCTGGCTTCTAACCTGCGTGATCCTCCTGTCTGCCTCCCAAGCGCGGGGATTACAAGCGTGCGCCACCACACCCGGCTGAAGTAGCCTTCTTTACCTGATTTTAGATAAAAATGATGTTAGATTTGTGTTGGCTCTTGATTTGCACAGACAATTTTTAAGCAATCAATATTTGGATTGTTGGAAATGGAAAATTCTATAAAATTATATTTATGGCTTTTGCTTCAAGACAAAAATAATTATGAGGCAGTTGCATCATTAAAGCATTTGATCATTTACTCCAGTCATTGGTAGAAAGACTATTAAAAATTCTATTATTTAAGTAAATAATCACAAATAAAATCAAAGAGTGTCTTTTTATCCTCTAATATGAACGTAACATCTCTCTTTTAGTGTAGAATAAAACGGAGAACAAATGCTGCTTCTGATCTCAAGGAAGCCCTCTTTGTAGAGGAACAGCCAAGAGATGTAAGATTTGGGGGCAAGTTTGATGATAACAGAATATGCTGATTTCTCACGCTGACTTTTAAGCTGGAGAGCACCAACCTTAAAAATCTTAAATTGTTTTAGGAATTAATGTTGTGGCAATTCTTGGCCTGACATTTGGGAGTCTCTGAATTAAATTTCTATATTTCAATTTATAGAAAAAGTGAAGCTACCTAAGACTTCAAGTGACTGCATAATTTTGACAGTCTTTTCTTACATGTCTCAAACCAGTGCATTTTGCTAAAAAAAATAAAAGACTGAAGAAAGGAAAAACCCACATAAAGGTTTGTACAAAATAATCAAGACTTTGTTCATAGGCATTGTGAGTCAAAGATAAGGTAACCTAAGTCGAATTTTTGAATAGCGACCCAAATATAGAATACAGGCTATGCACATTGTATTGCTGGGCAACAGTGGACAGTCATAAATTCCCTAGGAAACAGAACTTTAAATAAGAAAGGCTACCTTGGAAATGTTCGGGGTAAATAAAAAGCAATTACAATGAATAAGCCTGTGTGAGTTCATGGAAGAACATATTTCTAACAAATAATTCTTAATTATCTGCTGACTAGCAATGTCTGTATTGTAATGTAGAGAGGAACAGGGACCAAATCTGAGAAGATTTTTCCTTCAGCTGAGAGATTCCTGGTCGTCTGTAAGAAAAGATTCAGGGAGAATCAAAAAAGTAATTACATAAATATAAAGAGGAAGAAATTTCAGTACACCCACAAATACTTTTTTTCATTTGCTTGTGTAAGAAATAATCACCAAGCTTCTACAAAAATATGTAATTCAGTCTGTTAGACTCCTATATAATTCATTATGAGGGAGCAAAAGATAAATGATTCTATGATCCTGTCTACAAGGAACTTACAATATATACAAGAAAATGGCATGTTACAAATAAGAATACTCAAAGCATAAGTTGCCAAATGTTATAAAGGAGGCACAAAATAAAGGCAAGAGAGTTCAAAGGAAAACGCAATTAATTATAGCTCTCAATTGAATGAGAAATAAGGAAATTCCTATGGAGGAAAAAAGATTTGATTTTGCCTTAACATGATGGGTAGACTTTGGACATCTGGCATGAGAGGAGGCATCTCATTTCAATGTGCATAAATGGCAATATGCAGGAACACAGATACTTTGCAGAGCAACTGAATTAGATAGAGAGGTAGGATAATATATTAGAGAAATTGAAAGATTTTGTGGAGAAATAGGAGTCCACAAAGGAATCTGACTATGGAGAATTGTCTTGATAGTGAGATTAGTCAATCACAAAAAGTAAAAAAAAAAAAAGGATGCTCTCCCTAATATACAGAAGTTAGAAAGAAATGGAGTCATAGGAGGAATTCTAGACAAAGACGGAGAAACCATAGTTGAGCAAATTAGGCAACCTAATTTAGGGAGATGAGGGGGAGGAGAGGGAAATTCCCTAATGTACATGATGCACATTCACAAATAAATCAAAGTCAATCACTAAGCCAAACATAGAAGGAGGGAGGGAAGAGAAATTGGGGTGGTATTTGGGTAAGAGCTAAATGAATATTGTATGCATATATGGCTCTACCATCTTGTATTCCATTAAGATGTATAACTACAATGCATCAATAAAAAAAGCTACTAAAATAAAAAACTGATAAGACAGATATGACAGAGGATCCCCACGTCATATAATTGTCAAAATGACCAATGTGGAAGCCAAGCAGAGAATCTTAAAGGCAACAAAAACAAAGGGCCAAGTGACATTCAGAGGCAAACCAATTAGAATCACTCCAGACTTCCCAAACCAAGTCATGAGAGCCAGAAGGGCTTGGAGTAACATATTCCAAACTCTGAAAGAAAACAACTTCCAGCCAAAAATTTCCTATCCAGCAAAACTTTCTATCAAATTAGATGGAGAAATAAGAAGCTTCCATGACAAACAGAAACTGAAGGAATTTATGTCTTCAAAACCAGCGCTAGAGAAAATACTCAAAGAGATTAACTACAAAGAAGAAATAGGTAACACACACCAGAACCAGAGAAACAAGATTTTCCATCCAACAGACAACTAAGATTGGTTATCTGTGGAGATTCATTATTTATGTTAGTCTGTTACCTATCTCTAAATTGTATTGTTTGCCTTTATTGTTGTTAATTTTTAGGATTTCTAGTTGGAATATTAATATACCTTCAGATATAGCATTTGGAAATATTTTATCCAATTCTATTAGTAACTGTTAACTCTGTTTACATTGTCTTTGGATATACAATATTTTCTTTTATTTTTTAGGGAGTTTGTATATTCTTCTGTTGCCTGTGCCATTGAAATCAGATCCAAGAAATCACTGCCAATTTCAATGTTGTGAGGTTTTATGACCCAGATTTTCTCCTAAAAGTTTATAGTCTTAAGATTTATATTTAGGTCTTTTATCTAGTTTGAGTTAATACTTGTATGTGGGATTAGGTAAGGGTCCAATTTTATTCTTTTCCATGTAATTATTATTTTTCAACAATATTTAGTTAAAAGATTATTATTTCCACCACCAAATCTTCGTGGAAACCTTGTCAAAAATAACTTGACAATATAGGGAAGAAGTTAGCTCTAGGCTTGTATTTAACTCCAATGGTCTATATATCTGCCTTTAGAACAGTACTACACTGTTTCAATTATTGTAGCTTTATATGGTTTGAAATCAGAAAATATACATCTTCTAGCTTTGTTTTTGCTTCAAGATTGTTTTGGGTATCTAGAGTCCATATTCCATATCAGGATAGATTTTTTTTCTGAAAAATAAATATATGATAGTTTCACCTAAAAAAAAGAAAAAAATATTCTCTGGTAAGAAAGAAAGCAAAAAGAAATATTGAAATGTTATCTTTAAGTCATCAAAAGCTTGGTATCAGACAAATGAAACTGTTATGTGAGATTATCATTTTTAATTTTGGATAAATTGCTATAATACTAGATGTCAACCACTAAGCCAAGCATGGTAGGGAGGGATGGGGAGAGAATGGGGTGGGGATTGGGTGGGGGCTGACTGGGCGATGTGTGCATGTATGTCTACAAAAGTTTGTATCCCACTATGATGTATGAATACAGTGCACCAATAAAATAAAATTAAAACAAAAAAAAAGAAACAATTAGAAAATTGTTCACTTAATACAGACTATAGAGCTGGGCATGTTGGTGCACACTTGTAATTCCAGCATTTGGGAGGCTGAAATAGGAGGATCTTGGTTCACAGATAGCCTTAGCAACTGCTTAGTGAGGCCATTTGAAACTCAGTGAGACCCTGTTTCAAAATAAAGAATAAAAAATAAAGCTGGGGGTATAGCTCAGAAGTATGACCCTAAGTTCCATCTCCAGTACTGCAAAAAATATAATAAATAAATAAATAAATAAATAAATAAAGACTATATATTTATATATATTGTGCAATTAATATGTATGTGATAATCAATATATATGTTGTTCAAAAGATCATATACATACATATAACAATTAATATAGACCATATATAAACATATATGGATAATAGAAGATATATGCATATACATATATGTATGTACATATATGTATACATAACAGACTATAGTAGAATGCATTGCTACTGAAATAAAAATAGAGGCCATGAGAATGAAGAGAATAAATTAAATTAATTAGAAATTTTGAAATGACATTAATAACATGAAGTAAATTTCAACATGTAAATGGGAATGGAGCAGATAAAATTAAAAAAGAAGGTGTTATTTTGATTTATAATTCCAGCACAATACTAATAAACAGAAAAAGCAATAGCTAAGAACAGGTTGAAGAGAGGACCATTTCTTCTATTTGGAGTACTCTGGTTTGAGGCATTAGCCAATTACCCAAAATGAACACCAATAAAAGAGAGTCCGTATTTGAGCACATGTCCTTACTCACTTCTTTCATAAATAAATATTGTCTCCTATTATGTAAATGTACAGTGCTATATTCTGGGGAAACGGTAACTAAGAAGACACAAATCTTTTCCATCAATGCCGAAATAGAAGATATAGTCAGCTAAAGAGGCACTTTGTAGGTGAGCATGAGTAGGTTAGAATTTTGGCTATCAAGGAAAACAGGTATAGGAGGAACATTGCCATGTCTGGAAGAACATATCAGTGAACTCTAGGCAGTTTAAGGAAACTTAAGTATTCACAAGACCAAATAGGAATGGCAAAAGGAAACCAAAATAATCAAAATAGAGAAGCCTCTATATCCAGAATTCAATAAGTTGTCAGATCTTGTGAAAAAAGAATGGCTTATTATTACAAGTGAGGGTCTAGATAAGTCATTAGTTTGAATAACTTCATGAAGAAAAAGAATTATTAGAGATAGAATGTAAGGCAAGAAAATCTTCTGTAGGTATCCACATAAGGTACAAATAGTGGTAAGAAGAAAAAAGAGTGGAGTAAAAGCAAGGAAAGAAGAAATCAAATTTGTGAGGCACCAACTTATTGTCACTAGAAAGAAACAGTATGGCATTACATTTGTCCCACATCACAAAAGTAGGGCATCAGTAGAGGATTAATGTTTTTTAGTGGTACCAGCTATTGAATCTATGTGTGCACTTCCACTGATGTACACTACCAGCCCTTCTTAATTCTTTATTTTGACGGAGTGGCTTGCCAAGTTGCTGAGGCTAGCCTTGAACTCGTTATCTTTCTATCACATCCTCCAGAGTAACTAGGATTATAGGTATGCATCACTATACTCATCCTTCTCACTCTTAAAAAAAAGTTCCTAAAGAGTACGAATGTGTATGGGACAGAGTGTAGGAGCTCAGAGAAGTTGAAAATTTTTCAGTAGTAAGTATATGTGAATATTTAATAACTTTTGCTAATAAAAGGATGAAAGAAGTACAGTTTGCCAGTAATCACATGAAAAAATGCTTAACAACAGTAATCATTAAGAACACACCAAATTCACAATGATATTCCATTTTATAACTTGAAGATGACTATTAGAAAACAAAACAAAACAAAAAAGAAAACAAGTGTTTTTAAGGAAGTAGAAACATTTGAATCTTCATGCCTTGCTGATGAAATTGTAAAATGGTGACACCTCCATGAAAAACAGGTGGTGCCACCAGCAATTAAATGCACAATTATCATATAACCTAGCAATTCAACTTCTGGGCATGTGCCTATAATAATTGAAGGCAGAGACCCAGAAAGTTATTTGTACACTTACGTTCTTAGCCGCATTATTCAAAACAGCCCAAATCTAGAAACAATTCAAATGTTTGTCACTGGTTCAGTGAACAAAATATGAAATATTATTCAGGCTTAAAAGGAATGAAACCCTGATACCTCTACTGTATGTATAAATCTTGATGATTTTATGCCAAGTGAAATAAGGCAGACAAAGGGACAAATATGGTATGATTCCTCTTATATAAAAAGTACTTAAAACAGTTAAACTCATAGAGACACTGCATGCAAGAGTAGTTATCAGGGACTAGGGGGGAGATTAGAGTTTCAGTTTGAGGTGATGAGAAAGTCCTGGAGATGAATTGTCATGATGGTTGCACAAAGAGGTTAAATTATTTAATGCTGTTGAATTGTACACTCAAAGTAGTTCAAGCAGAGAACTTTATGTCATGTGTATTTTATCACAATTAGAATTTTGAAATATTTTGCTTGTATGTAGCATAGGAGGGGTTGTACATGTTTGAAGAAAATATGGCAATTTTTTGAATCAGAAGGAAATAAGTGCGCTTTTATGTTGAGAAGTAATTAAAACACACACACACACACACAGAAAAAGTGATGGGGTGTATCCTTAAAAAATTAAGTTGGGCCGGGTGTGGCGGCGTATGCTTGTAATCCCCATGCTTGGGAGGCGGAGACAAGAGGATCCCTAAGGTTTGAAGCCAGCTGCGTTGGCTTAAGACACCCTGTTTCCAAATAAAAAAGTATAAAACTAAGTCTGGGCGTGGATCCCGGAGGTAGAAGGGTTTCAAGGAACCCCAATACCACAAAAAAAAAAAAAATTAAGTTGGAATCAAGATTATGTTTCTTTAGAAATTGACTTGTATTATTTACTTAAGATTTAATGAACTAGTAAAAGAAGACACAAGTTAAGAATGGTAGGAACTATTTAATTACACCAGCTACAGAATATATTAGGATGGTCAACCTGTTTCGTGTGGTTTCATTTAAAGTTTATTACTCATAATTGTTTTCATTTGTAGTAGCAACTTGCTAAGTGATTTGAATAAAGTTCATTTAACAAAAATGCAGAACCTTCTGGTAGTTCTATGCAAACAAACAATTTATCAGCATCAATTGTCATAACAAATACTATCCCCCCAAATCCTCAATAACTTCACAGATGGAATGTTTTTCTTCATTATCAAGGTGTATATAAAATTTATACTAGAATCAAGGACATTTGAGAGTAAACGAGGATAATAATGATCCTGTGTATACTGAAAATTAATCAAAAAGTATTCACCTCACTTGAATAGTTTTAAGTGCTTAAAAGAGTAAAAAAAGAATTTATGAAGTCTGTGTTTGAAACATACACATAAACATAATAAAATAGTTTAGTGACCCATATTGCAATGATATGGAAAGAATAACATCAATTTGAAATGCTACTCTGAAGACAATTCCATGGTTTTAAATTCCTGCTATGATGGAAAAGTGGAGAATAGATGGGCTCCAAACCTTTTTGTTTAGTAAAGGAATAAGAGGAAAAGGTTCTTAATTAATTTGTTATAGTTCTATGTTTTTTAATACCATCGTGTAGTAATTTTATGTTCATTTTATAAAATAGTTTATGTATGCATATGTAATCAATTTATACAACACATTCATGCTTCTATCTAGCACTGGTGTCAAAATTTACTCATTATTTCTAAGATGCCATTTTTTATGCCTGTGAAATTTTTATACATAGACTTTCATCTGAACTGAATCAATATGCTTTGTATGAAACAAAAGAATCCACTTTAAAACCATTCTCGTTTATGTAAACATTACAGTAAGGTGAGTGGCTGTCTATAATTAATACTTTGTTGAATGGACCCTGAGCGAAGCATTAATATTCATGGAGGAGGATGTTAAATGTTGGATAACAGTTTCATCTCATGTAGGTAGTGCTTCTCTTATGCTACTGAGAGAAAAGAGACTTAGGCAAAGATATCTTTATGAAAAAGATAAAAAGAACAATTAGGTGGGGCTGATGGTCCAATTAATCCCTTATTACCCTGTTTTAAGTAGGAGATCTATTCAAACAGATACTGTTGTAAAGCAAAAAGGAGAGTTGGAGAAGATTTTATTTCTACACCACCATTCTTTCTTTCCATTTCCCTATTCTTTAGCTCCAGCATTGATTTTCTTAATCAGGTATCAGGTAGATACCTAAACTTTAAGATTGCCAGTCTTTTACTTAAAGTAGATATAGTGATGAAATGTTATAAGAAGGACAATGAAGCAGATCTTTAAGATAAAAAGTATCGGTTGGAAACCATGTAATAATGCAAAGGTGTACACCCACAAAGTGTTTTAATAGATCAATGACTCATGATTTAATTTAAAGTAATGTGGCACTTTGATACTGTCAAAAGAAAGGTATAGTTAAGCAAATTCATAGTCTTTACTTTGGTTTGGAAATGCATCCATATGCTTTCTCAGAAAAAAAAATAGGCTCATCTGCTCTAAGATTCGAGTGCTAATTAACTTATCTCATTATTTTGGTAGAGACAGTAGGAGCAGAAGGATAAAACAGGAAGTAAAAGTAGAAAGAAAGATATTCAAAGCTTTTTATTTTCTAATGATTTTCCAAAATGTTCCATCAAGTGTGATCTCTTTCAAGCTTATAAAAGAAGTAGATATACCTGAGACCATTGATTTACTATTTAGAAGTATCCCAAATTATTTTTCTCTAATGTTCTAGAAATTTCTAGAAACTTCATTTTCTAAACAATTTTTTACCCTTTCTTTTATATACACAATATTTTATTGATGTATTACAAATATGCATGATAGTGAGGTTCATAGTGAGATAATCATATAAACACAAACATTATTTGGTCTCTTTCATGCCCCATAACTCCTCATACATGATAATAAGTTTCATGGTATTACACACGTATATTCACATATCATAATTTGGCCTCTTTCCTTCCCCAACCTCCATTTTCCCTCCTCTTTCTGTCTTGATTCCCCTCCACTACTCTACTTGTTTCTCTCATTTTCTTTAGATCTATTATATGTCCATTTTTCTCTTTTGATTCCACATATGAGAGAAAACATGTTTTCCTAGATTTTGTGGTATCATTGTTATGGCTAAATATTGCATTTCAAATTACAAACATAAGAAATAATATTTTATTTGTATCTACAAAATGTTTTCTTATCATATTATATATTGTGAATGAGAGTAGAATTCAAATCAGACATAATTAAAATTTAGCATATGGCCGGGCGTAGTGGCTCATGCTTGTAATCCCCGTGTTTGGGATGTGGAGACAGGAGAATCACGCAGGTTCGAAGACAGCCGTGCTGGCTTAAGAGACCCTGTTTCCAAATAAAAAAATATAAAAGTTGGTCTGGGAGTGTAACCCGGAGGTAGAAGGGTTTCCAGGAACCCCAGTAAAATATATATAGAATTTGAAATGATCAAGAAGTTTGTTTTAAATTAATTCTTTTCTTTTCTTTTTTCTTTTCTTTTCTTCTTTCTTTCTTTCTTTCTTTCTTTCTTTCTTTCTTTCTTTCTTTCTTTCTTTCTTTCTTTCTTTTTTTTGTGGTACTAGGGTTCCTGGAAGCCCTTCTACCTCTGGGCTTTACTCCCAGACCTATTTTATACTTTTTTATTTTTGGAAACAGGGTCTCTTAAGCCAGCGAGGCC
Organism: Muscardinus avellanarius; assembly: GCF_963383645.1. Lineage (NCBI taxonomy): Eukaryota > Metazoa > Chordata > Mammalia > Rodentia > Gliridae > Muscardinus > Muscardinus avellanarius. The sequence goes on from NC_137790.1 coordinate 39,263,603, forward strand.
GACTTTGAACCTGCGCGATCCTCCTTTCTCTGCCTCCCAAGCACAGGGATTACAAGTGTGTGCCACCATGCCTGGCTATTTTAAATGAATTCTAATGCTGGTTTTACTTAATTTAAAAATATTGGCTTTATTCTTGCAAGAAGCAACATGTTGAAAATTTATACCTTTATACTGAATATGTGCAATATTTACATTATAATAATTTGCTTATTATCTATGTTTATATGAGAACTTAGAGGTATTTTAATAGAAATAAGTGTTAATGTTTCTTAATAATACCCTCAATTTTAGTTTGATCTTAATTGCCAAAACACATCAATAACAATATTCAAGGCTAGGGGCAGTGGTGTATATCTGTAATCTCAGTATTTGGGAGACTTAGATTGGAGGATCGAAGGTTCAGGGCCAGCTTCAGCAACTTAACGAGACCCTAAAGAGTGGCTGTGGATATATCTCAGAGGTATAATACTCCTGAGTTCAATTCGCACTACTACCACTAATCCTACTAGTAATATTCGTAGTCAAATTATGATTTACCTTTGTTGCTTAGTATTTTGAACTTCTTTGGTGGTTAAAATGTGCTAAAATGGAAAGAAGAGTGAATTAGAATTATCTTAAAAATGATAGATAATTTTAGATTTTTAACAAAAATGTATTAATTTCTAATTTTTAACTAAAAACTATCCCTTTACCATCTCTCACATATTTTCAGTTTCAAAGTTATACACAGGGCCTTTTAAAAAGGTTCTTTGCATGTGTGTGTGTGTGTGTGTGTGTGTGTGTGTGTGTGTGTGTTCTTTTTATTGGTGAATTGTAGTTGTGCATCTTAATGGAGTACAAGATGGTAGAGGCATACATGCACACATCGCCCAATTAGCCCTTCCCCAATTCCCACCCATCCCCCCCTCCTTCTCATGTTTGGCTTAGTGATTGAATTTGATATGTTTGTGAAAGTACATCATGCCACAAAGTAGGAGAAACCATAAATGAGCAAATAAGGAGACCCAACTGAGATGAATGGAAGGGAGGGAAGAGAGAAAAATGCTCTTTAAAGACTTTTGCAACATAGAATAATATGCCTCTTATTTCACAAGGTACCCAGATTTCATAAGCCCATTAACCTCTGTCATCAGCATTCTACTAAAAATTAATAGGCAACTGCATATATGCTATTCAGTGTTTGACTCATAAAGAAAAGTTTGTAAAATCATGCACAAAATTCCAGAATATTGCTTTTGTCTGATGATTTTAAAAAATCCAAAATAAAGTGAAATTAAAATGCTGCTTAATCTAATTATTGAAAATGAAACATATCCTAAATGTTTTGCATTATACATATCTAAGAATAGTTAAAGTCACTTTGTTTTAATATTTACTCTTCTTTTTAATTGTTAGTGAAGTTAGGTTATCTTATGTATCCAGATTTTAATATGAGGTCAGCCTTATTTCAGTCTATAGCGTGTGGTAATGAGAAGGAAGTACGTTTAGGATTTTTTATTGAGATATATAATATTTTGGGTGATAAATTTTATTGTGGCCTCTTCATACATGCTTATAACAGGGTTTGATCAAATACATTCCACATTACTTCTCTTGTAATCCCCTCCTTCTTCCCTTCCTTTGATCCCCTTCCTCTACACTGTTTTCCGTTTACACTCATTATGTCCTTTTTTCCCCCTCTTTCTCTAGCTTGCATATGAGAGGAAATATTATTCTTGTTGTTCTGAGTCTGACTTATGTCACTTCACAAGTTGCTCTCCCATTTTATCCATTTTCCCCAAAATGACATATTTTCTTTTAAATAAATATATGCTCCCATTTAGGTAACTGGTAACTTTATTTCTTTTTTTTTTTTTGGTGGTACTGGGGGTGGAACCCAGAGGCTTTCTACCTCCGGGTTATACTCCCAGACCTTTTTTATACTTTATTTGGAAACAGGGTCTCACTAAGTTGCTGAAAGCCTCACTAAGTACCTGAGGCTGGCTTCGAACCTGTGCGATCCTCCTGTCTCAGCCTTCCAAGCGCGGGGATTACAAGCGTGCGCCACCATGCCCGGCAACTGGTAGCTTTATTATAAGTCTCTTTCAAGTCTCCCTGTGTTTTACTAGTTGTAGATGAGCAGAGTAACAGCATGTGAAGAAAATAAAATTTAATCTCAAACACTTAATTTCTTCTCTACCTTAAGATCCCCCTTAGGTTGAATAATTAAGCCTCACATTGATAGAGAATAGTCTCTATGGTATGTTTGTATGACCTTGTTATCTTTGCCTCATATTGAATCAGTGCAGGATCCATAATTAGTTGTGATAGGATCAGCAAAAACACTGGAACTGAGCTTCAAGAAAAGTCCTCTCAGAGATTTCTCTGTAGTTAGGACTTAAAGCTCAGTTCATCAGGAGAGGGATGTGTAGAAGACAGTGAATAATAATAGAGGAGCACGGATATCCACCAGGACCTGAATGTATGGGAACAAAGTATAAATTTTGAAGGTGATGTAGAGTCAGATGAGATCACATCCTCAGAGTAAGTGCATATTGATGGTTGTGACAATTTAGCTAAGCAAGGAGGAGGAGAATGCAGGCCTCTGGTTGACACACCCTTGCTCACTCAGGACACTAGAAAAAAATTAGGTCATGATGGCACACTGTCTTCAAAGACAAACTCTGGATGTGGAAGCTACTACAACAGTATATAACGGCCCTAGGTATGGCTACTGACTTCGGTAGTTCTGAAAATAACCTGACTATAGAATGATGAATTGGCACTTTCAATGTTGAATTCAGATGTAACTCAGTAGTTCTTGTTGTCATTAATTGGCTTAAATAGTTCAGCGAGCCTAGAGCTGGTGTGTGATAGGTTTGTGTTTGAACACCTGCTCTCCCATATATTCACTGTGTGACCTTGGGCAAATTTCTTTACCTTTCCAAGACTTAGTTACTGGTATGTAAGATTAGGTAATAATTTCTGTGCCCGTTAATATAGCTCCTGACACTTAAAAAAACAGTGAGTGCTTTTATATGACCATTCATTATGCCACAAGGAAAGGATTTAGGGAAATCTGGATCTTAGTCCATATATAGAAATATTCACATGGAGGATGTTCACATAATGAGGCCTGCTGCAGCCACATTGGTACATTTTATACAGGCCCTTTTACTATTCTTGAACATCCTGCAAACTCTTAAAGTCTTAAATGTTATTTCATTTACATTCACCTGGAATGCTTAAAATTTCAAATGAGGGAACAGCCAATGATGATTTAATAGCCAATTTACTACTGATAAGTTTCGACTTCTGCCTTAACTACTCGAATGCTCTTTTTAATGATGTCCTACTTCTTCTACTCTACAAGTATGATCTACCATATTCCTGTAAATGACAGTAAATGTGAGAAGGAAAATGCTATAAGTTAATAAGCAGAATTTTAAAATGACCCTCCAGAGCAGCAGATGAATTGCTAATTAGAATTATCACTGTTGCCTCAATAATTCTGTTCTAAGGTCTGAATTATGTCAGGACATTAAAAGTAGAAAGTTCATTAATGTTTTTAATGCATATCTATTATTTATAAAGCCTCTATGAGCTGGGAGTATAGACAAGAGTGTATTACTTGCTTCTCACTGCCTGTCTTCCAGGTTTGTTATTCTTCCCTCTAGGGAGAAAGAATAGAATGGGACTGGTGTCTGCAGTCAAATATGCTGAGGTCTAATATCCAACTAGTACATCGCCCTTGTATGACCTTGAGCAGGTGATTTTTCTTTTGACCTTCTTATCTTCATTTGTGAAGATCTGAGATCGTAATTACCTCTCAAATTTTTTATGACTTAAAATAATTTTAAAATACTATTAATGTACAGTTTTAATGTTTAGCAGAAGATTTATTTTCTTTGCATGGTAATGACAATGTGCTTGTTGTCATTGATATAGAGCTTGCTTATCTTTGTCTCAAAGTTTTGTTTATATATTTAGGCAATTCCAGGGACCTAGCTCATTGTGATGACAAGTGTAAGTTGAATTGGAACACACCCACAATCTCATCAGGTTGCTCTTGTACACACACACACACACACACACACACACACACACACACACACACACATATATATATATATATATATATTTTTTTTTTTTTTTTTTGTACTGAGTATCAAACCTGGGGACATTCTATCTTTTGGCTATACCCCCAGCCCTATTCTGCCGGAGCCAGCCGGCAAGAGTATGGGTTCTGAAGTGAGGCGTGAGGATGGAGAATTTTAAATTCTAACGTGGGGGAGCCGCCAGCCTACTATCTCTACTGGTCGACCCCTGTTTGTGGGTCAATATTTCCTACGGGTTGACAACTATGCCTGGGTCAGTATTTTCTATTGCGCCGACACTCCTAGCCAATGTAACTTCTGGGTCAATCTCATCTTTATTGTGCTGACGCCGGGTTTGTTTTTCCAAAGGTATTTATACACAGCTACAGGTCAATCAACATTCTCGTGCTACCACCACCAGAATACAATAAAGACCAATACAAAACACATACATTACAGATAGGCCTATCAGTACCCTCTTGTCATCACCACCTGATACTCTCTCAGACCTCTTTGAACTTTCCATAACCCCAAACCTTGTTGACTCTGGGCGAAGGACAGTCAGCTGAGTCAAAGACACTAATCTAGGGGAAGGCCTTAATGGCTCCCAGCACTATTCTATTTTTTTTTTTTTTTGAAACAGGGTGTTACTAATTTGTAGAAGGCCTCATGAAGTTGCTGAGGTTGTCCTTGAATCTCTGATTTTCCTGTCTTAGACTTCCAACCACTGGGATTTTAGGCATGTACTATTACACCTAGCTTGTACACATCTTTGAGCAGATTAACTGAGAATATACATGAGGGCATAGGGCACACATCACTAACACCTCCTCAACATTGTTTTCATTACAAAGGATCAAAGCAACTGACAAGTCATTGACTTCATATAAGTACATGTGCATGTTCTTGCATACAGGGAATTTTTAAAATTTTCTTTACAGCACTAGTTTAAAAAAATTAAGAAAATTAGAATCATAATGTTTGCATTTCTGAGATGTCAAACATACATTTGCTTCCAAAGACTTACAAATAACAAATTTGTACTATTGTAAGAGTCAAAATTAGTGGAAGAATTAGATAAATTTGATTGTTTGATCAAACTTTTAGAAATTAGCAGTCATCACAAAAAATCATGTGCTTGCATTAGGGGATTTTATTTCATATATGATGTATTATGAGTGGCTTTTAGTAATAAATGCCTGAGTATTTGCAAATCCTGTAATTTTTCTTTTATACATAATGCTCAAAAAATTTATTAGTCTTGAAAACAAAAAGGAATGCTTTGAAAGTATATAAATAAAAATAACCATAAGTAGTATCATCTATCTCTAGAAAGAAGCTAAAATAGTTCAAGCTTGAATATGGCTGACTTAATTAAAATTCAATTAACATTGTTATTGTGTAACTAATGGCTTGAAAATGGCAATGTCATGAGCCATCAATTATGGATTAGTGTAAAAAAAAGTAGGTGCTGCAGAGTGTAATGCCACAATAAGCCTCGGGGTTGTTTTTTTTTAATACATTTATCTGAAGTATATTTGTCAGATTATACCATGGTGTTATAGTTGATTAAAAATGACAAACAATGCCACTAATGAATTGTGGGGTTTTACTAAAAAATTGCTTATAGGTTGTTAATGAGGATTACGTATTTTTTTTATCAAGTAATCTTTTCCAAAACCAAAGTAACTTATTCACTTTTTGTATTATAAATAGATCAAGAATAAAATTTAAAGTCTAATAAAAACTTATATTTCTTATTTTTCTCCAATATATAAACTTAATGGTAATTTTTATACTCTGTGAAATTTTATTTGAATTTCTGGAAATGATAGTGGATTTGGCCCCTATATACGAAAGCTTCATAAGGCTCTTCATAATTTCCCAAACTTCTGTTCCCATCCCAAATTTGTTTCCTTTCCAGCCTATGTTGAACCTTACTTGTTTGTTTATTTATTTGTTTGTTTAGTGTAGGGATTATGTATGTATGTATGTATGTATGTATGTATTTTGTGTGGGGATTAAGCCCAGGGCATTCTACCTCCAAACTACATTCCCAGCCCATTTTACTTCTTATTTGGAAAGAGGACCTTACTAGGTTGCTGATAGTCTCACTAAGTTTCTGGGTCTGTCCTCAAGCCTGTGACCCTCCTGCCTTAGCCCCACAAGTTTTGAGATTGTAGGTGTGCATCACCATGCCTAGTATATTGAATTTTTTTCACTCTTACTTCACTAAATGTGTTCCTACTACAAGCCATCTCTTTTCAAGCTCTCTTCCTGAAGCAATCTCACTTTTTTATTTAGAAATTTTAATATTTTTACCTTAACCACAATTTTTTGCTTTTTCTCAATTTTACAAGTAATGTAAATTAACATATTCAGCTATTGCTTCTTGTACCATTTCGTATGTACTTACACAAGACATAAATATACATTTAAGTATATAAAATATTAATATAACATTGACATTAAAATATTTTACTTTTATTTTATGATAAAAATGAGTGTGTTTAATATGACCATGCATTTATAGAAAAGTCAAAATCAAAAAAAGTTTAATGTTCATTTGATATTTTTAAATTAAAATAACCCTTTCTGCTCTAGAAGATGTATATAACTTTTGTAGTTAAGGATATTCAGTTATTTAAAATCTAAATCTCATTTGACATCTATTGGACATCTATTGGGTTAATAGATTATATAAAGAATCCATATAGAACAAACCACTTTTTATTAATAATACTCTATTCAATTGACTTGCTTTGGGGGGCCTCACCATTTTTTTGAGGGGTTAAGTTAATTTGTTTACTTAGGCTTGATGGCTTTGTGCTGAGAGGTTTCCTAAGGCAAGTACATAGGTGTATAAGATAGATGGCCCTGCTTCTCCGGAAATCTCAGCTGGGCACATTCACTTGACAAATCTTCATGGTAATAAACAGTCAATTTTAGTGAAACACACTGTGAAGCAAATTCCAAAAGTGGGCTTTTCAGGAAAGAGCTTATACCCCTTGGAAAAGTCATCACCTTGAATCCAGGGACACTTCAACATGCAAATAGCCCACTTGAGACAAGGGGGCACCTGTTGTTCTGCCTTGATTATGTCTTAAGGCCTCACTTTCAAGTAAATGAGAGAACAGAAAGAAGGTTTTATTTTGATGAGTTCTGTCCTCAGGGTAATAAAGGCAGAGGGAGAAATGCTGATTGGTATCCATTCATAATGCCTTTTTGGCCATCAGTAATTACAAAATTTTTAATGTCATTTTGAGAAGTGTGTGAGGCATAACTTTTGTTACACACTGACTGTTTTTCCATCATTTCTTAGCCAGAAAACTGAACACTTGAAAGTAAACTTATTTGTTGTCTCTGGGGAAATCAGGAAAGAAAATGCCTAGGAAGAAATTCTTACTCTTATGGTTCTTAGGAAAGCCAAGGCTTTACTAAGGGTGGACATAAGTTAAAACAGAGATATTGGAGAAATACAGTTAGGGTTGTATGGTGTTAAAAGACATTTAATTTGTGGAAGAGTACAGTTAAGGAAGATCACATTCTTTAAAGGCAGAAGGAGAAAGATGACAGAGTTAGAGGGCCTTGGAAAGGGCCTTCAAAGGGTGGACATTGACGGCCACCAGGAGGAGTGGGAGAGAGGCCTGCGGAGAAGAGGCAGAAAGGAGAAAATCGGAAGACTTGAGAACAGCTCCTCAGGCTTACTATACAGAGGATATGATTGTGAAATGCTATCACAGAATGTCTATAAGAGTATCTAAGCTATGCAAAGAACAAGAAAGCCATCAATAAATGGCTTAGGTGTGACTCGCTTTATTTAGTGTTCAATACCATTCATCACTGTCACTTTTTTTATGGATGTATCAACTATTTATCTACCTTCATAAGACTCTTACCCATATTTTTCTTATTTCTGCCTCAAAACTAATTCAAGAATATAATTAATGCCATTAGGTATAAGCTAATTTGGCCTTTGTCTTTGCCATTTCAAATGTATTGACATCTTGGTTTATCTCCAATTTATCTTCAATTTCTTATCTCATTCACAGGAGATTAGGTGCTTTTCTCCTTAGTCAAGGCCAATCTTTTCACATTTACATTTGATCCCAACCCTTTTCTTGTCAACAGGAACTTTACTCTGTGTCTCCCCCATTTCGCTTATCTTTGGCCTCTAACTCTGTCATCTTTCTCCTTCTGCCTTTGAAGAATGTGATCTTCCTTAACTGTACTCTTCCACAAATTAAATGTCTTATAACACCATACAACCCTAACTGTATTTCTCCAATATCTCTGTTTTAACTTATTCACCCACTCTATAGTTTATTTAGTTCTCAAGACTCTAGTTAAGCATCTAGAGTTCAACAGTGACTCCATATTGCCAAATCTGGAAAGAAGTTATTTTCTCTTTAAAAGAGTGCAATTCACTTCCCATCCTGAGATGATTTATCTTGATTTGGCGGAACAGTCTGATGTGGAGTGACTATCTCCAAACCTCCTTGTTCCTGGCAGGTTTAGGGCAATGACAAAGACTTCTAGAGCTGCTTCATGGGTTGGGGAGAGGACATCACTGTAAAAGCTGACCATTGAAAATCTGTCCATTATTTTCCTGAAAATTTTGAAAATACTTTAGTTATTCTTCTCTTGCTACATTCAGCCTGAAATAGGGGTGAAAGTAAATAGGATAGTTTAAGACAAATTTAGCAATTACCTTTGCATTATCAACTTCCTAAGTAAGTAGCATGTCTTCGTGTAGAAATATAACCCAAAGTTCAAAGTAAAAAGGAGATAAATACAAAATGAAGGCAAAGATGCTAAGGTTTTATTCTGCTTTCATTTACCCATCAGGTTTCTGCAGGCCTGACTGGAGAGTCAGTGCTTTTAGCAAAATCAATCTCTAAGTCTGCTCTAATGCCATCTAGATAGTAAAAAAAAATTAAAAAAAAAAATTACATTAGAGTCATGCTTATGAACTTTACCAGCGGGTGGGGCTGAGAGGGAAGGTTGAGTGCCGATGGCCCGAACAGAACCACATGAGCGAGCTGGGAGACGTGTCAAGCAGGATCTTATTTATTTCTCTCAGGCAACCCAATTTAAAGCAAAAAAACCACAAGGGTGATTTCCAACAGGAAACTATTCTAACCTATCAAGCTAAAGGTCACCCTTGCCTGTGCAAAGCACATAACTTGCAGCCAATCATTATCCAATGCATGAGGGGTTCACAAGCACAGAAGCATTATTTGAGCCAATAAGGCTCCACATTACCAAATTGGGTTAGCAGGGGCAAGGAGAGTAGTTATGCCTTCCATATCCGCTTGGCGCTACATGTGGCAGATTCATTCATCGGAAGTTCAGGCGGTTGTGCAGACCTGCTCTGGATGCTACATGCAGCTGATTCATCGGAAGTTCTGTCAGGCGATTGTGCAGATGTCAACACTCTTGGCGCTACCTATAGCTAATTCATCGGAAGTTCTGTCAGGCAGTTTGAGCAGACCTCAACACATTGTATAGCTAATTCATATTTATTGTTTACTCAAATTTAACTCTTTTAGTGGGAAAAATTCCTCTCAGATAACATTCTCCTAAACCTCAGATTAAGCTAAGTGGTCTCCTTGATTCTTCCTAAGTTTCTTTAATACCATTTTCACTACAACAAATAATACAGTCTTTGTATAAGTTTCACAATCCCATAAGAATATTTCTTCAAGAGAAGACCAAGGTGTTATGTTATTTCAGAATCTATTAATGATTAAACCACCATTAAAGATAAATAAAGATTTACCAAACTGATCCAGTTTTCTTCCATACAAGCTAAGATTATTGTGCTTTGTCATTTAAAAGAAAAATAAAAGTTTCTGATCAAATAACTGACATTGAATTGTTGGATTTGATTATCTCCTTTTCAATATCTTCATGGTAATCAAATAGAATAACATTTAGAAATAGTATATTTAACTTTATTGTTTATTGTGTTTCTTGCCAATCAGTCATTTTCTCTCTCTGCTTTTGTGGAACTTGAATTGTGCTCAGGGGCATTCTATCCACAAGCTACACCCTCAGCTCTTTTTATTTTTTGTTTTGAAATAGGGTCTCTAGGTTGCTGAGACGACTCTCTCTACTTTGTTGAGGCTGCCTTGAAATTGTAAACTTCCTGTCTCAGTTTTCCAAGAATTGGGAGTATAAACTTAAGTCACCATGCATAGCAGCCATTGTCTTTTGATTTAACATATTTTTAAAATTTTAATTGGTGGTCATATAATACATCTGTCAAAAGTCTTAACTTGCTGGACGTGGTGGCACAGGCTTCTAATCCCCATGCTTGGGAGGTGGAGACAGGAGGATCGCATAGGTTCGAAGTCAGATGCACTGGCTTAAGAGACCCTGTTTCCAAGCAAAACTATGAAAATAATAAAAATGGGTCTGGGAGTGTAGCCTGGAGGTAGAAGGGTTTCCAGGAACCGTAGTACCACCAAAAAAAAAGTTGTAATTTAATTGTTTCTTTTCTTGATGTTATATGCATTTTAAATCACTTGTGTTAATCTGAACTGTCTAAATATAAGACCTCTGTAAGGAATAATTCCCCCATATTAATAGTTCAGAAACTGATGTTGATGTTGTTGCTTTCTGAAGAAATATGGTACATTTTGATAAACCAAATCATAGAAGTAATTAATCAAAGAAATTTGAGTAGACATTTATTTGAATGAAACATTTTTTCTATGGAAGTACATAACTAGAATAAGGGGGAAAAGATTTATAAAATATCTTTAGCAGATTATGAGCAATGAAAGCAAATTGAGCTGGGCACAGTGGCACATGTTTGTAATCCCAGCATTTGGGAGGCTGAGACAGGAGGATTGCAGTTCAAGGACAACCTCATCTACTTATTGAGGCCCTTTGCAACTTAGATCCTGTTTTAAAATAAAGAATAAGCTCTTCCTTTGTTTTTCTTTCTCTCCTCCTCTATCTCTCTCTCCCTCTCTGTCTCTTTCTTTCTTTCCCTCTCTCTCCCTGGTTCCCTTCAGCTGCAACAATCCCTTCCCAATAAATCTCTTGGCTATAAAAAATAAAGAAAGAAAGAAAGAATAAGGCCAGGCATGATGGTGCACACTTGTAATCCCCACGCTTGGGAGGCAGAGACAGGATGATCGTGCAGGTTTGAAGCCAGCGGCTCTGGCTTAAGAGACCCTGTTTCCAAATAAAAATATAAAAAAATAGGTCTATGCATGCATGCTATGCATGGTGACTTAAGTTTATACTCCCAGTACTTGGAAAACTGAGACAGGAAGTTTACAATTTCAAGGCAGCCTCAACAAAGTACAGAGAGTCTCAGCAACCTAGAGAGACCCTATTTCAAAACAAAAAATAAAAAGAGCTGAGGGTGTAGCTTGTGGATAGAATGCCCCTGAGCACAATTCAAAATATAAAAAAAATATAAAAAAGTAGCCCGGAGGAAGAAGGGCTTCCAGGAACCCCAGTACCACCAAAAATTAATAATAAATAAATAAATAATAAAAGATAGGACTGAGAAGGTAGCTCGGAGCTAGAATGCCCCAGTACTACAAAAAAATAAAAAATTAAAAAAATGAATAAAAGCAAATTTAATCTGCCCTTCTATATCACTTTTTTATTTTTGTTCATTTTGTTTAAAACTTCTAATATATGATAGTTTCACCTAAAAAATAGAAAAAATAGATTCTCTGGTAAGAAAGAAAGCAAAAAGAGATATTGAAATGTTATCTTTAAGACATCAAAAGCTTGGTATCAGACAAATGAAACTGTTACGTGAGATTATCATTTTTAATTTTTGATAAATTGCTATAATACTAGATGTCAATCACTAAGCCAAGCATGGGAGGGGGGGATAGGGAGAGAACGGGGTGGGGATCGGGTGGGGGCTGACTGGGCAATGTGTGCATGTATGTCTACAAAAGTATGTATCCCACTATGATGTATGAATACAGTGCACCAATTAAAAAATAAAATAAATTAAAAAAAAACTTCTGTTTTATCTTATAGGTATTCTATGTTCTCATAATGTTACCCAAAGTTAATTGTGTTTAGATCTTAGGTATATTATAAGCAGAGTCACAGTAAAAATTGCCCCAATGTTAGGTGAGGAAGGAGTTGTTCATGATACAGTCGCAATAGAGCAATGTTTGAGCTCAGTTCTGTGGAAACAATGAGTGGGAGGTGTCTTAGTGGGATGAGATGAGCAATTGGAAAAATGATGAAAGATATTAGTTGAGAAGTCAGTCATTGAGAAAAAATGATCACAATGACTTATTCCTCAAGTTTGTGAGAGATTTTGTCCTTGATTTGGCTGCATTTGCTTACTGGAAACCATCTAACTTAAGTACTTACTTTCCCATACAGACTAAGAGACAGAGGCACCAGTTTCCTTGATTATTACATTTTAGAGAATGCTTCCCAGATACTTGAGAAGACACTCCTCCCTTCTTAACTGGCAAGAAATTACTTAGAAAGATTTACAAGCTGGGTGTGGTGGTTTGTGCCTATAATGCGGGTACTTAGAAGGCTAAGACAGAAAGTCCATAGGTTTGAGGCCAGCCTCAGCAACTTAGCAAGGCCTTCAACAACTTAGTGAGACTTTTTTTCAAAATAAATTAAAAAAAATAAATTACGGCTGAAGATGTAACTCAGAGGTAGAATACCCCTGGATCTAATTCCCAGTGCTCCCCCCCTCACACACACAAAGGAAAAGTAGTCTGAAAATATCCCAAAGGGACAGTGAAAGAATTTGTAATTACATGCTTTCTAAAGTAAATTCTCTAAGAATAGGAAGGTCAGAACCCAGAGTCAGCAAGAATCTGCTGAATGTTTAATCAAGCCTCAAGCTGAGGAAAATATTAAGACCATCTTAGTCAATGAACCTATTAAGAATGTTCAAATCCCCTAGAAACACATTAAATAAAGGAAAATTGCCTGTGGGTTCATTTTGTTATCATATCTGGCTCTGTCTAACAGAACTCAAGCATCAGTTTGGAGGAAGGTAACATCATAAACAAAATTATATATATGAAGAAATGACAGTTTAACATTTCATGTGACTTTGCATATTTAAAAAAAATATATGTAAAGATATCTAGGTGGGTGACATTCTAGTAGATGTGACAATGTTTTAAAAAAGGATTGTGGAGAAAACAGGAGACATCAGAAACTTGGAAGTTCTTCAATCATTTACCTAAGCAAATGCCTTCGTGACTGATGAGCCTTCTGCCTGCCAGTGTTTCCAAACTTCAATCTTAGGGAATTTAAAATGAGTGAAAGAAACACTGCATTATTTTAATAAGGATGATGTCAGCATTAAAAAAAAAAAAAGAGTAGTTTGCACTTTTTAAATTCCGCAAAAGTGAATTTCACTTAAAAATCTCTAACAATTTTAAAGAGAAAGGTGTCTTTATTTTCCCCCCAAACTGAAGGCCTCACACATGTTAGGCTAGCACTATTTCACTTAGCTAACAACCCAGCCCAGTTAAGACTTCCTCACCAAAATAAAATTAGCAGTAATAGGCTACTATGCTCAGCCTTTTTTAAAAACCTCTTTTTCTTTGTGAGATACTAAATCACTCTCACTTAATACATCATTTCTTGGGCAGAAACATTATCTTAAAAAGCCTTAATTAAAAGCAAGTTTAACCAATGTATGAAAGGGTTAAAAGCTGAAATTTGCAATTGGCTCTGCGTATGGGTTCATCCATTTATATATATGTATACACATATATACACATATATTATATCCTAACTTTCATCGTTAGAAAAATATTTCATTTTAACCAAAACTTAAAACTCCTTTTTTCTCTAAATCTAGAATATAATAGTGAAAAGATTACATTTTGCTTTTTTTTGGGGGGGATTGTATAATGTTCACAGTATCTTTACTATCTATATTTCCTTAACACATATATTTCTTTATTTTCTGACTATGTGCAGGGAAAATGAGAGTTTGTAAGCCATATGTATACTACCATAAACTATCATTTAAGGAAATAATAATGGTGTCCATTTTCTTGAGCAGCATTTAATACTATTAAATTTGTATTTAATGTCACTGTATTTGGGTAGTTCTGCCTTTGATAAGACTCTCAAGAATTTATATGTAGTGTTTTTCTTGAAATTTTCCTAACTGGGATGGATATGTATATTACTTTCTTAACTAAAAATAACATCCCATTACTATATAAAAGGTTTTGTTTGGGTTGGAAACACTGTAAAGGGACAAAAGTCATATTCTCTATGTTTAGAATATGAAAGTAAGTAAAAATAAAGAAAAACAATATATTTTGACGTTAAAAGTCCAGTGGGAAAAAAGTCAGAAGCATATTTTGTTCTATTGTGAATATTTAAAACTTTTAAAATAAAATATTTTGCAAAATTTTTATGTAATTTTAAAAGATATTATGTCTGTTTTTGTTTCTAAGCTTACCTTGGTCTTATGTTGTACTACAAAATATGCTACTATTATGAACCCACTAAGTTAATAGTCATAATGACATACAGCCTTAAATTTAAAACATTGCTGATTGTTTTTAGCCTTTACTTAATTTTATAGCACTATAAATATGATAAACGATTATGATATAATATGATAAATTTATATTTTTCCAAGAGAAAGTTAATAATGTGAAAAATTAGTTATACTATTTTTGGTTATTATATATGTTACCTTATCTTCCCTGCTTGTTGTTATTTTTAGGTGGTGAAATCATATTACTGTCAGTTATTCTGTTAACTCATTTTTGTAGTGTAGTAAAAAAGCACCTGGATCAAGAGTTTAAAAAAGCTAATTTCATTATGCAAATAGCTATATAGCATGTGCGTGCATTGCCTGTTATTTGGATAGTATCTGTCAAGAATATTATGATTTCATTATGCAACACACGGTGTTATTCAGAGAAAATTATTTTTAAGGATGATATATAGTAGATTCATGATGAACTATAAGTGGCATGAATTGTCCACATTTTAATTTTAAAACACATGTTAATATTGACATTTATCATGGTAAATCTACTTTCAAAGCATAACAAATGAAAAAAAAAAAAACAGCCTTCATACTTCTAATGTATAGAAAACATAAGCCGGCCGTGGTGGCGCATGCTTGTAATCCCAGTACTTGGGAGATGGAGACACAATGATCTCAGGTTTGTGGCCACCCTTAGCTACTTAGTGAGGCCCTCTGTTACTTAATGAGACCTTGTTTCAAAATAAAAAATTAAAAAAAAAAGAGGGCTGTGGGTGTAGCTGAGCGGTAGATTGCCCCTGGTTTCAATCCCTAGTACCAGAAAAAAAAAAGAAAAAAAGAAAACATATGTACTATGATATATTTATTTTTGTTGATTTCCTTCTAAATAATAGTATGCTTCAATGGACTATACATATGAAAGGGCCTTTTAAAAACTTTATTGGTGCATAATTAACAGTGGAATTACTTATGCCAGATCTATACATGTATATAACGTGATTTGATTATTTTCTGCCTCCAGTGCTTCTCCTTTCACTCTTTTCTACTCTCCCAAACCCTTTCCTCAACTCTACTGGTCTCCCTTTTATTTTTATGAGGTCTCTTTTTGAATTTACTTTTCTCTCTAGCTTCCAGATATAAGAAAGAACATATGCCTTTTGAGTCTAAAAATTTTTGCTCTTTAGTTTCATTCATTTGGATAAACTTTTGCAAAACAGAAATTAGGTCTATGTAATTTGAATTCTTAAAATTCTATCTTTAATCAAAAATTACAAGTCTCAGTAAAATATGTTCCAAGGATATGCAGAGTTGTTGGAATCTGTGCTATGATGAATGCCCCATTGTCGAAATTTTAACTTCAGGTGAAGAATGATGTTACATGATTGGTTCTCCGTGTGTTAAATAGGAGCCCAATTAAGAGAAATGGCTTCTGGGCCACGTTAGATTTTTTTTTCAATTTTCAAAAATTCATTCCTGAATTCCATATGGATTTAATCAATGATTTATCTCTAATTCTCTTCGGAGGAGATTGAATCATAACTCTACATCTTAAAATTCCGTAGGCTTGATATGTTTTTGTAGTCATTTTTATGCTTTTTTTTTTCACAGAAGTCTGACATCTTCCTGGGCTCTATGATTTAGACCATACATTTCTCCTGGAAAATTGCGGCCCATGAAGTATGTTTATTTATAAAAAGTCGTTCAACATTGATACATTTATCATAACTCTGGGTGATCTTTTAGAGTCTTCTACAAAACACGTAGTCAAATGCTATCTATATTTTCACTGTCCATTAGCTTCATGTGACATTTATATTTAACTAATTAAATTCAATGCAACTGAGTATTTAGTTTATCCATGGTGCCAGCACTATTTTAAGTCCTCAAGAACCATGCACAGCTAGTGATTATAGTGGTATCTTACAGATGCAGAACATTCCCATCAGTTCAGATGGTGCTACTGAACAGCACTTGAATTTTTCTTATTGATGAATAATGTAACTATATTTGAGATTTAAAATCTGTGTCAGTTCTCCACAGTGATTTCAAATATCAAAATTGAAACCAGAATCTAGCTCTTTTAACACTAAGTAAGATACTTTTGGAGAGTTTGTTTATCCCAAAAATATGGGCCATAGATAATGCATGGTTTTTGTTTTCATGTTTATTCTTCATTGATTTTACAACATGAGAAAAATTTGTAATCAAGTTCATTTATAAAAAGAAGATAAGTATTAGGAGTTCCAGAAGTTATATTTAATTCTTGACTTAAAAAAGGGTATAATTATATCTAGATTATTCGATGTGATCTTAATAAAGATGCTCATTTAAATACTGCATATTTTAGTATCTTTTCTGAGCTTAGCAATGAGGGATAGTATAATATGTAAGCATAGTGAGTTTAATTAGTGTATCAAATGTCTTAGATTATTTTGAAAAACTAGTGACTAGCTAGAAGGTGGATGCATTGTTAAGATAGATTACTTACGTTTTCTTATGGTTTGGTTATGGAATGCTCCCTAGTAAAGCTCCCACAAAGTAAAAAATAGGATGCTCTCCCTAATATGTAAAACCTAGGGAGACAAAAAAGGTCATAGGAGAAACTCTAGACAAAGGAGAAACTTTAGATGAGTAAATAAGGGGACCGAACTGAGGGGTTAAAGAGTGGGGAAGATGGAAATTCCAAAATGTAAATGATATATACTCACAAACATATCAAAGTCAATCACTAAGCCAAACATGAGGAGGAATGAGGCGGAAGGAATGAAGTGAGATTTGTGTAAGGGCTCAATAAGTGATGTGTGCATGTATATCTCTCTACCATCTTGTACTCCATTAAGATGGATGACTACAATACACCAATAACAAAATAAAATTTTTTTTTAAAAAAGATCTTCCTGTTAGTTGGTTGGATGATTTCTATTAGAAAAAACATTTTTTTTTGTGGTACTGGGGGTGGAACCCACGGGCTTTCTACCTCAGGGCTATACTCCCAGCCCTATTTGATATATTACTTTGAAACAGGGTCTCACTAAGTTGCTGAGATCCTCACTAAGTAGCTGAGGCTGGCTTCGAACCTGCGAGATCCTCCTGTCTCAGCCTCCCAAGAGCGGGGATTACAAGCGTGCGCCACCACGCCCGGCTAGCAAAAAATATTTTAAAAATAAAGATGAAAAAGAATTTATGAGAACATATTTGGTTGATTTCTTTTAAGTATTGAGTCTCCTCATTATATAATAACTAGGAATCAAGTATCAGAATGTACTGGGGATTTAAATGGGAAAGTAATAAGAGTGAATATACCAGGTTAAGTTAGCTGTTAGAACATATCTACAGATCATGTTCACTGATTCCTATCTTTAAAATTTTGTGAGTTTCAGATTACTTATTTGAGGACTAGCTCAGTTAAAACTGGTGGCTTTACTCAAATAGTTTCATAAGGACACACATCTTTATTCATGATCTTTCCGGTCTAATGAAGAAATCAGTCAAGGGATAGCACTGAAGGACTGTAAAATAACATCAATGTATTGTTACAACATGCAATTTTATCACATCAAATTAATTTTATAAACAAAGTAAAAGTAATTGGCATTTTATTAAAATATTCCTAAACTTGTCCCTGTCTTACAACTTGTGCCAGTGTTTTACTCTTGTAGTAACTAATGCAAGACATGGAATATAATGTATCACAAAAATATTAGAAATTTAATTAGATTTCTGAGTCCCGATGCATTATACTTGTGTTTTTTTTTTAATACTGGGGATTGAATCTAGAGACGTATTACCTCCCATCTATATTCAGTCCTATTTTATTTTATTTATAGTTTGTGCTTCTTAGGATTGAACCTAGAGGCATTCTACTTTTAAGCTAAAACTCCACCCTTTTTAATTTTTTGTTTTGTTTTGTTTTGAAACAAGGTCTAGTTAGGCTGCTGAAATTCTCACTAAGTTGCTGAGGTTGCTCTTGAATATGTGATCTTCCTATCTCAGCCTCCCAAGTAACAATTTATTAATTATGTGTGTTCCTGGATATTGAATCCAGGGGCATTTTACTCCTGAGCTACACTCCTGACCCTATTTTATTTTATTTTATTTTGAGACAGGGTCTTTCTATGTTGCTGAGAGTCTTGCTATGTTTCTGAGGCTGTCCTCAAATGTGCAATTCTTCAGTGTTAGCCTCTCAAGTATTGGTATTAGAGGCATGCACCACCATGGCCGACTATGCTCCAGCCCTACTTTTTATTCTTTATTTTGAAACAGGGTCTCACTGAGTTGCAAAGGGCCTCACTAAGAAGCTGAGGCTGTCCGCAAACCCGGACCCTCCTGTCTCAGCCTCCCAAGTACTGGGACTACAAGCTTGCACTACCACACCCGTCTTAATTATGTTTCTCGATGAATAGCTAATGGCATATTTAATGCCTGAAGATAACTTGAAAACAATTATAATTGGTTTTTAATAGACTTTACTATTTATATATTTAAATGTTATTTAAAATTATAGTTTCTCAATACAATTTTTTAATAATTAAACGTAGAGTAATTATGATCTTCACAATAAAATTATTTTTCACTGTAATAACATTTAGAATCCCCCCATCTCAGGATCTGTATTTTACAAATTGAGGTAAACCATCACTAGGTGACAAGTTTGTTTTTAGTTGAGTATTTATTATTTATTTATTTATTTATTTATTTTTGTGGTATTGGTTTGGAACCCAGGTGCCTTCAACCTCTGGACTACACTTCCAGACCTATTTTATATTTTATTTGGAAGCAGGGTCTCACTATTTTGCTGAGACCCTCACTAGGTAGCTGAGGTTGGCTTCGAACCTACGCGATCCTCCCAAGTACTGAAATTACAAGTGTGAGCCACCACGCCTGGCTGAGTAGTTACTTATTTAAATTAAACCATTTAGAAGAACAAACCATAATGTACCTAATAGTGCAAGTCATAATAATACAAAATAGAAATGATGTCTTTAGACAAGCAACCATTACTCATTCTTTTAAAAGTTAATTTTCTGTGTAAATACTACCCTTCAGGTGCTAGGGCAAAAATAAATGGAATACTTAATACACAAACTATAAAATAAGAGAAATAACACAATAAAATAAAAAAGTGAGAACAACTTAACTTGTATTTTACCTCAGTCACTATTTTTCATTTTGAGAATCCTCCAAATATACTTATAGATTTGAAAAATCTCAATTTGTGTTGTACACTACACTTTTTACTTTACTATTAATGGTCCAAGTTACACATGCAAGATTCCTGGTACGGTTTTGTTCTTTATTCCTACAGTTAGCAAGTTAAACTCTTTTCTGGGTCATGTGTGTTTTCTACCACTTGTCTCAGCTTCTCACCAAAGTAACTTGTATTTTTACGTAAGAAAAATCTGATAAACATACCTGTATACGTATCACAAGGTTTATACACATTGCTCTGCCACCACCTGTGAACTTTGTTCTCGTTTATCTGGTTTTGATTATCCAATAAAAACAATTTGAACAAACAAGTAAAATAACAAACAAGTGTGTATAATATATGGTAGACTAAAAACCAGTCCAATCTGTTTTATGGCACTTTCATTCTATAGATGAGTTAGCACATCTTTATGTCACATTAGAGGTATGTTATTTGCCTAGCTCCGTATGTTAACAAACAGGGTTAATTGCCCTGTTTAATTTGTTTGTTGAATACAAACCTAGTTGGTACTGCTAGAAGAAAAATTTGATATACTTATCCTAACCAAAATGTATTTACAGAATATTTTACTTTAAACTGCTAAGTAGCATTGTTTTCTTCTCAGTTTTACTATAGCCTTTCTGTTGTTTAAAAAAAAATCTTATTGTCACAAAGATGAATTGCCTACATCCAGGAAAAGTTGCAAATATAGAAGCAGTGGAGTATTCAACCAATCTTTTTAGCAGAATGTCCAAAGTTTCTAATTAAGGTTAGACCTAAGTATCATGTAAATTTATTCAATCTAATATTGATGAAGTTAGATACAACATAGTGATTTATTATGCAGTACTTCTACAAAGTTTTCAAGTTAAAAAGATTAAGTGTGGCTGTATTAAATAATTGGTCATATGGAGTATGTGGATGGAAATAATTTATTTTAGTCCTAATAACAGAGGTATTTTAAATTAATTATGAACTTATGAAATCCATCGTTTTTTAGGGAAGACTTTAATCTTATCTTATCATCCACCTGGAATTACTAATAGAAAGTTAATATTGTTGACCAGTGTTTCTTTTTATAGTTTTAGTCAATTTATATAAACTCTTATGTAACATTATTAATGTGCAATACTTTATCTTGAATTTAACAGGAAGTTGAAATAATTTAATTTAGTTATATTAAAATAATGAAGTGCTATTAAATTACAACAGCAGAAAATGCTCTTTTCACCCAGAAATTGATGTATTTTAACAATTAGACTGTGAGGACATGTAAATATTTCTATACCTATAACCACATGTCCAAATAAGAACACAATTTATTGAAAACATTTGCTCCTTTTTATTTACTGACTTATACTACACCTCCTAAAATATTGTAAATTTCACTCATTTATATAGTAATTTCTAGTTTCAATGTGCAATAACCTCTATCAAATAAAGGAGACAAATATTTTATACATATATTGTAGACAAGAAATGGAATGAATAACAAGATATTTATTAGGCACTTTGCATACATTACCTTTGGTCCTCTCAATATTGCAACAGTAGAAATAAGTTAACTAAGCATGCTTTTTTGCCTTATATCATCATGGCCCTTTTGTAAAGTGATGACTCCTTCACAAGGATCTAAGGAAAATATTTTTCTTTTAGCGTGTCTTTTTATCCTTTTTAAAATTTATTGGTGTCTTATATTCATACATCTTAATGGAGTTCAAAATGGTAGAGGCATACATGCACATATCACTAATTTAGCCTTCTCCACTTTCTACCCACTTCCTCTCCCCTCTCTCCTTTTCATGTTTGTTTTAGTGATTGATTTTGGGGTGTTTGTGAATGTACAACAGGTACATTAGGGAATTTCCCTCTTTTTCCATTGAATAACCCACAGATAGGTCCCCTTCTTTGCTCATCTATGGTTTCTCCTTCTTAGTCTAGAGTTTCTACTATGACCTATTTTCTCCCTAGCTTCTGAATATTAGGGAGAACATCTGTTTACTTATTTTTGTGCCTTACTAATCTTACTTAGCATAATTTTCTCCAGTTTCATCCATTTCCCTGTAAATAACATAATTTTGTTCTTTATGGCTGAGTAAAATTTCATTGTGCACATATCCCATAGTTTTGTAATCCATTTATTTGTTGATAGACATCTCGGCTGGTTCCATAGTTTGGCAATTTTGAATTGTGCAGCTATGAACATAGATATCCATGCATTGGTTTGGTAGTTTGGTTTCTATTCTTTTGGGTAGATACCCAGAAGTGGTATTGCTGGATCATATGGTAGGTTCATTCCTATTCTTCTGATGATCCTCCAGACTGCTTTCCAAAGTGGTTACACTCATTTGCAGTCCCACCAACAATGTATTAGAGTTCCCACTTCAAAACCTTGCCAGCATTTGTTGTTGTTTGTGTTTTGAATGATTGCTAAACTAGTTAGAGTTAGGTGGAATCTCTGGGTAGTTTTGCATTTCTTTGATTACAAATTAAAGCACTCTACTTTTAACCTAATATTTAACTTTAATAATATGTTTCTTTTGAATTGATGCATTCTGACTGAAGGAAATATCTACTGTTACTTCCATAGAACTAAATTTTATTAAATAACTCTTATATCTGTGTTACCAATGGGGAAATTTGAAAAACTCAGGGCAGTGGAGACACACAGAATAATCAGATAAATTGAAATTATGGCACAAATAGATAAATAGCACCTCAGAACAAAGTTTTGAGATAAGAACTATGTCATGTGTCTAAGAAAATAACATTTGAAATGTGATTTTGTTTGTCTTAGAAATACTACTTATGACAAAAAGAAATATTATTTATGTTGAGAATGTGGTTCTGACATGTAATTTAGCAAGACTGGGTCTCAAAATAAAGTTTAAAAAAATAAAAAAAAGACTGGGTGTGTAGCTCAGTGGTAGAATGCCTCTGGGTTCAATTCCCAGTACTTCCTACCACACAAGATTGATTTCCGATTTCTAGTAACTTGACAAGGCTCTTAATTTTTTCTGGTCGTTTGACTTTGGACTATAACAGCACCTGATCCCTGCCTATTAGAGCAGAGTGCTCTATAACTGCTGAAGAAAATTTTTAACTGGGTTCATAGAGTCTAAAGTAATCCACAGTGAGGTGGCACATTGAAGCTAGTTTCAAAAAATAAGTGAAGAGTTTCATGATTACGTTAATAAACAAAAGTTTAAATAAATGGTAGCAAGTAAGAAAGAGTTGACCTGGACTTCAGCTAACAGATTCTTTTTATGAAATTATCAATTTGGGTTTTTTTAATTGGGTAAATTTTACTCTACAACTTATCTTCAAGTATCCTTGTAGTATTTTACCATTGGCTCATTTGTAAGTTAATGAGATATGAATTAATCTATTATATATGTTTAATTTAAGAGTCATTTTACAAACCTAGAAAATTTGATTATCATAGACATTAAAAAGTAGTGTATTTTAGAAATTAGTAATTTGAACCTTCTTAAAATTATGAAGATCCAATAATATATTGTCTCAATTATGGAGATGTCATTTAGACATTTTTTTTTTCAGTACTGAGAATAGAACCCAGGGGAATTCTACCTCAGAGCTTCACCCCAACCTCTATTTTTTATTCTTTATTTTGAAACAGGATCTCACTGAGTTGCAAAGGGCCTCACTGAGTAGCTGAGGCTGTTTGAGAACCTGGATCCTCTTGTCTCATTCTCCCAAATGCTGGGATTACAAGTGTGCTCCACCATGCCTAGCAAGACAATTTTTTTTAATCAAAAAAACCAAAATGCTCATTTGTATCACAGATAATCAGAAATCAACCTAAGGGATGATTTTTCTTCTAGGAAGCCGTCATGGTATTATATAAATGTGTTACTATCAGCCGGGCGTGGTGGCACACACTTGTAATCCCCAAGCTTGGGAGGCGGAGATAGGAGGATTGTGCAGGTTCAAAGCCAACCTCGCTGGCTTAAGAGACCCTGTTTCCAAATAAAAATATAAAATATAGGTGTTTGGGAGAGTAGCCCGGAGGTAGAAGGGTTTCCAGGAACACCAGTACCATCACCACCAACAAAAAAATGTTACTATCAATTGATAAGTCATTATTTTTTGAGCTATTTATATTTACAACAAATTTTGTAATTTTATCAAGGATAGGTACACTTCCGTACCCCTATATAAAAAAGTTCTGTTTCAGAGACCTTTTATAATAAAAAAATTAGTGCCAAATTAAAAGACTGAGGTAAGGATGGAACACTCCTTTAATCCTAGGACATAGGAGGCTAAGGTAGTAGGATCACATGTTCATGGCCAGCCTCAGCAACTTAATGAGACCCTCAGAAACTTAGTGAGACCCTGTTTCAAAATAAAAAATAAAATAAGTCTGGGTATATAACTCTGAGCTCTGGATTCAGTCCATAGTACAAAAAAATGAAATAAAAGACTGATAACTATTTCCTCTGTCTATCAATGGTAATGTAAAACTCTGGAAACAAGTGCAATCACAACTTTAAAATTTCCTATACCTTATTTCTTCTCTATCATGTTTATTATAATAAGCTATAATCAGGCTGCTGTGTTATGTGGATTACTTAGATTTACTTTTCTTTTTATTGGTGCCTTGCAGTCATATATATTAATAAGGTACAAGATGGTAGAGACATACATCCACACTTCACTTATTTAGCACCTCCCCAATTCCCACCCCACTCCCTTTTCTGTTGGCACAATGTAATTCTTTAATGTAAACATAAATTTAGTCATAATAAAATATTATTGCCCTCAAAGGTATAATGATGTATCATTTCAAAAACCCCTTGCAATCAAAAGCACATGCAGTTAATCATTGTTATAAGAAATTAACAACTGCCACCATATTTTTAGAGATGAGGAAGACCAACTTTCATAAGTTTAAATCACTAGATCCAGAATATGAGTTTTTCAGTTTTCTTCCTAACTAAATACACCTTCCTACAGCATAGGCTATGACTAGAAATAAATTTTAAATATGATAGTATTATATATTGCTGAAAAGTGTTCTTTTGAATTAGGAACAATATTTTGATGAAACTTAATTTATACATTTAAGTTTATTTTTCATATTTTTATCATTGACAAAGAAAAACCTATTAACAAAGGCATTGAATTTATATCACTGATTTTTAAAGTGCCTGTTTTTTGTTTAAAGGTTATTGTCACTACGAAAATATTTTAATGCATATAAAGGTTTGTATCTTCATCAAGGAAGAAAAACTGCCCTAGAGATTTATAGCAGTTACAAATCTCATTTTGAACGTGTAGCTATTTAACTATTAATGTATTTTATTGCTAAAATTGTTTCAAGTATGATAGCTTGTACATTTGGGTAGAAGACTTTTAGAAGCAGGAAGAGAGAGGTGTTGGTAGTGACTGGAATGCTTTATCCTATTCTGAGGAACATCCTAATTGCCTTTCATGTTTACCTGAAGGCATGTTGGTCAGTTATGAGGAACTGACAAGGTTAAAGGAAGAATAATATAAAGAAAACAGAAGAGCTGGGAGTTGTAGTGAGATACATCCTCCCAAATATAGCTTTCATTTGTTTCCTAATAATCTAGTGGAAATTAGGTACTGAGTATTCTGCATGCGTATGTGTGTGTTTGAACAGAATTATACTTTTTTCTAAGTAGTATGAGAACTTAATTTTTTTTCTATTAATTTCACCTTAAACTACATGATGTTGAAGAAGCCTGAAAATACAGGATTGTGTTTTTAAGTAGTACATTATTCATAGTCTAAAAATATGCTCAATATGTTTTTCTTCAATATATAGATACATTTTGGGGTAGAGTACTTCTATATTTCAAGCAGTATTTCTAAAAGCAATAAATACAGTATTTCTTTATTTTTCTAATTATATACTCTGAGACATTTATTATTGCTTTTTTTGTGCTGGAGATGGAACTCAGCGCACTTATAACTCAAGTGCTGCGCCATTGAGCTGAGACTCCAGCCATTTACTGCCTTTAAAAAATAAAATAAACAATTTGACTCTAGATGCAAGATTAACTATCCTGTAATGGTAAGTTAAAAAAATTTGTTGAGCACATTATATAAGAATGTAAATAACCTTAAGGAAATAAGCTAATTTTATCCATTTAGTAACTAATTAGTACAAAATTTCGTATTTGAACAGCTTATCATCTTCTAAACCAACCTTATTTTAAATAACTTCACAGACAGACAAAAATACATTATGAACATGCTACATTTTGAAATTTTGTAATCATATAAATTGTGAGGTTCAGTTCAGTTTGCATGAATTGAACAGCATGCTGCTGTGGCCATAGAGCACGCTTTATATATTATAGAAATATGCAAATAATGTACTTGTACAATTAAGTTAAAAAACAATTAAGTAAAAATATAAACATCTCTTTTTTTCACCACCTCATTGTGAATTATATTGTGGTATCATAACACAAAAGTATAAGTAATTAATCTAGTTTACAGAGGATGTCTTTGGAATTATTTTTATTTTGCTTTCCTGAGGGTACAGTACATCATTAAGATACCGATTAAACCAAAGGAGTGGGTTTCTTTTAATCCATGTGTTCAAAGAAATGAACAATTGGGATTTTTTTTAATTTCTCAAACTGAGAAAACTTATTTTTAATATAACAATAACACGTGAACTGTTTCATGAAAGTTTCATCTTTTTACTCTTTCAGGACTGTTGCTTGTATTGTTGTCAAAGATATTTTTCCAGATCATAGTAGCTTAGAAGAATATATTTAGAGGAAAAATTAAATACAAATACAAATGCATAACTTTTAAAGTTGTAAGCTTAACAATACAAGATGTTTCTCACTACATATACAGGGTATTCTTGGGATTTTATAATGGAAATCAAATTTCAACTATCTGTTTTCTGGTGTTCATATACATCATATGAAGGTAGAGAGGAATGGGAACAACATGTAGGCAGGACTTTGTTTCTCCCCAGATCCTAACCTACTCTCTCACATTCCTCATACATGTCTTTGAGACTGGTATTGATAATTTTGTACATATGCATAGAATTCTTTGATTTATTACTTAAGTTTAGGTAGTCATTATTTAAATGTGCAATAATTAATAACAGAAATAATTTTTCTGATTTTAAAGAATATATAATAAAGCTTATCATAATTATAGCCTTAGAAGAATTTGATATCATTTTAGAATACAAAAATTTTTCTCAATCCAAATTAAATAATAACAAAATAAATATGATTATGAATGCATTTTTATGAAAATCCTCATTAAGTAGCTGAGGCTGGCTGCAAACTGTGATCTTCTTGTCTCAGAGCCTCTCAAATACTAGGATTATATGCATGCGCCACCAGGCCCGGCTCTTGAATATTTTTTATAGAATATTCAAATAAAGAACTATTTGTATTCTGTTATATGCATTTAAACATTGTTTTTTCTTATATATGAATATACATTCATAGACATATTGCAACAGATGGGGTAATCTCTATGTTTACCTCTTTCTACCTAATCAGAAAGAATAGGTGATATTTATCTTTGTAATTTGTGGGCTGGAATAGATTTTGGTTACCAGTACTTCAGCAGGTGGGGTTGGAATTCCTTGGTAAATCATACCATTTCTTAAACATATAAATGCATTCAATTTTTATTCAGTGTCTTTTGGGTCTATTGTTGATGGCACATTATAATTATTCATCATAGCAAGGTTCATAGAGAGAAATACATACATGCACGTGGCATTCATTGTATGTTTCCTTCCAGTGCTCACCCCGCTACAGCCTCACCATGGATCGAGACATACAGCTTCATGTACGAACACAAAGGATTATTTAAATAGATTTGTACTAGTCTTTAGCTTGTGTATCCTCTCCTCAGCAGGGAGAGCTGTACCTACATACTTTCTCAGCAGTATCCTAGAATTCATTTTTTACAGTTTTGCTCCTAGTGTTGGATTACAGAGTCTTTTCAGTAGTGAGAAAGATGATGCTTTTAGAAATGAGGTAGGACCAGACAGGCATGGTGGCATACACCTAGAATATCAATTATTGGGAAGTTGAGAAAGAAGCACCTCAGGTTTAAGATCAGACTCAGCAAGTTAGTGAGACCCTATTTAAAATGTAAAAATAAGTAAAAGAAACTGGGTCTGGGGGTATAGTTTACAAATAAAATGCCCCTGGACTTAATTCCCAGAAAAACACACACACACACACACACACACACACACACACACACACACACACTAAAAGAAACAAAATGAGATAGGACTCTTTAAAAAGTCTAGAAAATAAAAACAGGTTAAAACACTTTAAAGCTTAGTATGAATTTGTACAGGATTGTGTGAACTGCTTCCTTCATCAGGTCTCCCTCCTCTGCATCCTTCCTTTCTCTCCGCTACTGTTATACTATTCTACTGGTATCTCTCCTTATTTATTTGAGAACTCTTATTTTTAGCTTCTTTCTAGCTTCTACATATGAGATAAAACATATGGCCCTTCACTGTCTGAAATTGGCTAATCTCTGTAAATATATATTCTATAATTCCATTAATTTTTGTTAAAATTGTATGATATTGTTCTTATTTATTAGTGACTAATATTTTATTTTGTGTATACCACAGTCTCATAACCTATTCATTTGTTGACTGACACCTTGACTGTTCCATATTTTGGCTATTGTGAACTACCAGTAGTGATCTATAGAATTAAATGATTCTTACAGCAGTCCGAGAGTTATTTCATTAATATATATGTTCAGGAAGCTGATGGGAAAGTAAAACAAAATGTTGGGAGTGGGGAAAGTGACAGGTAAATATAGGTTCTGCATATTGAATTCATCTCAACTAAAGGCATGCTTGTAGGTGACTTTTGTGAGATTGGCTATGAAGGAGAGCCACAGTATACAGCACAGACCTGCTGCTAACTTCTTGAAATAATATTTATGTTCCCATTGGTCTTTTAAAGTTTCACTCTTTAGAAAGTCCTCTGATAAATTAAGAAGCTTCTTGAGAAGGAGCAATGCATACAATTACTGTATTTACATTTTCACAATGACAAAATGCACAGATGCATCTACACCCACACGTATCTATTTTTTCATGTGAGTCAAGAGAATGTGATCTCTGGAATTCTCTTCAATTATCAAATGCCAAATCCCAAATATGTCAGCTGAAGCTGACATACAAGTTTTTGAAGATTTTTACCTAAATGTCAAATTTTTCCTTCAAGTTTTTTTCTTTACATTGATCAGTAATTTTTTTTGGTTGCAATTCCATTAAATCATTAATAGTACATGCTAAATTCTGTATTTTGGTGTTCTTCTGTTTTATCAACTTATATAATTAGTAGTACTTTAATAATTCATTTCTTGTTTAAAAGTATGTTGCTTTTCTTGTAAATTGAATTACTTATGTATTAATTACACATATTTTACTTACAAGAGTCACAAGTTACCATGCAGTAAAGCTATGAGCGAGTGCAAGAAAAGAATGGAAAGAGCCAAACTATAGAACAGTGAAAGATAAGAATTAAGATGGGCTAGGAAGAATGTCTTATGTCAATTAATAAAGTATTGCATTTATTTTTATGGACTTTGGAAATTTTAATATAAATAAGAAAAGATCTAGAAGCTTATTTTTCCCCTCTGAAATGAGAAGTGATTACATTTTCTTTCAAAATAAGCTTTTGTTTTGTTTTCTCAAAGATAGCATTACCTTCTGAGTAGGGAAAAGGTTTTTGGAGGAAGGGGAAGGAATGTAAGATCACAATACAGGGGTTGAGAGAAGTCTGAAAGGGAAAGGCGAGGAGATGAGGCAATACAGGACAGGTGATAGATTTGGATCCAGGCTTCAGTTTGAAACATTATGTAGGGAGGGCCAAATACGTGCTTGAGTAATGACATACCATACACCAGGGTTATAGTGAAGATTCAGGATTCTAAGAGCCATAATAATAATAATATTGAGCCAGTCTTCAAATAACTTGATATGTTCTTAAAAAGATTCCAAAGGAAAAAAAGGCTTCCACCTTACCAGGTTTTGCTGAGTTATGTGATATATATATCACATAACTCAGCAAATATGTATGATATGTATATGCATCATGGATATATACTTAAGTGCAATTTTACTAATTATATATTATTTGTTAAATATAAACATATAGCCGGGCGTGGTGGCGCACGCTTGTAATCCCCGCGCTTGGGAGGCAGAAACAGGAGGATCGCGCAGGTTCGAAGCCAGCCCCGCGCGCTGGCTTAGGAGACCCTGTTTCCAAATAAAAATGTAAAAATAGGTCTGGGAGTGTAGCCCGGAGGTACAAGGGCTTCCAGGAACCCCAGTACCACCAAAAAAAAATAAATAAATAAATATAAACATATATATAATCTGAGGGAAGTTATTCTTATCTAGTACAACTGTGATTTAGTAATTTTGAAAAGTAAAAAAAAAATGGGTGTATTCATTCGAGTCACCCCTCCATGCCAGTCTGGTATGGAGCTGTATTTCTATTTTCTGTATTTCTATCTTTCTAATAAACTTCTTTAAATCTTCAACAGCTGTCAAAAAAAAGAAAAGTAAAAAAAAAATTAGAATATGTAGTTAGCTATTGAATACAAGTTATTATAAACTTATTATTCACAACAATAGAATTTTCCATAAGAAGTATCTAATGGCAGGTTAAATGTGACTTCTTTAACATGACATTTAGTAGGTCAAGAGAAAAGTAACAGTATGGGAAAAGTGGAAGTAACAGGAAAAATAACTTGCATAACTTGACCCAAATTTATAAAGCAGGAGTGTATCTCTGAATAAGCATTTAAATACAGCTGTATCCTCAAGCACCTTTTTAACACTGTCCTTGTAAATCCTCTCATAGCTAGTAACATGCCTGGAAAGATTCCAAGTGCTTTGCGACCATTATCTCACTTAATTCCACATTGATCCTGAGCTAGCATTATTGTCTGGGTTGGAAGATCAGGTTCTCGTGGCTTAAGAGGTTAAGTAACCTGCTAACATTCACATACCCAGTGAATGGAAAGTCATTTAACAGGTAAAGCGAGGACTTAGAACTGAACAGTTTCTCTGGGTCATGTGTCCTTATAAAATTGCGGCTGTTTCTCAGCTGCATGCCAGAATATCACAGCTTGTCTTTAACCTGGCAGGATTCACAGTCTTGCTTTTAATTAGCTAATTATAGACTTTAGTTTTCTAAATTAGCTGTTCTCACTCCTTAGGGGTGTAGAACCCAGAGACTTGTTGTCGACTTTTACTCTTGAGGCCACTGGGTCCCTGCTGAAACCAACTTACACAAAACTTATCATGTCTAATCATCTCTATTCGGCAATGATTTCCTGAAAGTGAAGGTAAATATAGGCAGGGACTAAATGCATGGGTAATAGTGTTCAGTGTGTAATCTACCTCTATCTGGCTTCATTTTCCAGAAAACCCCAGAACTCAGGTAAACACCAAGTTATTTTATTTAAGATATTGGAAACTAATGGCCTATTAATCATTACTGAGTAGCAGTATACTATAGTGTTTAAAAACACAGACCCTGGAGCCAGAATGTCTGGGTTCAATCTTAGTTTTGCTGGTCACTGCCTATATAACTTTGGACAAATTACTTAAATTATCTATGCCTCAATTTCTTAAATTGGAAAAACACCACGACTCAACTAACAGGATAACATTTTTGAGAATTAAGTTTTTTGTTTTTTTTTTTTTTTTTTTGCATTGTGCTACAGAAGATTGAATTCAGGAGCATTCTACCTTTGAGCTACACCCACAGCTCTTTTTACCTTTTGTTTTTGAAACAGTATTTCATTAGGTTGCTAAGAGTTTCATTATATTGCTGTGCTATCCTCAAACTTGATATCCTCTTGTCTCAGCCTCCTAAATACTGGGATTAGAAGTGTGTACCAGCACACTATGTTGAGGATTAAGTATTTATCACATCATGTAACATGCTTAGGCCAGGACATGGCATTCAGAAATCATTCTCCTGGATAGCAGAAATCACAGTAGTAGTTTCATTCACTGAGTGGCGTAATTCTTTCCTGAAACAACTCATAAACTTTTACACAAAATTCTTGTTTGTTAAGAGTAAGTCCTATCACACATCATATTTTCAATATGCTTTATGCCTTTATCCACAACATTTTAATGAAAGTTGTAACAAATTTCCAAACCTTTATAATCCCAGCATACTCTTTAAATATAGGGCTGGAAGGACATATGTAATAGAAATCATTTAAACCCCCATCAGATCAAGCCCACAATTATCCAGAGCTCCTTTTAATGTCAGTGTCCTATTTGGGATAAGTCAGCTCATTTTCATGCCTCAGTATCACTATTCTAGGTCTGTTATTGCCTGTTTATTTTATTATATGATAAGATTAATCACTGTGTCTATCCAAGTTACTCGATTAGCCACCCAAAATCTCAATGACTTAATCCAATGCAGATTTATTTATTTATTTTTCAGGCTAGACTATTCAACATGGTTTGGAAGAGTATTTTGTATATTTTAGCCATTCAAGGATCCAGGTTTCTGAGACTCCACTATTTGTTTCTACCTGTCCAGTTCCCCCCTTTCTTAGAAAAAAGTGAAGTGGTAAGCATCTTAGAAAGAAGAGGAGTAGTGACAATAAGAATATCCCTTGGCTCTTTTTTTTTTTCCAAAGCAAATCATAGTCACACCTTACATTAAATAAAAAAAAAAAAATAGAATACAAGTCCATCTGTGCCAGACCAGACGAAGGGTATTTGGCAAACAGCCCTTCTGAACTCACACTGGGAACAAGCTTATCTTCTTTCTTACACGCTGGGTGGTCTTCCCTGCATAGTGACTCACCTTTAACCATAGCTCTCTAATTAAATTAATGTCTACCATCACAAACCAGTTAAAAATGCTTCAACTCTTAAGTTGAATATGGGATTTTTTGAATGTTCAGGTTGCTATATCAAGCATGTTTTAGGTTCAATAGTATGAAAATATGAATGAGAAATGGAAATTATCCAAAAGGGTCTGGTGCTGGCAGAGAGCCTCTTAGCATTATGAATGCATACGAGGCACCTTTCCCCACCCCCACTGCTTACAATATGTGCATAATTGCATGGATATTTTGGGATTATTTTATTGAAATAGTTTAAATGGTTATAGACTTAAAGCTATTATGAAGAAGAAAATGAACTAATTATTCCCAATGAGTTAAAGTGAGGATAAATTGCATCAAATTTAGGTGATGATCTACTTTTCATCCCTGTAAAATGAAGAATCACAAGCTCTGCACCTTTTAACTGAATCTCTTCATGGAAAATGAATAGGGCATGACAGAGTCAATCTGTTAATTTCAGCTATATTAAGCAGCCATGAGAATTCCTGCACAGTTTCTCAGAGTCAATAGACATCAGGACGATGACCTTAATGAACAGATTGTCCACCAGTTAGCGGCATTCGCTGAAGTGTAAAGGCAAAGATTGTGTTTTGTGTGTTTTGAAAGTAATTATTTTTCCAATTTGTCTCATTATCGCATTTGATATTGTATTTAAAGACATTTTGAAAATTCTCTTGGCAAACACGCTGTAAATTACGTAAAGGAAGAGATTACAATTACAGATCAAGAAGTTCTTCTAACTAATAGAAAACAAATAAAAAAAAATAAAACCCAGCAAGGGCTGACAATCTAAATAGTAAGCAAACTTTTTAGTTTTAGTCTTTATTATTATTGAATTAAAATAATTGGTGCATTGTAGCCATATATTTTAATGGGGTAAAAGATGATAGAAGCATATGTGCACATATCACCCATTTAGCCCTTTCCCAATTTCAATTTCATTCCCTCCCCATCTCTCCTTCTTATGTTTGACTTACTGATTGACTTTAATACATGTCATCTACATTAGGGAATTTTCCTCTTCTACCATCAAATCATCCTCAGTTAAGTCACTTCTTTGCTTATCTATGGTTTCTTCTTCCTCATATAGAGTTTATTATGGATATTTTTATTTTTATTTATTTATTTATTTTGCAGGCCTTGGGATGGAACCCAGGGGCATTCTACCTCCGAGCTACACCCCCTGCCTTTTTTTTTTCAAATTCTTTATTTTGAAACAGGGTCTCGCTAAGTTGCATATGGCCTCACTAAATAGCTGAGGCTGGCCGCGAACTGGGATCCTCTGGTCTTAGCCTCCGAATGCTGGGATTGCAAGCATGCACCACCACGCCGAGCTATGGATATTTTAAAAAAAGACTAAACGCACTTAAGAATAATTCCTTTAAGAAAATGAGTGCATATATGAGAGAATGTTTTCAATAACTTCATTTAATGACTACAGGTATTGTTTTGGAAAATTTTTGACATGTGCCACAAATTAATGTGTGAATATTGATTGAGACTATAACAATAAATAATTAATCTTCAAGCTATTATTGTTTCATAAAAAGTACAGGTGCAAAGTTCTAATTCCACAGTCTAGAATTTAAATCCTCCACAACTCTATTCTGGAGTGTTACCCCATATAAGATAGATAAAAATAAATACAGAATTTTATTATATTTTATTTTTTGTTGTACTAGAAATGGAGCCTGGGGCAGTCTAACTTGGAGCTACACTGCAAGCCCTCCTATTTTATTCTTTTATTTTGAAGCAGGGTCTCACAAATTTGCAGAGGAGCTCACTAAGTTGCAGAAGCTGGCCACAAACCTACAATCCTCCTGTCTGAGCTTCTCAATTACTGGAATTACAAGCATTCACCATCATGCCTGGCACAATGTCGAGCTTTTAAAAGACAAAATAAAATGGAACCATAAGTGGTGAGATGTCTTTTAATCACGCATAACAGAATTTATCAAAAAATGGTACATGTAATCTGGAACGAATAATGTGATGTACAGAGTGTATGCCAAGCTTTAGGCTAAACGTCTCACATCTCTAACTAAAGATAGGAGATTTGATCCATAGATACTAGATTTGACATAAAGTGGGAAGTGGGATACTGGAAGCCAAGTTATCATTCATCTTGAGTATTTTGTATGTCAAAGAGACATTATTGTGGAACAATTTAGGATACAAAGTACAGCATGTGTTTCTAGAGGATGAATTCAATTTATTTATATGAATTTTTATTTGATTACCTACTATGAGAAAGGAAATCATTAGAAAATTTACCAGATTTCTACTATTACTACAGTTCCTTATATAAAATTTCTAAGATTTATCAGCTAGATTTTTATCAAGCTCTTAGAACAAAGTCATACATTTATTTATTTATTTATTTATTTATTTATTTATTTATTATTTTTATGGTGGTACTGGGGTTCCTGGAAACCCTTCTACCTCCGGGTTACAATCCCAGACCTATTTTTATATATTTTTTTTTATATTTGGAAACAGGGTCTCTTAAGCCAGCAAGGCTGGTTCGAACCAGAGTGATCCTCCTGTCTCTGTTTCCCATGTATGGGGATTACAAGCATGTGCCACCACGCCTGGCCATACATATATTTATAAATGTTTAATAGAAGCATCCATATAGCAGATTCACCATATTTCAAAATTAAAAAAAAATATTTCTCAGAAATATTTCTCTCTTAGAGAACATGTATGGAACTATATAGCTATTTTTATTATTTGCAATTTTATATGACAAAGAATAAAGACCATTGAACACATTTGCTTTCAGGATAATAAAAAGATTAAAAGTATAAAGTAATCAAGAAAATCTAATAAGAGTCAAAGACCATAAATATTTTATATTAGTGGGGTCTAACACCCTTTCGTATGATAAGCTAGATAATTATTTCTGTCATGTCAATAATGTAGACAAGTAGAAATAATGGCATGATGCAATTTAAATTGATTCCTGGGCAATTAACTCAATTTATAGTAATTACCACATCTTGCTTTTGTGTAGATACACGGAAGGAATAGGATTTGCTACAATATGTGACCTTTTAGAAAAATTTAATTTACAAGAATATTTAAATTACTTTCCCATTATCTACCTAATCTACTGAATGCCTGATGTGAATGTGGCAATGGGAGAAACATGGTGTCACATTGATTATCTAAACAAATGTCAACCAGGAACAGTTTTCTCAATTTGGCATACAAGTATAATAAACAAAGAAAAATTCTCTGGGTTTGTTTCTCTCTATATGACTCTAGTAAGATTTTTCATCTGCTTCGGCCTTGGTTTCCTCATCTAACAAATGAGACTAATGTTCATACAATTTAGTATTTTTTCTGAGTGATTATCTGTAAATATTCTGAACAGTGTCTGGCATGGAATATTTTAATAACTAGACTTGGCATTCATGAACGTTTATGTCTATCAAATTACCAAATAAGGCTCTTGATGGCTTTTTGTAATATTAACAGTAATTGTATTATAATATCCCTGTGCTTTGTATTGGGGTGTAAATTAACACATTTTTGTGATTACTCTTGTTGATGAATGTCTCATCAAAGAATCATCATTTTTCTTTGATTTTTAATGAGGTCTTTGTCTTATGAAGTGGCAAAAGAAAGAAAATAGAATCTACAAATACAAGCAAATTATCCTGTAATAAATATTTTAAATCTATGAACTTTCTTTTGGTTTTATTCGCCTATCATGATAATTAAATTTTAAGACAGTTCAAGAATAACATATTAATATACTTTGTGAAAGTAATTATTTATTTATAGAAATAGAAATTACTGTTTCCCATTTTTAATTATATTTGGAATTTCATTCACTTTAATATATCTAAATAAAGCCCATACATAAACTGTTACATTTCCAAAATTTGCTTTTGTAGATAACATTACTGTACAGATAGCTTGTGTGGGATTTTTCTACCTGAGAGAAACATACACTATAAATAAGTAGTTTTAAGGTATTATTTCACAGAAGATGGAGAATGAATGTATTTTGTGACACTTTGAAATTTACATTGACATGGTTTTGATTTGTGAGTTGTTATTTCTTATATATCACCTTGAAAGCACTGAATTGAAAGGCATTGAAAATGAAGGGATGAAGCTTGAATAAGATCGTATATTGAGGAAAAAAAGCACAGGAACCAGATGAAGTACCACATGTGAAAGAAGTAAGAAATTTCATTAGAGGGTGACAATATTGTTTAGGCAGTGATAAACATGCCCAGCAACAGAAGGGTGAAAGTGAGACATTTGTATCAGAGAACTCTATATTCATATCTTTGATGTTAAACTGGTTTTTAATCAAATAGTATACTTGAATACCCTTGAAAAACTGTAGAATGCTAAGTATTATTAATATTAGCATACTAGTCGGGCGTGGTGGCGCACGCTTGTAATCCCTGCGCTTGGGAGGCTGAGACAGGAGGATCGCACAGGTTCGAAGCCAGCCTCAGCTACTTAGTGAGGCTCTCAGCAACTTAGTGAGACCCTATTTCCAAATAAAATATAAAAAAGATCTGGGAGTATAACCCGGAGATAGAAAGCCTCTGGGTTCCACCCCCAGTACCACCACCAAAAAAAAAAAAAAAATATATATATATATATATGCATACTAATTATTGATATTAAATTTTTCTTAATTTAATTGTATTTATTTTTCCATAGTGGTTTTCTTTTCTTTGCGCTATTTTCTTTTTATACTATTATTGGTACATTGTAGTATCACATCACAAGGTAGTTATGTTATTTTCTTATCATACAATTTTTGAACTATTCACACCCTTCAGGGATAATTTATTTACTTAACAAAATGAGAAGATGACAAGGATTAATAGAATGAAACATCAATATATCATCAGTATTTATCGATTTATCTATAAGTTTTTTTCAACCTGTTAAATAATTAAACACTTTATGTTGATCAATTTGTTATTTCCATTTATATTTCACAGGGCTTGGAAATGATTTTGGAAATATATAATTACATCATACTCCTATTATTAGAGCAGTGATCACACTTAGAAATTACAAATTATATAATCCAGGTGCTGTAGTGCTCACAATTCTATTGTTAGACACAATACTTACTCAACCTTATTTAATCAGGTCATTTAATGAATATGCCAGTGTGTAAATAGACATGTCAGGTTCAAAAAATCATTAGCCTAAAAATGAGGTCAACATAGGTTGATTCCCTCAGCTCTATGGGCAGCTGAGCCCTCTCCAAATTCCAAAGCCACATCAGACAGATAGCAAAGTTTCCCTGGCTGTTAAGCAAAAGACAACTGCAGCAATAGCAAGGTGATTTCCCCCTTCAGCACCTACTTGAGAAGAGGGGCAGCACCATGCTTATTCCAAGATTCATGAATAAACAATTTTTAAAAACTCAAATTCTAAATCTTTAACTTTCAATGATAGGTAGTATGTAACTTACAGTGTACTATATTTTTCTCCATATGATGCTCATAAATTATAATTGGTGGACATGAATGCTTTATATTTAAAATAATGTAGCGAGCCGGGCATGGTGGTGTACGCTTGTAATCCCTGCGCTTGGGAGGCTGAGACAGGAGGATCACATGGGTTCGAAGCCAGCCTCAGCTACTTAGTGAGGCTTTCGGCAACTTAGCAAGACCCTGTTTCCAAATAAAATATAAAAAAGGTCTGGGAGTATAGCCCAGAGGTAGAAAGCCTCTGGGTTCCACTCCCAGTACCACCACAAAATAAATAAATAAATAAATAAATAAATAAAAAAAAATAAAATAAAATAATGTAGCGAGCTGGTCGTAGTGGAGAACGCTTGTAATCCCAGCATTCGGGAGGCTGAGACCGGAGGATCGCGGTTCGTGGACAGCCTCAGCTACTTAGTGAGGCCCTTCGCAACTCAGTGAGACCCTGTTTCAAAATAAAGAATAAAAAATTGGGCAGCAGGTGTAACTCGGAGGTCAAATGCCTCTGGGTTTCATCCCCAGACCCGCAAATAAATAAATAAATTAATTAATTAATTAATTAATAAAGTAGCAAGCATTCTGTTTTAACAGTGTAAATAAATGAAAAAAAAACCAGAAATTTAAAGAACTCTCCCAAAACACAGTGTAGGCCATATTTTTTGTCAATTTGTGGTTGTCTTTTAAATGTTTATAGTTCCTCATGATGAGCATAAGTTTTTAATTTTAACATAGACAAAGTTATTGTAGGTCTCATTTAAGAAATCTGAACAGTCAGATAATTTCCTTTAAGGTTTCTTGCATATTATTTTTCACAACCAAAACTTTATTCTGTAATTTATATTATTTTTATAAAGTGGGTGTCAAGATATTCTTTAATACATATTTAACTACTTGTCCTAGACTAAATTAGTAAAGTTTCCCCTACTGAACTGAGCTGCAGGACAAATCTGCCATGTATTTGAATGTGTGTGTTTCTCTCTGATCTCAGTTCTGTTCTGCTGGGTAGTATCACTGTTAAGATTTAGACATGGAATATCCCCCTCAAAAGCACGTTGTAAACATGGTCCCCAATGCAGCAATGTCCAGAAGTAAAAGTTTTCGATAATTGTGGGGAGACAATAAGGCTTTCCCCTAGATTAGTGTCTCTGACTCAGCTGACTGTCCTTCGCCCAGAGTCAACAAGGTTTGGGAGAGATCAGATGGTGATGGCACAAGGGTTCTGATTAACCTATCTGTAATGTATGTGCTTTGGCATTGGTCTTTATTATATTCTGGTGGTGGTAGCACAAGGATATTGATTGACCTGTGACTGTATCAATACCTCTGGAAAAACAAACCCAGCGTCTGCACAATAAAGATGAGACTGACCCAGCAAAAAAAGGAAAAAAAAAATGAATATAGTAAAAAAAAAAAAGGGGGAATTGTGGGGAGCCATTAAGGCTTTCCCCTAGATTATTGTTTCCGGCTCAGCTGACTGTCCTTCGCCCAGAGTCAACAAGGTTTGGGGTTATGGAAAGTTCAAAGAGGTCTGAGAGAGGATCAGGTGGTGATAGCAGGAGGGTACTGATTAACCTATCTGTAATATATGTGTTTTGTATTGGTCTTTATTGTATTCTGGTGGTGATAGCACAAGAATCTTGATTGACTTGTAACTGTATAAATGCCTCTGGAAAAACAAACCTGTCCTCGGCGCAATAAAGATGAGATTGACCCAGAAGTAGGCGTCGGCCAAGAGCGTCAGCGCAATAGAGAATACTGACCCAGGCATAGTCGTCAACCGGTAGGAAATATTGACCCAGGAACAGGGGTCGACCAGTAGAGATAGTAGGCTGGCAGTTCCCCCATGTTAGAATTAAAAATTTTTCATCCTCACACCTCTCTTCAGAACCCGTACTCTTGCCGGCTGGCTCTGGCAGACAATAATTAGGTTATAATGTCTCATACCTCATTATTTCATTACGCTTTTCAAGGGATTAATCCAGTAATAGCTGCATGGAGTAATAGGAGGTAGGACCTAGCTGGAGGTAGTTCCTGGGAGCATGTGTGAAAGAGTTTATCTTCTCCCTTTTTCTGCTTACTGCTTGCCATAAGTTGAGCAGATGTCTTTTGCCATGTTCTGCAGCCATGATGTTTCTGCTTTGGAGCCTGCAAACCATAAACAGAATGTCTGAAACTGTGAGTCAAATAAACTTTTCCTTCTATAAATTCTTATTGTCAGGTATTATGGTTGGTCACAGACACTGATAAAAACAACAATTATTTTTTCCCAAACTACAGCAACAGTAATCACCGTAGATTCATAGAAAGTCTTGATATTTTGCCAGGTAATATCTTTGCAAGAATAAAAATAATCTCCTTAAAAAATAATGAGCATTTCTTTGGTCATTCCTTTCTTATTCTTGAGAAGCCTGAGCTATACTTTCTAGTGCTGCTATGTGGGGAAGGTAGAAAGACATAATAAATTGTAATTCTGGTGGCTTCCCATGCCCTTTGGGAGATCAGCAATACCTCAAAATTGTTGCATGCAGCTGTTCTGTAGTTTGATATTCTCTTGGAACGTCCAGTAAGTCATACTAATGAAAATAGATTTCTACATTTCAAATAGCATAAAATACAATATTTTCTTTTTAAATTAGGAATATAAAGAATTAACAATTAGTGCCATTATATTCTTATTTTTTTGAAAAAACTTTCATTTAGTCCACTTCAGTTAAATCACCTGTATACAATTATTTTTGATAGTCTTAATCTATTAAAATAGCAAATCAACTCCAGTATTCACTATATCAAAGAATCACAATTCTTTCAATCACACACTATTTTACTCTCTGTTTCCAGAGTGTCATAACAATGGATATAGGTATGTTGAATTTACTGATAACTAGAAAGAAGCTACATGGTCTTTTCTGGTACACCAGCATGTATATCCGAGTGAAGGTTAAGGTTAACTTAATTTCTCACTTCAGTTGAAAATCAATTCTTCTACCCTTTTGTCATAATCCTATCAACTACATAGAGAAGCTGCTCTATTCTTGAGTTATATTTGAATTTGCACAGGGAATTAAATTTTAGCTTTCAGAAACTGAAAGGTTTTATAGGATGACAGGACCTTTTTGTCTGTATTTACCATAATAAGTAGTGACCCTGGAGTACTAAAGGGGTTTTCATAAGGGGTCTTTGCAAAGAATAAAGGGCAGTCAGAGGAGGAAAGTGTGGGTATCTGGTCTTTCTGATGCTGCTAACAGAGGATGTACAAAAGACATTGCTAAACTCACACAGATAGAAACAACTGTACTTCTGAAGGACATTTACAATGTGTGTGTTAGCAATAAAATCTTTTAAGTTGGTATAGTTTTCCTTGAGAAGTTACAATATTTTTTATTTGAAGATCAAATATCCTTAAGTTACAAAATAGGATATAGGGGTAATAAAATTTTCCCTTATTTTTAATTGCTTATTTTTCAAAATTCTATCAATTAAATTTATATTCAATAAAAATTAAATCAACGATAATAAAAAAAAGTCCATCAAGATGGCAAAGAATCTTCTTTTTTTGTGTGTGGGTCTGGGGATGGAACCCAGGGACATTCGACCTCCAAGCTACACCCCCTGCCCTATTTTTTATTTATTGTAATAATAATTATTGGTTGTAATGGGGTTCCTGGAAACTCTTCTACTTCCAGGCTACACCCCCAGACCTATTTTATATTTTTATTTGGAAACAGGGTCTCTTAAGCCAGAGAGGCTGGCTTCAAACCTGCGCAATCCTCCTGTCTCCACCTCCCAATCTCGGGGATTTCAAGCGTGTGCCACCACGCCCGGCTAAGAATCTTCTTTATTATTTTTATTATTTTTTTCATGGGTCTGTGGATGAAACCCAGGGGCATTCTACCTCTGAGCTACACTTCCTGCCCTATTTTTTTATTCCTTATTTTGAAACAGGGTCTCACTAAGTTGCAGAGGTCCTCACTAAGTAGCTGAGGCTGTCTGAGAACCGCGATCCTCTGGTTTCAGCCTCCAGAATGCTGGGATTACAAGCCTATGTCACCACATCCGGCTTAAGAATCTTCTTTAAATGTGATGTAGGTAGGCCTATCTAATTATATGACAAGAAAAAAGTTTTTTATTAACATTCGTATTTTATTTTTATTTTATTTTTGTGATACTGGCAGTGGAACCCAGAGGCTTTCTACCTCTGGGCTATACTCCTAGACCTATTTTTATATTTTATTTGGAAACAGGGTCTCACTAATTTGCTGAGAGCTTTACTAAGTAGCTGAGGCTGGCTTTGAACCTGCGCGATCCTCCTGTCTCAGCCTCCCAAGTCTGGGATTACAAGCGTGCGCCACCACGCCTGGCTAACATTTATATTTTAGATCTGCTAAGTTCAGTGAGCAGAGTACTGGGAGATTGGGACACAGGGATTTAAAAAGGAGCATATTGGTATGAATTGTAAATGACATAACCTCTGCCTGGTCTCTAAGATCAATGAGGACTTTGGTTTCAGGAGTACTTAAGAGGTTGTTCAGTTAATTGCATGCAGATTCTCATAACTTCTTTAATTGTGGGCTTTTCTTTACTGATGTATCATTATATCTGTGGTCTTGCTCCTCTACTGAGAAACCCTTACTTCATAAAGTGCCCTTGTGGATGATAATATTTTTTTTTCACTCTTCATTTTACTTACCTAAACTGACATTTTTTTTTTTTTTTGCTGTTTTTGCCCTTTTTCAATTCTTAGTATCATCACTGGAAAGTTAAATATTTCTGCATAGTTTATAGTCTTTCAGTATTTCAAAGAGAAGAGAAGATGAGTTTACTTGCTCTCACATAGAATATTACAGACTGTGCTGCTAAACAAAGGCACTGATCTCAGTGCGTTGCGTAAGCGTCCTTGATCATTGCGAAGATTTCACAAGTCAACCCCAGTGTCTCATCCTAAAAATCCCAAACCCTGATGACTACCTTAGCACTTTTACTGTTCCTTTAATAATCTCATACTCTTCTAACAAAAGATGATGGACTATATTCCTTATAAACAAACATACATTTATTTCTCGCAGTTTGGGAAGTTGAGAAGTACAAGATTAAGGTACCGGCACATTTGATTTCTGGTGAGGGCCTGCTTCCTGATCCACAGAAAGTTTCTTTCTCCTGAGTCCTCATGAGACAGAAAAGACAAAGAGCTTTCTGGTACCTTCTTGTAAAACTACCTTGCAAATAAGTGGCCATAGTTAAGATTGGTTTTGTGGAATTTAGGGAGAATCCTCAATTTTTCACACTATTGTTACTGAGGTAGACAACTCTTATGGCTGGTAATTGAAGATCGGATGACATTTTGTATAGGAATAGTATGTTGTGGCATAGCTATTTCTATATAGTTTTAGCTATTTTTTTTAGTGTTATATGATTTGGCATAAAATAACAAACTTGATATTTACAGGAAACTTGCTTTTTCTACCAAGTGGTGAATAGTTTCTTTAAAAACAGTATTGCATTTATCCCAAATAATAGTTCTGTCTGATTCTACTAAAATTCCTCTTCTACAGACAAGAACTATGTCTGAGAGAGGTTAAGAACTTGCTCAAGTTACTAGATTGTGGGCAACAGATTCCATAGCCCAGTGGGTCTCAACCCATCTTGAAATCAGAATTACCTTGAGACAGCCCAAAAGCACTAATGATTTTGTTTATATAAAAATATGATTTGCTCTTCAGAGTAATGAAATAAAATATCTGTGGTTATGATTCTTACCATTAATATTTTTAAAGAGTCTGTGGATGACCCTAAGTGTCTCTGAGGAATGTTCTATGCTTTCTATCATGTACTGTTAACTGGTTAAAAATTAAACTGCTTGAATTATTACCCTGATATAAATGGTAGAAATTTAACATTTTCTATGAGGGCATAAGACTAAAGGAGGACACCCCAAAAAAGAAACAACATTTTAAAAAGAGATTTATTCTGCAAGAGCATGTTTATTTTCTAGGTTTAGATAATATATTTAA
Organism: Muscardinus avellanarius; assembly: GCF_963383645.1. NCBI lineage: Eukaryota > Metazoa > Chordata > Mammalia > Rodentia > Gliridae > Muscardinus > Muscardinus avellanarius. The sequence continues at coordinate 39,307,744 of NC_137790.1, forward strand.
TAGAAAAATAATCAATTTTCATTCAAGTTAATTATTGTTTATACATTTAGGAATTGTTTTGTCCTTCTATGCTGCATTAAATCATATCTAAAATGAATTCAAGCAGTGATGCTGGTCTTCCTTATAAGCTTAGAAGATGTACCGATGAATTATTATTATTTTTTTGGTGGTACTGGGGTTCCTGAAAACCCTTCTACCTCTGGACAACACTCCCAAACCTATTTTTATACTTTTTTATTTGGAAACAGGGTCTCTTAAGCCAGCGCGGCTGGCTTTGAACCTGTGTGATCCTCCTGTCTCCGCCTCCCAAGTGCGGGGATTACAAGCATGCACCACCACACCCAGCAATACAGATGAATTTGATCCAGTTATTATAGAACTTAAAATTTCATTTAAAACAATACCTTATTAATACTAAGAACATTGAGTAGAAATATAAAATGCTTTCATGCTATGAAATATATGCATTGAGTTTAAGTTAATTTTTATATCTGTTGAGAATAATTTAAGCATTTGACAAATTCCTTACAACTCATACACACACTCAAACACAATTTATGTACATTCAGGATAAAAATTTGGGGACAGGCTTAGGATGCACTTTACAGTTCTGAAAGGGAGAAATCGGAAAGTAGAAAAGACTAATTATCCCAAAGTACGAAAGAAATCTAGCAGGTAAAACACTAACTCCTGAGCTCCAAATCCAGGATCGAGGTGAAAGGAGGACCTTAAAGTATTGGTCATCCCTGCTTCTATGTCTTTGCTAGTCAAAGGCCAGATGGTTACTCTCTCGGACTCTTTGTGTGCAACCTGTAGGCTAGCTACATTGCAGTTTTTGTTTTTTTAATGATTCTCTGGGGTATCTTCTGTAGCTGCATGTCCATATCCAGTAGGCATTGCCCTCATTAGAGTGTCCATGTAGAGACACTAGTCCTGTAGTACACTTTTGTCTGGCATCTAGGCTTTTTATAAAATTAATGAAAGGTTTTATGACCCAGTTACTCTTGCATTCTATAGGCCTACAAAGCCAGTATCTCATGGATGATGCCAACACCTGCCACCTGCATGAGCTAGACCTGGACCCGCTTAAATCTCTGTTTCAGCTACCAAGAGCTTTGCTGACTGAATGTGGGGAAAAGCATCTCCCAAGGCAGTTGTGGCTGAACCTGGAGAGAGTGCCTCCAGGTTCAGGAAACAATTCCACAGTTCTGGGCCTCTGGGCTTTTTGATAAAAGACTGCTGAGATGAGGCCTCTTCCGAGTTGTCTTGCCAATTAGTAGGAAGTGGCTCACTTTTATCCCCACTAATCTTTTTTATAAATTGGTTTCTCCACTATACCCTTATGTTCCAAATGTAAATTCTCTTCATTTTTTCCCTAAACAGAATGTCGATTTTTCAAATCATTTAGATTTACTTTCTTTTAAGTTAAGCATTTCAGTTCATGCCATTCTTCCAAACCCTATAGCATGCGGTTGGAAGTTACCAAGCAGCAGCCGGCAAGCTTTGTGGTTTAGACATTTCCTTCAGCAGATATGACAGTTCACTACTTTTTAGAACTGGCCCTCCAAAAAGCTTCAGGGTATGAACACAGTTCAATCAAATTTATTGCAATGGTATGACAAAGACGACCTTTATTCTAATTTCCAATAGAATATTATTAATTGCATCTGAATTTGTGTCCACATGGCTTTTACCACTTATGTTTCTATCTGCATTCTGTTTGTGACCATTTATCCAATCTCTTAGACATTTCAGCTTTCCTGGTTTTCTTGTCTTCTGAGCTATCACCATAATATCTCAGAATGCTCTGCTCACAGTATTCTAATCTGTAGCCTATTTATCCACACTCTTTTAATATCTGCCAGTCACTCATTTTGAAAATTGCCTTCACATTTTCAGGTATAGAGTAATGATCCCATCATTATTATTGTCTGTTGTCTGTATTAGTAAGCTTTCTGTTACTCTAATGAAATGCTTGACCAAAGAAATATTGTAAGAATAAACTATTCAGTTCATAATTTTGGAGCCTAAATAAACAACAGCATATAAAGGCTCTGAGTCACCCATGGCTGTATCACACTATTTCAAGAGCACATGTGTATGTCTCTGCGTCTGTGTGGTCTATCTGTCCTCATTATAAAGTCACTGGTATCCAATCAAGGAGGCTCTATCCTAATGATGTATTCAAACCTAATCATTTTTTTGTTGTTTGTTTGTTTTTGGTGGTACTGGCGTTCCTGGAAGCTGTTCTACCTCCGGGCTACACTCCCAGACCCAGTTTATACTTTTTTTTTTTTAATTTGGAAACAGGGTCTCTTAAACCAGCATGGCTGTCTTCCAACCTGCGGGATCCTCCTGTCTCCTCCTCCCAAGCGCGGGAATTACAAGCGTGCGCCTCCACGCCCGGCAAACCTAATCATTTTTAAAGGTCTCACCTCTAAACACCCTAGTCAGATTAAGTTTCCACTTTCTTTAACAGCTTAACATAAGGCTTGAGGATTAGATTGCTTCATAAGTCCAGGGGGACAAACCATAGCATCTCTTTCGCTAGTTCATAACATAGTAACTACTTATATAACCTGTCATACATTCTTTCTAAAATGACTTAATTAGAAAATGATTTTTTTTATATTTCTGAATTGGCGATTTGTAAGAAAAAAATTATGAAGATCTGAATAAAAATTACCTATAATTTAAGTTTAACATTGCTTATACTTTAGTAATTTGTGTGCACAAGAGTATTTTTATATAAATAATATATATTTAAACATATAAGCTTATCTGTATACATTTGATCAAACATCCTTTGAGTATATTTTAATTTTAACTTAATCATTTGTAAGTCTAATCTGTCTATATTGAAAAATCTTCTAAAATATAATTTTGAAGTACTGCATTATATCTTATAATAATAAGCCACATTGTATTTAGTATTTCATTATTCTTATAATTCAAGCTTGCTACACATATATATGTATGTGTTTGCATACATATATATTTAAAAGTAGGATTACTGGACCCCAAAGTATGACTATTAATAAGGCCACTCACATACATGTACTTTATAATTTGGGCAAATACTTTTTCAGAAATTTTGATAAGTTAAAATATTTATCATAAGTTTAACTTTATTTTTCATCATACTTAGTGATGATTATATATATATATGTGTATATATATATACATATATATATATATATATATATATATATATGTACAGAGATCAAAGGGAAGTTAGTAGCTGAAAATAGCTCCAAATATTGTTTTATATAGTATTATTTATGTAGAACATACCTAAACTTTTAATTTTTTATTTTTTAAGTGAGGGCTTTCAATGCATCCAATTCTTTATTACTTATATTGTCAAATAAATTAACTTGTGAAATTCTCAATCATGCTTACTCTTATCTATTTTCTTTCAATTCCCAAATTAGTTGTTCACATCAGTCTATCATTCATCCCACCCTTCTTTACTTCTTTGATTTTGGGGGGGTGTGGTATTGGGGATTTAACCCAAGACTTTCTAACTCTAAGCTATACTCCCACCCCTTTTTATTTTTATTTTGAAACAGGTCCTCCTAAGTTGCCGAGGCTGGCCTCAAACCTGCGATACTTCTGCCTCAGCTTCCCAGGTGCTGGGGTTACAGGTGACGACTACCATGCCTCATGACATCTCTCTTTTCAGCCATTTCTTTGGTTTTAATTTTCTCATTTATCTATTCGATCCATCTGGGTGTCATTAGGTACATGTAAAGATCAAATCTGATTTTCAAATGAAGGTACTTTTCATATTGATAAAAGCCTATCTTTTGCAACTTTAATGATAAAAGACATGTATACCAATGCACCTTTGCTCCATATCTACAGTAGACTCCACTAAGATTTTGTATTTGTTTTCCATTTCTTCAGGTCTTAAAAAACAAATCATTTAAAGGTCTCATATGGATGCCATTTCATTTGTGATTATTATTAAAACATTCAGGCTGTTTTCTCCAGCTTATTATTTCAGATAAAATGTAAAAGTATCAATTCTAAAAAAAATCTTAACTCTTAAAAACATCTATCTGATAAACATTGAGAGCAGAAGGGTAGAAATGAGAGTCTCAGAAGAGGAGGAAGAATGGAAAATGGGTAGAAGTTGGGGAATGGAAAAAATTTTACAGATATATAGCCAAAACAAGTTCTGAGAGTTTATTGCACAGTACAGTGAATTATCAATCATGTATATTTTAGAAGAGCTAGAAGGAAAAATTCTGAATGTTCTAACCTCAAGACATGATAAGTATTTAAAGCAGTGCATTTGCTGGTTACTTCAAGTCTATGATTCCACAATATTTACATATGTCAAAACATATCAAACCTCCAAAATATGTGCAATCTTTATAGGTCAATCAAAACCTAAAATGAAATATTTAAAAAATCTTAATTGTTATATTCTAGCTTGTGCAAATATTATAAATTAATTCTCAAAGAATTGACATTTATTTAATAATTAGTCTTCCCATGTAGGAATAAGGCTCCGAGGGATTATGTAACTAGCTAAGGAATTTAATGATTGGAAGTTTTGCATCTTATGGGACATAGAGGAAATAAATATTTCTGTTTTGAATTTAAAGTAAAGTGATTGAATAATTTGTATCACTTTTTTTTTATTCACACCCTAAATTATAATACAGTCCCCCCCCCCCGTGGAGTAAACCTGTCTCAGTCGTAATGTGAGCTGGCAAAGCTGCAGGACAGATGTGTGCCTTGATAAAGTCATGTTTTATCTTAGATCCATTATATATAATAGAAACAAAACACTGTTCTATATCTTTCATTGTGTAATAAAATCTATACCTTCTTCTTTCCTAATATTGAACACCTCTGCTTAACCAGACATTGTATATCATACAAATTATTGACAAGTTTTGCTGAAATAAGTTTCAGTATATTCAAATTTTGAATCTAAACCAATTTGAAATTGCGAAAAAGCGTATTAAATAAAAGTTTTTAAGAAACTAGTTGGAAAGAATTGGTGGATAAGGAATCAATGCACAATCAGAGAAATGCTCTACTTTTATTGGTGTTTGATATTTTTTAATTGGTGCATTGTAGTCGTACATCTTAATGGGGTACAAGATGGTAGAGGCATGCATGCACACATCACTTATTTAGCCCTTGCCCAGTTCCCACCCATCCTATACCCCTCCTTCTTACTCATGTTTGGCTTAATGATTGACTTTCATATGGCTGTGAATATACATCTCGTGCATTAGGGAATGCTACTCTCTACACAGTGACATTTGAGTCTGTCTATTTGAAAATACTCATAAGGATTTATGTAAAGTGCTTCCCAATTGTTCCTAAGGATCATGTAATAGATTGTGACTCTTTTATACCAACAGATATGTCCTAATTTTTCTGTAGGTTCTGTAGGTTCTTATATTTTTATTGGTGCATTGTAGTGTTGCATCATAATGTAGTTCATAGTGCTGGTGACATCATACAAACAGCACTTGATAAGCTTTCCCTAGGATTCCTCTTTACTCTCAGAAGATATTGAGATAGGCATTGGTCTTCTCACATTTGTATCAGATTTAAACTAGAAAGAGCATTGTTTCTCAGTAGCAGACATAGCAGACATGAGACAATTTTCATTAGACTTTTAAGTTGGCCCATAGATGTCTTCTTTTTAAAAACATGTAGGTGAGGTTTATGTTTCTGCACAAATCATTAAGAATTCCTATGACTAGATTTATGTTTATGCATACATATATATAAATTAACACAGTACTTAATTATTATAATTATTATTATTATTATTATTATTATTAGTAGTAGTAGTAGTAGTAGTAGTATCAGGAATTAAACCCAAGGACATATGTATATACTTATTACCATATTACTTAAAATATTATTATTGGTACTGAGGATTGAACCCAGGGACATTTTACTTTTTAGCTACATATCTAACCCTTTTTATTTTGTTTTTATTCTGAAAGAGAGTCTACTAAATTGCTGAGACTTGTCTTAAACCTACAACCTTCCTATCTCAACCTCCCAAGTACTAGGATTACAGATATGTACCACTAAAATGATATTGATATTTTTTTGTAAATTATACTTTTAATTTTAGTTTTTGCTTGTACATTTAAATTACACAGCAAAAATATCTTATAGAAAATTATCATTAATTTATTCTTTTAAAAATCATATGTATTGATAGTATCTTCGGCAATGATGTAATTATTAGTAAATATTACCCTGACATGGTGATGCATACTTGTAATCCCAGTACTTGGGAGGTTGGCAAAGGAGGATTGCAGGTTTGTGGCCAGCCTCAGCAACTTAGTGACATACACTGCCAACTCAGTGAGACCCTGTTTCAAAAAAATAAATAAATAAAAAAGCAGGAGGTATAGCTCAGAGGTAGAATGCCCCTGAGTTCAATGCCCAGTACCACAAAACAAACAAATAAATAAACAATAAATAAATAAAGACTGCCAAAATAATAGCAAATAATATTTAATATAAGAAAAAAGAGAACTATTTTGGAGAAAAAAGATGAAGACATAGAATATTTAAAAATACTGTTTAGTTATTTATCTGAAGAGCAAATGGAAATTTAAATAAGTTTAGTCTCAAACTTTCCATGTGAATCTGAAATAGTTATGCATAATAGTAATTCACTTGTCATTTTCTACACAATATAGTCATGTTATTATGTGCCATATTCAATTATAAAATATGAAATTTGTGATTAGTGTGAGGATATTATTAAAAAACAGTAATACATAATTGGATTTCTGTGAGATTACAAACCTCTAGTTCATATTACAAAAAACGGCAGAAGTCTTTGGAAGGCTTTGTAAATTGAATATATTACCACAGTGTTATTTGTTGGGGGACATTACTAAGAAAATAAGTATTTTCTAGATAACATTGAAATAGACCTTACAACGTTGGTTAAAATGTGGAAAGCCAGCTAGGTGAAGGAGTAGAAAGCCATCTCTGGCATCAGGAATCACAAAAAACTGAGGTGCAGAGGCAAAAAGAATTTCAGTGAACACTGAGCAGCGAACCTTAGCTACACTAATGGTAAACTGATTGAATGATACAGAATTTGGAACTTGTTTGAAGAGCAAAATGGATGCACATGACTTCTGCCTTTGGTTCATTGTTTTTTAAAATATAAACATGCATGCATAAAAACATTCACAAACCCTTTCCCCCCAAAAGAAAAATGCATGTGTTAAAACAAAAGGTAGAAAAATCCTTATTCATTTGCCTCTTCACATTTTGTATCTTTTTGATTTATATAGAAACCTGTATTTACATAATAGCTTGGATATTTTCCAATGTTATCAGAAACACTATCAATTTCAGTACTTAAAACTGAAATAAATAACCACATTATTATATGTTAAGAATCTACCACTGTGAAGTAAATAGTTGCAAGATTGGTTTTGTCCTCGGATCACTGTGCTTTCTTTGCTTATCTTTATACAGTACTTTTTCATGTGCAATCTTGAGAAAGCCATGTGAAGGTAAATTTACTTATGCAAAACCCATAAATAACCCAGGTCACTCATGCATATTAGCAAGTATAATATAATGCTTAGTCATTTACTGGTTTTAAGTTTTTAAGGAAATGACATTGCAGGCAATATCAAGCTTTAATTAAAAAACTTTCCATCAAGGGAAGAGGAGATCTGAGAAATATTGAGAAGTTTCTGGGCGCATCTACTTGTGCTTGGGACCATTTTAAACTCTACTTCTTATCCCCACTTGAATGCGAGGAGTAGATCCATCCTAGTGATAGTTCACCAGGGGAAAGCCTGGATCCTTTCAATTCCAGTATTTAAAGTTACAGTTTCCTCCGTTTTCTAACAAAGAGTGTTTTATGTAGACATCTCCTGAGACTTACTCAGAATGCAATCAGGCATGTCTTGATTTGTATAAAAAATTTTCTACATTTGACTTATTATTTTAGAGTAAGAATGTAACCCCCATGAACAAATAACATTGAAATTGCCCTTAGCAGAGATTTATTGTTCAGATTTCTAAACATATGATAGTTATTCATTATCATTTTTAACGGATAGTAAATTCTGCAAAAATTCTTTTCATTCTTTAAAATTACAACCTTCATTTCAAACTTCATAAGGGTCCATGATATTTTCTCAACAAAATGTTGATACAAAAATAAGAGTCAAAGCCACAAGTGATTGTGTATGGCTGTAATCTCAGTACTTGGGAAGCTGAGATGGAGGATCACAGGTTCAATGCCAGCCTTCCCAACCTTGTGAGATCCTTAGCAACTTAATGAGACTGTTTCTAGATAAAAAGTAAAAAGGACTGAAGGTGTAACCTGGAGGTAGAATGCCCTTGGGTCTAATCCCCAATACAGAAAAAGGAAAGAAAGAAAGAAAGAAAGAAAGAAAGAAAGAAAGAAAGAAAGAGAAAGAAAGAGAGAAAGAAAGAGAGAAAGAAAGGGAATCAAGTATAATCTTGAATGCTAATGGAGTTTCACATTAGTCTAAACTATGTGGAATAGAAAATAAAGTATCCAAAAGTACAAAGACCAATGGCTACATGACCAGCAGTCCCAAACCATAGACTATTTTTGTATTAAATATATTTAATGGGGACTGTAGAAGCTATCTTGCCAATTTCATAAATGTATTGCTAGCTTATATAGTAAGAGTTACTTAATTACATTTATATTTGCAAATAACAAAAACATATGACAAAAGTCAGACAGAGGTTAAAACATTCCATCTCTCCCATGAGATGATATTGCTTCCACAAAGCTTTAGAACACAGAACTAATCTGATTTTCTATATATTGCTACATATATTTATAAATATTTAAATAAAATACTTAATTATCTAAAAAATTAAAAAAATTAAAAATACATATATTAGGAAGGTACTAAGCTATTTTAAAACCTATTCTTATTCCTAATTTGCTTTAGGCTTTACATAATACATTTTCAAGAGAGAAATTAATGCTTTTTCATATTGATATAATATGTGCTTAAGGGTATATAATCTTAATGTGTTTCTTCATAGCGGCATATTTCTAATAGTAAAAATAAAAATGTTCTAACTCTTGAAGGATCTCTTTGCTTTGGTACGACATTGGGAAGTATGATTGATAAGTTTGTGATGAATATTAGAATATTATCCCTGAAGACAGAGTTTATATCCATAATGAAGTTACAATTAAACACACACACACACACACACACACACACACACACACACACACACAGACTATTCTCTAGAATACACACACACAGACTATTCTCTAGAATGTCTAAGTTTTATTTAAAACTGTTACTTTTTTTTCTGGGAAATCAAGTGATCCTGTATTTGCCTCTTAGGAAAATTGAATTATAACCAGTAATTATACTTCTCTGAATGTAATATTCTCAGTGGATTTGTATCAACTATCTTAGGGCATTTTGGCATATGAGATACAAAAATGTAGCTACATTGTAAAATAAAGAAAATTAAGTTCTGATAGATTATATTTTAAATTTGTCTAGTATCTTTCTATAAAGCCACTTTTAAATTTTCTCTTTCCAAGAGTCCTGTGAAGTAGATTCAGTTACCCCAATATGTAGTTCTTTAAAGTACAGGAAATTTGAAATACAAGTCCAAGATCATAATGTACTTTATAAAGCTGAAAATAAAATCTGCATCTGATGCTGTAGTACAGCTTCACTCCAATAAACTGTGCCTGCTTTCCCATTTGCTGAATTAGGTACCAGAACTATATGAATAGAAGATATTAATCTTTAGGAGATTTTATGATATAATTTAAGCCTTTAAGTCATCATGCTGTGTTGTATATTAAAGTGTGGTTTGCTAATTAAAATGTGTATTTTAAAATTTGAACAAAACAGATACTTAATTATTATAAAATTTTAGAAAGCATAATATGCAGATCTAAATTCTATAGTAAAAATGTTGAAGCACATCATTTTATTTGTAGTTATATAAGCCAAAAGAAATACTTTACCCTTTTAGGTGTCTTAATAGATGTCTTAAGTAGCAAAATACACTTGTATATTGAATAATTTTTACTATAGTATAATGTAGTAATGGAGGACTAATATTCTCTGGAAAATAATTATAATTAGTTCTCATATAATATTGATTTGAGAAGGTTTTTATTTTTTTGTGTTACTGGGGATGGAACGCAGGGGCATATTACCCAGCTCTAACACTCCTTGCTATCTTTCCAAAAGATGTAGAGTCAGAAAACTATAGCGATTCATGCATACCCGTCTTTATTCTGGCACAACGCACAATAGGTAAGTTATAGCACCAGCTTTGGCATCATCAGATGATTGGATAAAGAAAATATGCCAAAGCTAGAGAGAAGAATGGGTCTTAGGAGGAACTTTACACAAAGAAGGAGAAACCAGAGATGAGCAAATAAGGGGAATTAACTGAAATTGATGGGAGGGAGGATGAAGGAAATTCTCTAATGTACATGCCATATATTCATAAATGTATCAATCAGTAAGCCAAACATGAGAAGGAGGGAGGGGGAGGGGAATGGGATGAGAAGCAGGGAAGGGCTCAATGCCAAACATGAGAAGGAGGGAGGGGGAGGGGAATGGGATGAGAAGCAGGGAAGGGCTCAATGAGAGATGTGTGCATGTTTGCCTGTACCATCTTGTACCCCCAAAAGATGTATGACTACAATGCACCAATAAAAAAATAAGTAAAATTAGAAAAAGAAATATAGTATATATACACAATAGAGTTTTATTCATAAGGAGGAACGAAATTATGATATTCACAGGTAAATGGACAGATCAACAGAAAACCAAAATCATGCTGGGATCAGCAAGACTCAGAAAAACCTATACCACATGTTTTCCTTTCATATGTGGAAGCTACAGAGAACAAGGAAATAAAAGGAACCTCATGAAAATGAGGAGAGAAAGGTAGAGTCATGGGCGTGGTGACGCATGCTTGTAATCTCAGCATTCCAGAAGCTGAGATTAGAGAATCAAGGCTCGAGGACAACCTCAGCTATTTAGCAAGGCCCTTTGCCATTCAGTGAGACCCTCTTTAAAAAATAAAAAGACTAAAACCTGGGGTGTAGCTCAGAGGTACAATGCCCCTGGGTTCCATCCACAGTACTAAAAAAAAAAAAAGAGTCATGGGAGGAAGTTTGGGGAATGAGGATGGGAGGTATAAGGAAGTAATCCACCAAATAATGTTATGTGCATACATTAATATACACTTATGAATGCCACTATCATATACAATTACAATGCAACAATAAACATCATTGAAAAATAACAAAACTGATTATCCAAGCATGAGAGAGAGGGCTGGGGAGGGAGTGGTGTGGGGACTGGGAGGGGGCTGGGTGGGTGATGGGTGCATTTATGTCTACACAAGTTTTTTGCTTCATCATGATATATAAATACAATGCACCAATAAAAATTAAAAGAAATACAGATTTATTTATTTATAGGATAAAACAACTTATTTGGTCACTGGGAGTATACTCAGTGGTAGAGCATTTGCCTAGTTTTCTCAAGGCTCTGATTAAACCCCAGCACACCAAAACAAACACAGAAAAACACAGAAAAACGTTATTTCTAAAGCCTATGTCAATATATTTGAGGCTACAAACTATTATTTATTTCAAATTAAGATGTACATGCATTATTTTAAAGAATGGGGAGTTTAAAGAGTTTCAGTATCAAGAATGACTTCTAGGTAAAACATTCAAAACTGTCTTGCAAATTAATTGCCTCCAGTCTCAATGTACAATAATTCATTATGTAGAAAAACACAAAGTATATTTCTGTGTAATTCTATAACATAAAACAAACAATATATATTTTAAAGGTATACAAATGTCTTAACCATTGAATTTTAGTTAAATTTGATTGCATTTATTTATTTTACATTCACTTTGGATTTGTTAAACTCTATATATTTATGCCTATTTACATGATTGTGTTTTAAGCGTCATAAACTTACTTCAGTTCTCCTGCTGAATTAAGTGGACTACGTTAAGGTAATTTTTTGTAGGCCAAATTTTATATAACTTGAAAAATAAGCAACATTTCATCATTCTTCATAAGGAATTATAAGATGATGAGAGATGATGTCCCTGTAGAAAACAAAATGTTTCAGGATTCATATTTTCCTATGAAAAATCACCAAGTTTATTTTGAAGTAAGATGACAAAAAAATGTCTAATGGCTTTCAGTGTGTTCTGAAAACAGCCAATTGTACAAGACTATGATAGTAATATTTTACAGTGAAAACTTTTTTGACAGAATTAATCATTCACAAAAACTTAAGAAAACTATATGGTTTTTTTGTTTGTTAACAGAGAGAATTCAAAAGATGTGTTTTTTCCACTATGTTGTTATTGTCACAAATTAAGAGCCCTCAATAGGAAAACAGGCCTACTATCTAACTACTGTCATAAATAATAGCTTGAGATCAGCTACTTTAGAATTAAAATGACTTTTTTCAGCTCTCCTCTCCTATCTAATTGGCATGTTTCCAAAAACTCCACACATGGGTCAAATTATTTATTTACCTGGAGATATATTTTGCAATCAATTTACCCTGGAGCCTTCTAAAGTAAGTTGTGCTGCAGAAAATTAGATGTCTCCTGGGTAAAGTATTGTGATTTTTCAAGGAATCCAATGGTAGATTGGTAACATCTGTTTTTAACATTTTTGAAGGAAAATTATTCATGCCGTTTCTCTGCACTGCTGAACTTTGAGGCTTCGTATATTCATTTGACCTTACACTGGATGGTGCTGACCCAGATGCGCATTCAAAGGAAAAAAATAACTTTTGGCTCAGACAGCAATCACTAAGCCCATTTACCTGAAAAAAGTTGATTGTTCAGTGAAGAGTCTTAGTTAAATTTCTATTTATGACAGAGTTGAATTTTGATGCCCTGTCCAGCTCGGTTGAACTGAAAAATAAATAAACTTGCAATAAACAAAAGGCACTGTTTCACTCAGACATCAAAACACTGAAACTTTTCTTTAGTTAATGAATTTCTATAGCAAGTCATAATTTTATACCTGAGCCAAGGCAGGGATCACTGTAGCAGTGACTTTAGATGACAACATTTGCTTCCTGAAATAATTGTTTATATTGAATTATTTTTTATTATTAATTTTTTTGGTGGTACTGGGGTTTCTGAAAGCCCTTCTCCCTCCGGGCTACACTTCCAGACCTATTTTTTTATATTTTTATTTGGAAACAGGGTCTCTTAAGCCAGCATGGCTGGCTTGGAACCTGCATCATCCTCCTGTCTCCGGCTCCCAAGCGCGGGGATTACAAGCGTGCGCCACAACGCCCAGCTATACTGAATTTTTAACATTTACATTAGCCATATTGTAAATAAAATGCAAAATTTTCTAAAGCTAATAACCTGATGTTACAAGTGTTATCTTTCAAACGAAAAACTGTTGTTTTCATCTTATACTATTACATGAGTGTCTTGCTATAGTGTATATGGGCGCAGTAGGTGATTCATACCCTAGAATTCTTGACTTAAAGAGCTAGCATAATGTGGTAACAAAAAATAAAGCAACCAATATCCTTTACATAAACTGAGGCTAGAAATTTTTTGATAAATGAATTTATTTTACTTTTATATATTTTTATTGGTAGAATGTGATTACACATTGTGTTAGGGTTTGGAATGATAAGAACATACATGCACACAGCACTTGGTATGTTTCCCTCTGAATCCTTCCCTGCTCTTTCCTCCTCTCTATGCAGCTTACTGAGCTTTCTGCTGATATTTTCACATACGTCCATAGCATTATTTGAACTCTTTCCTTCATAGAATTTTCTCACTTTCACCCTTCTTTCTTAACTAAACCTTCCTATTATTTTAAGAGAATCTCTGTTCACTTATCTAAAGACTTTTGTTTTTCAATTTCTTTCTAGCTACCACATTTGAACCTATACTTTCTAAGACTGGGTAATCTTGTTTTGCATAATATTCTCTAGGTCTATCTATTTTAGTGAAAATAACATAGTTTTTTTCTTTATAGCTGAGTAAATATTTTTGTGTGTATATGCCCCAGTTTTGTTATCCATTTATTAGTAGATGGACAACCTACACTGGTTCTATAATTTGATTATTCTCAATTGTGCTATTATAAATATAGATATGTATGTATCACTATAGTGTTTGACTTCAGTTCCTTTGGAAAGACCTAAAAAAGTGGTATAACTTGTTCATATAGTGGTTCCATTCCCAGTCTTTGAGGACTTTCCATAATGATCTCCATAGCAGCTACTCTAATTTACAACCTCACCAGCAAGGTTCCTGTTTCTCCACATATTTACCTGCATTTATTATTGTTTGTATTCTTTACTATTGCAATTTTTCAATTCTAAATGGTGTGTGTGTGTGTGTGTGTGTGTGTGTGTGTTACTGGGAATTGAACCCTGGGCCATTCTACCTGTGTGCTACCTCCAGCTCTATTTTACTTTTATTTTGAAATAGGGTCTCAATAGGTTGACAAGTCTTACTACTTGCCGAGGTTTTCTCAAACTTGTGATCCTCCTGTCTCAGCCTCCCACGTACTGGGATTACAGATCTGCACTACACATCTGATTCCAACTGCAATTAGATGAAATTTCAGTACAGTTTAGGTTTACATTTCACTGATTGCTAATGATGTCAAACATTTTTTCATATGTTTTTAAGTTCTTTGTATATAAAATATATTTAAGTGATGACTGGCTTCATAACAACTTTAAGGTATATTTTGAGATTTTTCCATTAAAGGAAAAAAATGATTGTTCTTTATATGTGTAGTATCTTTAAGGGTTCTTATTCACTGTTACATGATAAATTTATAAATAATTATTAGCTATGGAATAATGCATCTTTTTACATATATACAATTATATTTCCACATCTTAAATATTTTATACATGTTAATTACTACTAATGACTTTCCAATGAAAGAAACAGACATTATAAACTCATTTTATTGATGAGACACAGAGAAGCTTACCTTCTTGTTTACTGATACATGAATGTAGAGATAGAGTTCAGATGTGTTTCTCAGTCATTCCTAGTCATTCCTAGTCAATAAGTAGCTGTTTTTGTCAATAGAACTAAGAATTATGTACGTACTGTTACATATTTTTCTGTCATAGCAAAGATTTAATATCAGATGAATATTTTACTTAATTATTACTTCAAATAAAAATATTAGTAAATGGCAAACTCATGGTATTACATAGATTCTCTAGTAGTAATTGAAAATAAATGTTATGTACTTAACTACTTTGTATCTTTAAGATCTAATTATTTGTCTATATTTACATTCTAAGATGAGTATACAATTAAGTATTAAACTTTCAATTTAAACTAGCAGCATTTTTATTTTATTCATGCAGTTTATAGAAATCTCAAAGTAAAATTAACTGCATTATCTCAATGAATTAGTCTTACATTACTGTGCCATTACGTTTTTATTTTTGTACTACAGTTGCAGAGCATTGCCTACTGTCAAAAAAAATTAGGTTACCTGGGGATGAACATTCTCTAATGGTAAGATCGCCAGATTGCAGTCATGGGTGAGCCCCAGTTTCTATTCTTAGAACTACTGGATAATGCTAAGCCTAAGCTTCTGCAAGTCTTTTTAAACAGCATTCACTTTTGTTTCTTCAATTATAAAATATAGTTCAATTCAAAACACACATTTCAATCACTTATTACCAAATTAATATTGAAGCAATTTGGGGGACACAAAAACTAATAAACTGGAATAATCTCCCTTCAGAGCCCAAAGTGCCTAATGAGAAAAATATTTACAAAAACAATTATTTTAATGAATGTATAAAATTTATAAAATATAAGTAGTAACAATTTCTTTCAAATGGTGAGCTCACAGGGAATTTGCTTGTATGCAATGGTTAGGGTGGTTTTAAAAAGATCTGGAAAGGATTGGGACATTTCTTGGCCGAAATGATCAGGAAAAAAAAAAACTAGGTGTAGGAGATAATATCAATAAAGAATTAGAAACTGATAAGTGTTAAGATGTGCAGGGGTACTTGTGATGATATATGAAGTACAGAATGATATTTTGGATCTAAATTCTGAGATTTTGAAGACCAAGCTGAGATGTGAATTTTATTCTGCAGGCAGATGAGCAGTATTTAATGAACAGGTTCTGGGAATAATCTATTGTGGGTTACTTCTGTGGGAAGATGTCACAGGGCTATTGCCACTGGTAGTTGTATGTATGATGAGGTTAAAGATTAGTTTGGAGATCTAGACCAGAACAAATACAGTGAGATATGGAAGACTCTGTGTGTGTGTATTATAATAATGTAATAACATATAATATTATTATATTAATATTTATTTATACCCATACCCATATATAAAGTTATATAAATAAGTATATACACATACATATAGGTAAAAGTTGATCCATTTCCAGGTGGGTATAGAATAAGAAGGAGGCAATATTACTTTGCAAGTTATGTAAAGGATTTCCAAGAATGCTGTATAACTCATTCAAAATTCTTCGAAGTAAAGATTTTCATGTGATTGCAAATTATGAATAATACTATTAATTAATGTATCAACATAAATTTTGGGAACAGTTTTTTTCCAGTCTAAGTATTACTAGCTTATTTTATTTATTTATTATTTTTTGGTGGTACAGGGGTTCCTGGAAGCCCTTCTACCTCCGGGCTACACTCCCAGACCTATTTTTACATTTTTATTTGGAAACAGGGTCTCCTAAGCCAGCGCGTGTGGCTGGCTTCGAACCTGTGCAATCCTCCTGTGTCTTCCTCCCAAGCGCGGGGATTATAAGTGTGTGCCACCACGCCCGGCTTATTACTAGCTTATTTTAATTCAATATTTTTGCTAAAGATTGTCCAAATGTGTTGTACCACTCTGGCATTATTAAAATACTGAGTTATCGTGATTTTACTGAGTTAGTAAAATTTTCAAAATTTGGGGGGATATCAAATGCACATATACATTTTGATGCTCACAAAAATAGAAAGGCCTTTTCAGAGTAAAGAGCTTTATTTTATTTAAAGAGAACCCACTCAAATATAAGATAATGAGAAATTTGAACTAGGCAGTAATATGAACATTTTAATTTTTAAGGCTGTAGCTACTGGCAATGTTTGTTCTAAAATGTTTTATTTCCAAATAGCATTCATACCTACATATCTTAATTGTCTTGCTGTTCGACATCATTTTGTTTACAACTAACCTGGATCATTCTGTCTTTAGGGTACAAACTTTGTCTTTTTATATTCTACACTATAGTTAGAAAACTCTTAGAAACATGGGGATTTTATGGGATTCAAGAGGTTATCTGTTCTAACCTCCTGGACAGAAACAAAACAAAACAAAACATTCCTTTGCTTTTAGACCCTGAATGTCTTGTTTATCCGTGAAAATGCACAGTGAGCTCTGTCCTTTCCGAAGCACTCATCTCATTGCTTAGCAGGCCTCAGGATTAGAAAGTTCACTGTTAAATTGGACTGAAATTCACCTGTGATTAAACTCCTAAATATTGGCTCTTTGCTTTTCTTTTTTAAAAAAGACAGAAGTCTAATCTTTCTTACACATAACAGACTTTCAAATATTTGAGGTTGACTGTCGTTCCTTGTAAGAAAGTAGAAAGTACATAGGAGCCGGATAAACTGTCAGGTTTGTTGTTTGTGTTCTTTCTTTATTTATTTGCTTTCTAGCTAGAAATCTTTGGAAAATTGAGACTCATTGTTTGTTGGAGACACTGTTCATTATTCCCCACTGAAGTGGTTCTTTATCACCAGAAGTCTCACTGCTTAATATTCTTCTTTAATGTTTCCAAATAAAGGAAACAGTGTGACCTTAAGGAAACTGAATGGTGGAATTTAGCTAATATTTGAGACTTTCCCTTTTAGTTTCTTTTTAGTTCAATAAAATTTTATTATAGTAATTTATCTGCTCCTTTAAACTTAATAAATTCTATCATCAACATTATGAAATTAGGAGAAGTGTTTCACAGTTAGTGTTGATCATGTCTAAACATAATTTGAAAAATTTGGAAAGACGGAAGATGTGGAGAAACTGAAACCCTCTGCTTTGCTGGTGTATCCACTTTAATCAGGAAATTAATAGAGAACTCAGAAATACCACAACCGGGTGTATTCCCAGAAGAAATAAAAGCAAGAACCGAGTAGTATTTGTGTACTCATAATGAACAACTGCCAGAAGAGGAAAGCCTCGCCCAGGTCCATTTTCAGAAGAATGAATAAATAAAATGTAGCCCATAAATGTAATGGAATATTATTCACCTTTAAAAACAGAGAAAATTATAATATATACTATAATGTAGATGAACTTGGAAGATATGATCGTAAGTCAGACACAAAGGGAGAAAAACCACGTGACTCCTCTTTCAGGAGGTTCCTAGCATATTTTTATTCAGGGAGAGGAATAAATAGAATGATGGCCAGAGTCTGAAGTAAGGAAAGAATGGGCAGTATTCAGTGAATAAAGAGAGTGAAGCTTCAGGTGATGAAAACATTGCAGATTTGGATGGTGGTGATTGTTGTAGAACAATGTCCATGTGCATCGTGATATGCACTTAAAATGGTTAAAATAGCACATTTTATGTAAAGCCTATCTTACCAGTATTTTAAAAAGAAGATATATAACTATTCATTTCAATGAAATAATGAAGGGATACAAAAAGAGTGTAACAAGAGAAAAGAATCTTCTAGTTTAAAAAAATGTTTCATCCATCAAATGTGACATAAATGGTATTGCAGTTGGTCTGAGTCAAATCCTAACCTTATGATACATGGAGCATTAGAAGATCCAGTTGCCAGAGCAAGGAAGTCAGTAATATTTAAAGTCATGGGCCAGGTCAATACCCAATACCGACGGGCCTTCTTAATGAGTTTGGAGATCTGTTTTTGTATGTAATAGACTACTCTGTCACTTTTAAATGTCATATACATTTCTGTGAACCACACCCCCCCACCAGCTCATGAATATTATCTATAGTTTCATATCTAAGACTTCTTTTGATTCTTTGTTTCTCACTAAGCAGGTATTGCCTTTATCCTCTATTTATGTATACTAAGCAAAATTAGGTCAATTCTATTAGGGATAATTTAAAAAGTGATATCTTTGAAATAGTTTCATTCAAGAGATTCTCTTAGATGAATGTCAGAAACCTCACTTTTTTCTATCAGTGATGTGCAGTTTGCTGTGGGGTTTTATAATTTTCTGAAACTGACGACTTGATTGCTTTGGGGAAATTCAGATGCAGATTTTACCTTGAAGAGTCAAAAAGCATTGCTAAATGATGGATCAAGTGTAATGGGATTAAGGATTTTTTCCATCCTTTTTATATTAATTACCCATCCATAAAGAGAGAAACTAATCACCCTGTCCCTGACTAATGCTCTGTAGGCTTTTGATATCTGTTTGATGAAACTATTACAAAAGATAAAGCTGGAAAAATCATTTCCTACTTTAGATATGCATATAACACTAGTGTTGGCAGAATTTGAGTTTCTGAGACTAAATGAATGTGAAGTGATAAAATGCCACCCCGCATAGCAAAGCAAAACTTAACAGTTATCTTTGATATTAAAATATGAATATGACATGGTTAACCTGGACAACCATTGGTGGGGGGGGGGAGGGAAAACAGGGGCAGGGGGGAGAGGGCACCAAATATAGTTTAAATGTATACTATTTATGTTCAATAAAAAAGTTGTTAAAAGAAAAAAAATTATGTTCCTAATTCCAAAGTTCTGATGCTCCTTAATCTTTGCAGTCATAATTACGTGGCCACTTGAACTTTGGCTTAGAATGTGCGTCAGCAGGACAATATGGCGCATTCACTATCAATGGAAGTATGCCTTACTTAGAGCCGAGACAGCCTAGGACTTAAAAACTGGCTGCAATTGTTATGTAACATAAATGTAAGTCCCTCTGTTGTAACTCATTTCTGTCAAAGGGCCACTGCTTCACCGTTTTTTAGTTATTCTTTCAATAGCTTTACTCTTTCAAGTTATTCCTTGTACAACAATACTCTATAAAACCACCTGGAAAGAAAATATTCCAGTAACAACTACTGGTGTAGAGTGAGTAAAATTCTTCTCTATGGACAGGAATGAGTAGACATCTGCATGGGAAATATTTTGTGCTAAGTAGGAGTGAGATATTTTGTGCTAAGTAAGAGTGAAGATGCAGAGAAATAGGAACTTATACACAGTTGACGGGAATGTCAATTAGTACTGCCATTATGGAGAATGGAATAGAGGTTTCTCAAAAACTAGAAATAGAACTACCATATGATCCAACAATCCCAATTCAAAGTAAATATCCAAAGAAATTGAAATCATTATATCAAAGCCACACTGCACTTCCATGTATATTGCAGCACTAGTCACAATAACCATGACAACGAACATCAAAAATGCGCATGGAGAGATGAATGGGAAAAGAAATCCTAGTATGCCTGTGCACAGGAATATTATACAGTTGTGATTGAATGAAATCCTGCCATCTGTTGCAACATGGATAAAATTGAAAACCATCATCTTAAGTGAAATAAGACAGAAAAATAAAGACAAATACCATATGCCAGCACTCATTTGTAGAGGTAAAAATAGTTGATCTCAGAAGAAAAAGGTATAATAGTGGACACTAGAGTTTAGGGGTAAACGAAGAAAGGTGGTATAAAGGGCATCCAAAATACATAGGAGGGATAAGTTTTAACTTTCTATATAATAATAGTGTAATTATAGTCCACAAAATGTGTATTTCAACGTAATTAGAAAATGAAGAATCCAAAGTTTCTCAGCACATAGAAATGATGAATGTTTGTGGAGATGGAAATGGTAATTATATTGATTCAATCATTTTATATTATATTCATGTATCAAAGCTACATTAGATTTGTATGAATACATTTAAATTAAATTAATTCAAAAATTGTGTATTTTCTTTTTTACCCAGTACAGAGTCAAATTTAAATTATGTAAGAATATTTACAATAAATTATATGGTTAAATTTATTTGAAATATGAATACATGATTTTATTTAAATTTTGCAACTAGCAATGACAAAAATAAGTTGCCTTACTAGCAACAAATGGTAAATATAAAAACCATCATATATAACTTAAAATTATCTACTAAATATATAGAAAAACATGTAAGTCTAAGAATAAATGCAAGTAAAAAACATAAAAGGCTTAAAATTAAGTAACTTCAGCCGGGCGTGGTGGCGCACACTTGTAATCCCTGCACTTGGGAGGTGGAGACAGGAGGATTGCGCAGGTTCGAAGCCAGCCTTGCTGGCTTTAGAGACCCTCTTTCCAAATTTAAAAATATACAAAAATAGGTATGGGAGTGTAGCCCGGAGGTAGAAGGGTTCCATCCCCAGTACAACAACAACAACAACAAAAAGAAATGAAGTATCTTCAGAAGTACTAAAGAAAAAATAATATAAATTAAATAGCTAAAGCTCTGAAAGTAATTACTATAATTTAATTAAACTTATTTGAATGTGCTTCTTATAACAAAGTTATATAAAACAAAAATTATACTTAACTATAAAAAGTAAAAAGATGATCAATTCTCTTCAACACCATCCAGTACTTTCAAATGAATATTGTACTATATTTTCTAACAGAAATTGAAAAAACACAATTTTGGCATGAATCTTTAATATACTGTCTTAATTCATTATGGATAAAATAAGCCATTTAAAAATAATGTAGGAACATAAAAAGCAGAAATTTTATTATTGAATTTAATCAATTGTACTAATATGTAAAATTTTATGCATGAAACATAACAATATACTTCGTGGTTTGGTCTTGATTATTTAATATTAAAGATGCAAATTATCAGTCTGTACAAGTGTACAAAAACTGGTCTGCAAGATGTCTAGATTGATGAAGCCTGAAGGTAATATAAAATCTATTTCAGGTATTCTAGGATATAACATAAGTCAATACCAAGGATAGGTTATTATCTATATATACTGTTTGCAAATTAAATGTAACACTTGGGCTAATGCATTTTTTTTAGTACTGAGGATGAAACCCAGGGACATTATACCTCTAAGCTATACCCCCAACCCTATTTTTTATTCTTTACTTTGAAGGTGTCACTGAGTTGCAAAGGGATCACTAAGTAGCTGAGGCTGTTCTTGAACTGTGATCCTCCTGTTTCAGCCTCCCACAATCTGAAATTACAGGTGTGCATCACCATACCCACCTTTCATATTTCATATTTAAATTAAAACTATTTGCTTGGGAGGCCCAACCAAATGTAACCTCAGAAATACTTTTTATTTTTGAATTTACATAATTGATAAAATAATTTGTGATATTTATAACATATTAAGAAACTTAAAGCATACATATGTGCTAAACTTGTAGAAGTACCAGTACCTCTTATTTTCAATTTTAGATGATAAATCTCTTGGTAACATTACCTAAGAGATAATTTAACAAACCAGTCTCATGTTAGTTTTAATGTTCATCCATCCATCCATCCTTTCTTCCTTCCTTCCTTCCTTCCTTCCTTCCTTCCTTCCTTCCTTCCTTCCTCTCTCTCTCTCTCTCTCTCTCTCTCTCTCTCTCTCTCTCTCTCTCTCACTTTCTACTTTCTACTTTCTTTATTTATGGTACTGGGGATGGAATCCAGGGGCATTCTACCTTCAAGTTACACTTCCAGCCTTATTTTTTTATTCTTTATTTTGAAACAGGGTCTCACTGAGTTTCAAAGGGCCTCACTAAGTAGGTAAAGCTGTCTGCGAACCCAGATATGATAAGATATTGTAGTAAGGAAGAAATTACTCCTTGCATTATTCTTCCCTCAAATCAATGGTACAATCTAATAATAAGAAAGAAATAGACAATCTTAAATGGAGGGATATAACTCATTGTACCTGATCAGTACCCTTAAATGTATAAATAATAAGTAATCACAGATTGGAAAAGATCAGGAGATATGATATTAAATCTAACATTTTATATAACCTTTGAATTGACTTCTATTCAGGGTCAAAAAGTGGGGTCTATTTCCATTTTTCTGCATATGGTTAACTAGTTTTGCCAATGCCATTTGTTAAAGAGGCTACCTTTTTTTCCAGTGTATGTCAACAATCAATTGGCTGTACTTGGGCATATTTGTTTCTGAGTCTTCTATTTTGCTCCATTAGTCTATGTGTCTGCTTTTGTGCTAGCACTATGCTGTTTTTATTACTTTGGCTTTGTAGTATAATTTGAAGTCAGGTATTGTTATGCTTCCTGCATGGTTCCTTTTGCTGAGAACTACTTTGGCTATTCTGGGTCTTTTGTTGTTCCAAATGAATTTAAGGACTGATTTTTCTGTGTCTGTGAGAAATGGTCTCCGTAATTTAATGTGTATTATATTGAACCTGTAGATTACTTTTGAAATAATGGTCATTTTGTTAATATATTTTTCTGCCTATCCAAGAACATAGGAGATCTTTCACTGTCCTAAGGTGGTTATAGTTTTTTTTTGTAAATGTTTTATAATTTTTTACAGGTCTTTTATTTCCTAAAAAAGTACAATTTAATTTTGATAAACTCTTAGAAACTACATGAGGGCATATGAATTCCTCTATATTATCTTCTTAGCTTTCTTATAAATTTAAAATTATTTCAAAATATCCCACATGTTAGCCAGGCATATTAGTGCATGCCTATAATTCCAGTACTTGGGAGGCTGAGACAGGAAGATCACAGGTTCAAGAACAGCCTCAACAAGTAGTGAGACTCTCATCAATCTAGAAAGAACATGTTTCCAAATAAGAAATAAAATTGCATTGGGGATGTAGCTCAAAGGTAGAATGCTCTGGGTTCAATCCTCAGTACTACAAAAAAGTGTATACACACACACACACACACACACACACACACACACACATATCTATATCTATATCTATATATAGTGTTATATGTATTATATATAATAGCAATCATCTTATAGTTAAGTGTTTAAAAAATTCTAATATATATTTTCTGGTAAAATTTTCATTTTCAATCTGCAGTAGAGAATTAACTTTTCCTGTAACTGTTACAAATATTATATTGCTAGTTAGAACTGAAGTTGCTTTAATGTTAATGTCTTATGTTTGGATTGTATTCTTTATTCCCATTCAAAAAAATCAAGTGAATACAATTAAATTATGTAAAGTGTTACATGAAGATGGCTCTAAAAATGTGCTATGTATAATTGCAATTTACACAAGATGGGCTCTGAATCCTCTTTTAGAAAAGATAATGTAAACACAATGATACTCTCAAATTAATACTTAGGTTTTCAGAGATTGCATCAGGGATGTTGGGGAAAGATTAGGGCATTAGTGGCTAAAATTTATCAAGTATGGCTATGCATCTGATATTCATTTACTGAACCAGAAGCATATTTTTTATTTTCCACACAAATCAATTCTAACAATGAATGCTGCACATTATTGTTAATGCCAATGAAAATAAAAATGGGGTCAGTTTGTGCAATACATTTTGTTGATCTTGTTTGTATCTGTAGTCCTAAAATGTTATCCTATAAGAAGGCATAATAAGATAATATCTTCTCCATATTTCCCATGTATTATTTAGCTGGGTACTGAGAGATAATAGATATGCAGTGATTTCTATGCCTGAGATACTTTTTAACCTGCTGATGATTAGCCCCATTCCACCCATGAGTTTGGAAAGCTTTTTCTGCTAACAAAGTTATCTTTTTTAAAGGCTATTTTGCCTAAGCTTAAATTTGAAAATAATAATCCAATTTCTATAAGTCTTACAATTCCATATGAATTTGACATATCTATACATAGTGTATTATGGAGAAGCAATATTTACCTATTTCGTGTTCATAGTATCTTAAACCCTGAAAATTGCGAAGTCTGCAATGTAACTACCGGTTTTAAAAGTACAATCTCAAGATAAGAAATGAGGTATCTGATGCAACGCCATGCAATTAATTAAGCCTTAACTGTGAGATCACAGTTTTATAAAAAAAAAGTGTCCAAATTTCTAAGAAACTAGTGGCTTGCAAAGAAACACAGGAGTTAGTAGTGCTTTAGTAACTGGACAGTGCAGAAAACAATGGTCCTAAAGCTAACAATAAAGTAACTTATGATTGCTTTTGAGGCTAAGAAATACCCCAAATCTTTATTTTTTTTGTTTTTCTTTTCATTATGGAGATACATAAACTTTATTTCATTCCATTTTTTACTTCCAGTTCTTTGAAGACTTGCTAAATTTCCTCTGTGTGTACAGAGTAAATCGTATTTGTATTTGTAAATTATATTCTAAGACACTATAGAGGATACTAAAATGAACAACGTATGTTCCTACACCTTAGAAAAATATTTTTCAAAAAAGATTTGAGACATAAGGGCAAAGAATATAGGAGAAAACAGAAGTGACTATAAAAATCAACATAAAAAATCTCTTCCTTACAAGTACCCAGGAGGGAAATCACCCAGTAAACTTGGCTGAACTCCTACTAGAGAAAGCTTTCAATCTTAGAGTTCATTGAGATAAACATCCTAGATCGCAGCTCTTTGCTGAGAGGGGGATGAGCTGTTCATAACTTTGTATTGTCTGAAAAGTTAACTTAGAGCCTGCTTAAGTGAAGGCGAAGCAACTTCCTTTGTGGTGTCCTCAGTAGTACTCTCCAACAGATTTGGTTCTTTGACTTTGAAACAACCTTACAAAGTACTAATGCAGTAAGATTCCTATAAGAGAAACATAATCCTGGCTCCAACACAGATGACAGTGTATTATTTTTTACATTCCTGAGAGAGTGTAACAGGGCATGCTTCTGAATCCCAAAGTGGGAAAAATACAGCCAGTAAGGGTTCTCCAGAGATGCCCTATCTTTTTTTGGCTGGGATAAATCTGGAGATAGTTCCCAGCAGTATTATGACTAATGTTCTTGGAAGAAATCATCTATATATTGATCCAAATAAAGAATATTTATTTTAAGATTGGCAGCTAACCACTCTTTCTAATACACATGAATAAAAAAAATGTGTTGGTCTTTATTGAATAAAGATATCTACCAGGCCTTTGTATTATCTAAATCAGGGGCAAATAAAATATAATAAACAAAATATATCTGCTCCATTTAATATGCATTATACATACTTAGCATTGGCACTTTGACAGGTAAATCTTTATTGTTTTCTTAATATGAATATTTAAATGAATATTTATTTATAGTAGTAACATACAATGATTCATATTTAGACACACCATAGCTTCTTTGTATATTCCTCCCCTAGTTATAATGCTGATATTTTGACAAAATGAAAAGGGAGCACACTATACTTGTTTCTGTATGATAGTACATGAACTTCCTCTACAATGGAGCCTCTGAGGATTTGGTAAGAGCAGTTGAAGAGCTGTGAACTGCACTTAAGTATCTTTAAAATAAAAGTCTTTAATAAATGGAAGTCATTTTGCTTCTTCAGCTGCTCTTAAGGATAGCAGCTCACAAGGGGAGATAAAGCAAGAATAAATGAATGCTTAATAAATATTTGTTGAATTGAATTGAGTAAGTAATTTATTATTCTCCAACCACAAAAGATGTTCTAGAGCTTTTAGAAGGAGACACTGTGGTAAATTAGCTTGAAATATGTAGAACTCAGTAAAGTTTCCCAAAGGCAGAAGGTCCTGACACAGCAAGGCAGCTTGTTTCAGCATGAAGTTGGATATGGCACTGATGTGTGAATACTTACAAATATGTGTATTTTAAAACCTGAACAAACAGAGAGAGCAGTTCTTGGAATACAGGAGATGCTTAAGTGTATTATGACTTTTATATATTTCTTTACCTTTTTGTGTAAGAAATGAGACAAATTATTCCAAAAGGATCAAGTCTTGGTTCTCTGTGAAAGAACCTGTAATTTCCTTTGAGCGTGCTAGTTTGTTCCTGGTCACATACTTGTTTTTAAAATAAATAAACATCCAAATGCTTCATAATCTGAACTTAAGCACCAACAGAAAGATAACATAATGATGCAAATACCTCTTTTTTATTATTTTTTCTTATTTTCCCTAATAAAAAGAAAAAATAAAAATATTCTATATTTACAAATATACACACAATAAAAAGAAATATAAACATACTTTTTATATTTGTGCCACTTTTTAAGCAAGTTTTTCTTTTATAACCATCATTGCAATTCTAAGAATCAAATAGAGCTCTTCTTCTCAAACAGCACGGTTGAGACTGTTGGCTAAATAGTTTCTTGATTTGAGAGCTCTTTTATGTATCTTATGGAGTTCAGCAGCATTCCTGCCACATAGACACAAGATCCCAGTGTTATATGCTACCAGTCCTTACAATCAAAGATGTCTCAGACGTTACCCTAGCCTCTGAGGGATAAAATTGCTTTTGGCAAAAGGGACAGGATTTTCTATAAGAGTATATTGAAGGAAGATCAGATTTCATTGCTTTAATATGCTTTGAAAAGTTAGTCAAAGCCCAACACAAGAACAAAACTATGACTGTGTTCATGTTTATTTCATAATTACTCCATCAGGTTTTTCTCTGTGTTTCTGGAAACAAGTTAAGTTTTGCAATAATCAGTTGCACTTCAGACATGGAACCAGGCCTTTATGTATATTACTTAATCATTAAAATTAATGTGTGGAATATACACTTCATAGTGAAAGAAGTTGAAGCTCAGAGGACTTTTGCTAATCACACAGATAAAACCCAAAGCCAGCTCTTACAAAAATAAGTAGCCTCTCTTTGACATCGCATGTTGCAATTGCATGGTTTAGGAAGCTAGAAAAAAATACTCCATCATATCTGTGTTAAGTCTCAGATATAAGATTTAAAGATATAACATAATTAATGTAAAATATTTTGTACATTAAAATGTTAAAACAATGCAATACTTGTTCTTCAAACATTTTTATAATCTTGGGAGTCATTTCAGTAGTTTCAGATAATATACCAAAAAAAGAAATGTTTCTTCAAAAATATTTAGAAAATTCTGTATTAAGACTGCATTAAATTTGTGTATTTCAGAGAAAATACTAGATTATATTATTCATTTGTAATTGTGTTTCTTTGTCAGTTAGTAAATGCTCAACTTACTGATTTATGAACCTTCTCCTTCCCAAAAGAACAGAGATAAATTGCAATTGGCAGTTCTATAAAGGAGTCTAAATTATTTTCTTTCATGAGTAATATGAAAAATTGAAGTATAATTGATGTTCATTAAAAGTCAATGTAGATTTTTAAAGCACATAAATAGACACTCTCATCTAAAAAGAGAGTAGTTTAAAAAATGACTTTAGTGGATTATTTTGCCCACCATAAACACATTTCAACTCTCCAAAAATTGGATTTTCTTAGAATATTTACATAGGATATATAAGGCAATTATCATATGTTTTTCAAAAACATAAATGTTTTCCATATTAAGTGTATTTGAATGTGTGAAGATCTTAAAAACCTCTGGTAAATCAGCATTTAACTGGGAGGGTTTTTTCTTTCTTCTAAATAATAAAATCATAATACAGTTGATGTTATCTTAAGATTCAGTACCTCAAAAATCTTTTAGATATATCAAAACATGTCAATTCTTAAAATTTTGAGTCTAGAAATATCAATTTTTATGCTAAATAATGTGGATAATAACATTAATTAATTGTATTTTATGATTTTATGGAATATTATTTGATTTGTGTGACAGAAGCCTATGAAAGACATTTATTTTTAAACTATTCTGAGAATAACTTTTTCAAGCAGTCATATTTTGACAAGTTACTTCTTATTTGTTTTTATTTTAAAGCTCTGTGTATTGACAAACCAATTTGAAAGCTATCAAGGCTTTTCAAAAATACATATGTAAGTGACCACAAAATGGTATATTTGTATCAAACAAGCTTGTCAGATCTAACAGTAGGTTCTTCATCTTGTAGATACTAAAAAAAAAAAGATAATAATTATATAACTTTTATATTTATTGCTGATATTTATTCCTACAAATTATTTTATCATATGTTGATAGCAATTTATACTCAGTTTTAAAAATCAAATATTTATATTATATACATATAATTCTAAGGCTTCATTTCTTTTTTATATTTGCTTGACCTTAAAATTTTTCTGTTAATACTTACCTGGCAGGGGAGATACCATGATCACGAAGGTGGTTTTCCCAGGTGAGGCTCATCTATTGCACTCTGGTTGTGATCATCCCTGTGATTTCCCCAAATGCGGGAAACTCGACTGCATAATTTGTGGTAGTGGGGACTGCATTTGCGCTCTCCCCTGAAAAAAAAAAAAAAATCTGTTAAGCCTTGCATGGTGGCACATACTTGTAATCCCTGAGAGGCTAATACAGGAGGATTGCACAGGTTTGAAGCCAGCCTCAGCTACTTAGTGAGGCTCTCAGCAACTTAGTGAGACCTTGTTTCCAAATAAAATATAAAATAGATTTGGGAGTATAGCCCAGAGGTAGAAGGCCTCTGGGTTCCACCCCCAGTACCATAAAAAAATAATATATATATATATATATATATTTTTTTTTTCTGTTAATTTTAATCAGTATAAACTAATTTAAACAGAATATTATTAATGTTTTTAAGCATGAAAAGCTCTTAATATAACTTTTAACCAAGCATTGTAAAAATTAAGAGCAGACAAGACCTCTGATGTATATGTTGAAAGTAAGCTATTAATACATATATTCAAACTAATCACAAATTATGAAATTTATTGTAAAGTAAAACCATGTAGAATGACCTTTCATGCTTTTGATTCTTTTGTGATTTGAAAGGAAAATGTTTTCCTCTGGCAAATTATAGAGGATTTGGTATCAACTTTTTATACCTTGCAATTTCTTAAAATGATAAGTGGAGGAGCCCGAACCTTGAATAAATAATTTTATACCCAATAATTTAAAGTGAATATGAGTTGTGGATCTGAAGCAATTATTTAGGTAATTATAATTCAAATCAATTATTTATTTTTATAGAAAATCATATTATACACATCAAGAGAACATATTGAATAATGTACTACATTTTTATTCTGAAAAAAAAAAAAACAGTGCATGAAACTTTATGGATGATACTACTATGCCTTTTCTCCAGAATTTCACTCTTTTAACAGAAAACATACCAATAAGCCAGGTGTGGTGGCGCACCCTTGTAATTCCCGTGCTTGAGAGGCAAAGATAGGAGGATCACACATGTTCGAAATCAGCCTCGCTGGCTTAAGAGAGCCTGTTTCTAAATAAAAATATAAAATAGGTCTGTGAGTGTAGCCCAGAGGTAGAAGGGTTTCCAGGAACCCCAGTACAACCAAAACAACAACAACAACAAAAACACATAACAATATAAACATTGACCCTGACAAATTTCAGGGTCAATGGAAAAAATGATGATTTATTTGAAACAGCAAACAGATTAATTCATAATTTGGTTAGTTAAGAATCCAGGCATAGTCTATCAAGGTCTTTCTCTCCAAGGCCCTCCCATAGCTGTGGTCTGAGTGTATGGGGTTAACATAATCTCTACTGGTGCAGAAGAAAATTCCCTCCTTGTTCCTCATAAGATTTATGTCCAGAGAGATCATCAGTGCCTCTGCACCTGTGAATATCCCTGGGTTTCTCACACACAGCAGGGAGATGATTTCCCTCAGAATGACCAAGGAAAGGAGGAGCCCAGAGAGGCAGGACAAGTCAGAAAAGGCAGGGTCCTCTCCAGGGTAGAAGAAAATCTCTGCCAGCTATTTCTCTGATAGAGAACTAATATCTAGGCTATATAAAGAACTTTGAAAAGTTGACACTAAAAAAAAAGCCTAGTCGAAAACCAAGCAATTTGACTTAATAAACCCATCTCAAAAGAAGTACAAATGGCTAATAAATATATGAAAAATGATCAATATCATTCACAATCAGGGAAATGAAAATCAAAATTATATGAATATTCTATTTAACTCCAGTTAGAATGGCAATCATCAAGAATATAAGGAAGCCAGATGTGGTGACACAGGCTTTGTAATCACAGCATTTGGGAGGCTGAGACCCAAGAATCCCGATTCAAGGACAGCCTCAGCTACTTAGTGAGGCCTTTTGCAACTCAGTGAAACCCCCTTTCAAAATAAAGAATAAAAAGAGGGTGGGGAGTGTCACTTGGAGGTAGGATGCCCCTGGATTCCATTTCCAGACTGAAAAAAAAAAAAGAATACAAAGAATAATAAATGCTGGCGGGAGTGGTGGCACATGCTTGTAATCCCTGCTCTTGGGAGGTGGAGAGAGGAGGATCACACAGGTTCGAAGCCAGCCTTGCTGCCTTAAGACACCCTGTTTCCAAATAAAAAAGTGTAAAATAGGTCTGGGAGTGTAGCCCATAGGTAGAAGGGTTTTCAGGAACCCCAGTATCACCGGAAAAAAAAAAAGAAGAAGAAGAAATGTTTTCAAAGATGTGAGGAAATAGATACTCTTATATACTGTTGGTGGACTGCAAATTAATACAGCCATTATGGAGATCAATGTGGATGTTCCTCAAAGATTCAGAATAAAACCACCATATGACACAGATATACCACTCCTCAGTATCTTTTCAGAAGAATTAAAGTCAGAATACTATAGTGATGCATGCATATCCACATATTTAGCAGCATAATTCATCTCTAAATAAATAAAGAAAACGTGGTGTGTGCATACAGTGGGAATTTATTCAGCCATATAGAATAAAAAATCATGTAATTTGCAGGAAAATGGATGAAACTGGAGAATACTGTGCTAAGTGAGCTGAACCAATCTCATAAAGTCAAGGATTGCATGACTTCTCTCCTATGAGGAAGATGAGAAGGAAATAGGAATCAACAGAGACTTCAGACAAATGAGGAAAGAGACTAGTACATTAGTGGAAGAGATTTGATGATTGTGGTTGGGAGCAGTAAAAAACAGGCTTGCTGAAGAAAGTTCACATGAGTTATGGCCATATATGGTATTATGTATGGGTCATTCTCTCCAAGAATTACTACTAATCTCACAACCTGTATGGGAAGGGTGGGAGTGGGGTGAGACCTGGCGAGAACACACCAAGTGCTGTGTGCTTATAGGTTCATATCCCATTGAATCTTGCAATGGTGTATAATTACAATGCACCAATAAATGTTTAAAAGCCAGAATCTTCTTTAATGTAATCCTATGGATGGCATACTGTTACTTTTGACATATTCAGTACTTCTGAAATAAGTATTTATTCCCAGACTACAATGAAAATAAAGGGATTAAAACGTACATAAAAACTTAGAGGCAGGGATCTCTGGAGCTCAGTTTTGAGACTGTTACCATCACCAGCTGTCAATAGGGTAAACTTGTTTTCTTCTAATCTTAGAATTCTCCTCTCCTTTTGTGGCTATGCCAGCCCATCATATTTTGTTTCCTTCCTTCACCATATTTATTTTTTCATATTTTAAAAGTTTTATAACCACATCTTCTCATTCATCTTAAATGTGAAGCATAATAGATGGATTCGTGTGTTGAAATCGATTTTCCTGGCTTGATGCAAAGAGGTGTAGTATTAAGAAATGTCATGGCTGTGTTGCTGTTGAACTTAAACATGAATTAGGAAAATTAATAAGTAAAATTTGTCCATGACATTATATTATTCCCTGAACTTACACAAAACCATGTCTGCTGAGATTTCGAAGAAGGGGATAATTTTGAGTGGGGCATTTTTAGAGATGAAAGTGAACAAGAAGTGATGGGAGAATATGGAACAAATTAATGTGTGTCAAAGCTGAATCACTGAATGTGACAAGGGAATGTGTCCTCCATGTGCTGCCGTCCTCAACTCGTAGAAGGCAGTCATTATTTCTTACCACTTTCCATAAGTTTTAATTTCCCTTGATGAACACAGATTTATTGTTCTCATAAAGTTTTCTTAATAAATGCAGTGAGATTGGTAACTGCATCAATTAATTAGTCAAATACATATAAAGTCCCTCGTGTTCACTTAATTTGATCTTTGAAAAAGGATCAAAATGCAGATATTTAAAGACATATGTGTAGAGACTATTTTTTTTTCAAAATTTTACTTTTTTAAATGGAAAAGGTGTAAGTTAATGTATTTTGTAGTCAGTTTAAATAACTGATTAAGCTGGGCGTGGTGGCCCCAGCTTGTATTCCCCGCACTTGAGAGGCAGAGACAGGAGGATCGCACAGGTTTGAAGCCAGCCGTGCTGGCTTAAGAGACCCTGGCTCCAAATAAAAAAAGTATAAAAATAGATCTGGGAGTGTACGCCAGAGGTAGAAGGGTTTCCAGGAACCAGAGTACCACCAAAAAAAAACAAAAAAAAACTGATTAAATATCTACAAAATATTTAATATATGTTATTAGAACAAAGATAGGTCAAAAATCTAATAATTATCTTTTAATGTTTAATCTTTTCGTAAAGTCACATCCTACTAAAACTGCCTACTACATAATCAAACCTAATCCAAAGTGTCACTTCTTATGTCTTCTTTTAATCTGATGCCTTATTTTTGATTCAACAACTCACCTTTACAATTAATATAAATTTTCTTAAATACATTCAATATAACTATAGAAAACACTTACTTAGCTTTTACCTTGTACCAGAACATTTTCTGAGTGATTTACTAATATTAATATATGTATGATTTTCAGTTCAATTATTTAATTAAAATATTGTATCATTTTCACTTTTCATACATAAAAATTGAAATACAAATAAGGACTTTACCCAAAGCAGAAATTGCAAAATTGTAATATTTGGTTCCATATTTGTGCTTGAAATAGATGATATCTTCATTTGTCACAGTGTCTGACATAAACAGTGCTGATTAGGAGCACCATGACAGCAGAGGCTTTGCTTATTTTGTTCTCCACCATACGTTCATATAGGTGCTGAAGAAATAAGCAGGTGAATAAATGCATCAGTACTATATGACTAACTGGGGGTTAGTCATTATTAAATTAAGAAAACCTAACAGCAAATATGACTCAATTTGTTCAGATAGCAGGCATCACAGACAACAACTTGTTAATTTGGGGTATTTTTAACTAGTTTGAAGTCTACAGTGGCTGAAATACTTGACACACAAAGGCGCCACGTTCATCTCATGGAACACATTCACCTTATGGAAGA
Source organism: Muscardinus avellanarius (assembly GCF_963383645.1). Taxonomy (NCBI): domain Eukaryota; kingdom Metazoa; phylum Chordata; class Mammalia; order Rodentia; family Gliridae; genus Muscardinus; species Muscardinus avellanarius. The sequence continues at coordinate 39,341,945 of NC_137790.1, forward strand.
GCTGTTTCTGAATAGAAAGTAGTAAGATGGGACACCTCTTTCATAATGGAACAGAGCTCAATCTTGACTATGCTGCCACAATGTTACATAAACTCAGTTGTTCAGATGAAATAAAATTTTACTTGAAAAATGATACATTTATTGACAACTTATAATAAAGCATTCATAGTAGGGAAAAAGACCTTGCATTGTCTAGAAAGGAGGGCAAAGTAGAGAGACCCATCAAATCAACTTTATAATATACTAAAATGGTACAATTAGGAAACTTGAAATTTAATTTCCGGATCTGAAGTAGTTCTTTGCTGGGAAATTCTAATGCTTCTTCCTCAACATTTAAACAAGAATCATTTGTAATTCAGTTATCTGGTCAACACAACCCTCATCTTTCTCTTTTTCTTAATAGTGGGTTTCTTATCTCATGTTGATAGTAAAATACACATGTATCAGGCAAACATCCTTTTGTCACTGCTCATGCTCTCATTGTTTTTCTTGGCATTCACAGGAGCATATGGTCCACGAGTTAGTTATCACAGGGAGAGCACAGCTAGTACCTTATGAGCTAAGTTTCTTGCCACAAGCCATGAGGGACACCGAGAAACTGAGGAGGAAGAAGGAAAAAAGGAAACCCTAAGAAGTTTAAATGTGAAAATATATATCCAAGCTTTAATATAGGCACATGTTATTGAAATGGAAGTAGGTAAAGATTGCCATGCAATGTAAAATTTCGGCAGTACTTGTGAAGGAGATGATACTTTTGTGTTGTATTATGCAGTTAAAGTAGCAGACTGATATGGAGAAAAGGTGTAACTATAAAATTTAACTAATTATAGGGTTGATGCCAAATAACAGACAGATACTACAGTTATTTTTTCAAGTGTCTTGAAAAGGAAAATTTTGATCTAGATGCACAAGAGAAACCTTATAGGTTCCTTCTAGATTAAAGAAGAATTTATGGAAATTAGTCTGAAAGGGTAATATAGGCAGCAGATATAAGAGATGTACAAACTATGTAGATGTATGACTACAGTCACCAATTAAAAATAAATAAATAAATAATAAATAAATAAATGAAAATAGTGAGGTACTTTAGCCTTTCATTGCTACAGGAATGAGAGTTTGAGTTTCCAAAAATCAAGATTGTGGCTATATTTTCAAACTTTTATTATGGCAAAATAATATTAATATATTGGGCATTGATGGTAGATATCAGACATTTCTAAGGATTCACTTGAATTAGTGTTCATATTTAAACTTTTATTTAGAAAGATGATATCAAGCATATGATAGCTCATTTCCTTATTTTAACATCTATCTTTATTCTAATGATTTTAGATTTCAAACAACAGAACTATCTATAAAAAATAAAACCTTTTCATGGGAAGCTTGCTCTTTTCTACTATGAATTTATACTTTTTCTCCAAAATCTGTTTCTTTTTACATGGTAGAACTTACTGATATATCATTCTTATTTCCACATATATAACAATTTATCAGTGACTCTCATTATTCCCATATTTTCCTTATACAGGAGAATCCCCAATTTCCATCCCACATCCATTACCACTTTCCTGGTCTGGACCCACACCCTTTCTTATCTAAAATTATTCATTTTGTAGCATCAAAGATCTAAGTAGACTATCTTGTAGTTTACAAAATTTCTCACCCTATTGTCTACAGAGGAATCCTAATTCTCTAGGAATATAAAGACTGTTTTAATATGTCATACATTCAACAACTGTATGAATTGAAAATCTAAAATGTGCCTATTGCTTACTTAGAGCAATGATAACTTGTTTTGACCCTGTAGAACTTAAAGTCTAGTAAAGGAGACTGAAACCAATTAAATAAATGCACAAAAATATTATATTGTACCTGTGAAAGTGTTGCTGAGCAATTCATTTTTGTGATAGGATTTTTATGCAGAAAAAGAGAAGACTCCCTAACAAAGTAGTATATGAAATTAAATCTGGAGGATAAGTTGGTGAATGAAGAGAAGTGCTATTTTAAAGTAGGGTTCTAGGAGAAGAAAGTCCTTTTGCAAAATTCTATTCCACGGATGAAAATGCTTCATAATAGGGGACCTATAATCCTTCAGTTATTTTGAACAGAGCATGTGGGGCAGAGTACCTCAAGATAAGGCTCAAAAGAAGAAACACAACACACAGCATTTTTAGCTTGTATATACTAGTCAGTATATTCTAGAACAATGGGAAACAAATGAGAATTTTTATGTGGGAGGGTGGCAAAATCAGAATGCATTTTAGGAGAGAGCACAGATGGTAAATTTGCAGGGGGCAATTAATCTGAACAGACCAAACAGGTCTTGAGAACTTTTTGGGACAGTTTTAATGACAATGGCAATCTGGAAGATCTAGAAGTGCTGGCTAATGATTAAAGCTTTGTAAATGTCTACATTTGAGTATAATGTCAATGAAGGAAGGATATGAAAAATTAGGATTGGCCAGATAAATAGGTATTGGTTAGCTGCATGTTACCACAACAAAATGATACAAGCTACTTTACCTGCAGAATAAGAAGAGCTTTATTTTTCTTATAGTTTTGGAGATTTGAAGTTCAAGGTCCAACAGCCCCATGGGTTTGGCTCTGATAAGGGCAGCAGATGGATGTACATGGTGAGTCCTACATAAGTAGGAGTGAATGATCATATGTCCAACCAGAGAAGAGAGAGAGGATGGATGAAGTCCCATGATTTCATTGGATGATATGTCTCCAATGACCAAAAGCCTTCTCATGAAAGCCTATCTCTTAAAAGTACACAACACATCTCAATACCATCACCCTAGGGAACAAATCTTTAACATGTGGATTCATAGGTGGCAAATTTGGTGAAATCATACCCAAAACAAGTGAAGAATAGGTTAGGTAAATAAGGAAACACAAGGAGAGTGAGAAGATAAAAGATCACAGAGGCTGTGAGAAAGAAAATGGTGATTATAATGGAAATTCAGAATTCTCACCCAGTACAAACATCAAGCTGCTACCTGTGAATCACAGTTATCTCAGTGGTTTTGTTGACTTACTCAAGAAGCTATGTAATCCTATTATTCCAGGAGAAACCCTTTCAGATTTTCTCTAAATTATATCTGAGGACTAACCTAATTTTGATTCTTTAACATAAAGGAGAATATCTTGAGGATATGGCTGGATTTTTGACAAGTCCTATAGTGGTTGTGATGGAATCTTAGCATTGAGATATAGTGGACAGTATGTTGAAGCATGGGTTTAGTATAGAAAATGCTTACAACGTTGCCCATATAAAAGTTCTTATATTAATAACATTAAGAACTGATAAAGCATTGCTTGTAAAGTTAGATGTAAAATTCAAACCAGAGTTGCATTGCTTGACTGGAGGATATTGTGCATGTTATTTAATTTCTGTGAATACTAAAGAAATTTACTTACATCTTGATTTTTCAAGACTCCTGTTTCTCATTTTGTCCCCTGACTTGATGGAGTTTTGCATCCACCTCTGTGAGCAGATTCCTAAAGTAAAGCCTCTGTGTCTCCCACCTAAGCCATGACCTCACCTATGAGAGGTCAAGACAGCCAGTGGCGTTCGCTGTCCTTCCTGCTGTGGTGTCCTTCAGTACTCTTGGTGAATAAAATGTTGGCCCATAATCTGAACAAGGCATAACTAGATTCAGTGCTTAAAACATCATGAGCAAGGGAATTCTCTTCTTCTACTTTATAGCAATTTTAAATGTTTAACTTCAACCCCAAAGTTTGTAATCATTTCATAATAAGTGGCAATACATTTTTGACAATATATACAAACCACGAAAATTAGTGAGATACACAAATAATTTTGTAATTGATTCAGAGTGTTAGTTGAACTGAGTTAAGAGTAATTACTATAAAAATTCAGTTTGAAAATTGTAGCAGAGTAGGCTATAAATTTACAACTATGTTAAGAAAACTGAGTGAAAAGTTATATGCCTACTTAAAACTCTGAAATTTATAGAGTCAGCTGTCTACTCACAATAATAGTTGTAGATTTTTTAAACAATATGTGAACTAGAAAGGTTAAATATAATTTCTCCATCTAAAATGGTGAGCTTTTTAATACTTGTTAAAATGTAATGAAGTGTGAAATATTATCTCAGTCTAATGAAACAATTGTCATCTTAAATGTAGCTGTTGCAAAATGTGAAATGCAGCGAGGGATATGCCTGTTTTTATTTTTAAAAATAATAAAACACTTTCATCCAAGTCCTCTTGAATATTATTCTTCCCTGGATAAAAATGCAGTGTGAAGCTGACACGCATGCACAAGGAAAATCTTTATGCTGGGTTAGAGTGTCCCCAGCAGGTGGTGTCCTTATGATTAATGATGTAAAATTCTTGAATATTCAGATTGGTAAATGTGCTGGAGATTTTTAATTGTCAAACTCTTTTCTACCCTCAGCTTTCCTTCATTTTAAACATGTTCTTAGCGAGCATGGTTTAAAACGAGTGCCAAAACTATGAAGTGGCTTCATGCATTGATTGGGATGAGAAAAACACCTTGTGTAAATGAACTTTTCCTTTGTGTTAACAAAAATTTTAAAAATTACAATTTTCAGTAGGTTTCTTGATAAGCTGATTTTTTTTTGTTTCTAATACATTAAAGTTTGTCAGGAGTTATAGCTCAAGGTACAATCAATTAGCTATCTTATAACATATAAGGGGTTTATATTTTAAAGTTATAACTTATCAAGAGAATAAGTCATTACTGTTTGGCAAAGCTAATAGACAGTTTAAAATGATAGGGTTTTATATATATTAATTTTTATTTCTTTTTAAAATTTTATTGGTGCATAGTGAGAGACAAAGTGACACATTTGTATATGTACACATTTCTGTTTTGTTTCTATCTGCACATGATCCTGCTGCCCCCTCTCTGTACAAGGTAGCAAGGTTGGCAATGATACCTTTATATATGAACATAATATGATTTGGTGTCTTTCTTTCTTCAAGCCTTCATTTTCTTCTCCCTCTGTCCCACTTTATTATCACTTTCTTCTATTCTTCTCACCTCACCATTATCCTGAATTCTCTTTTCTTTCTTATTTTCACTCTAGTACCAACATATAAAGGAAAACATACAGGTTTTAAATAATTGCTTTATTTATTCTAGAGGAGGTAAGGCAGCATTTTGATTTCCATTTGAAGTACATAAATGCTTATTTGGGTTGATGCTAGACGTGAGAATCCATAGGAAAACTCTGTGTGAAAAAAAACCCACTATTTTTAGAAGACATTGACACCTACTAATTATCATCTGGAAAAAGTCATTTAAACATCTCTAAGTTTTCTCGAGAATCTGTACATTGCTGCTAAAATTAGCTGTCCTAATTATATCAAAAGACTTCAGAGGAATCAGTTGCCTCTGTGTGCTGCTAAAGTGTGGGTGTGATGTGGACAGGTCCCATCTTGCTTTAATTCTTTAGTGGAAAATGGCACTGTGTATTTATTAATAAATGAGTGACTCAAATCAGAACAGCACCATGAAAGTAAGGTATATGTAGTGTAAAAATTATATGGTGGGGTTTAGTAAAGAATGGAATTTTATTTGGGCTATAGAAAACCTTCTCTGTGTTTTAAGATCTCCATCGTCAGTTACCACTTATAGAAACTCATGCTTAATTATCAATAATTTCATTTTGTTAATTTTCCTTTTCAGTCTGGAGAAAGGAAGGATCAAATGTATTGAGTGGCTATCTTATACATGAAATGCATATTTATTTGGTTTCTGAACAACATAGACATAAAAGGACTTTTGCCTAGTTAGAAATAGAGAAAAAATAAATGATACATAAATAATTTTGTAATCATACCTATGACCCATTCAGCGTGCATGGAAGCTTAACATGAAGATATAACCACACAGCTTACAAAGTGAAAGACAATGTAGTAATAAACTTTTTTGGTGCATTATAATTTCATATTACAATGTAGTTCACAACAATTATGACATACATGCACACAGCACTTGATGAGCTTTCCCCTGGCTTTCTCCACAGTTCTTCCCTTCCTAATACAAGATAATGAAATTCACATTGGTATTCTCACATATGTACCTAATGTCAATGAAAGTGTTTCCTGAGAATGATAAGTGTTTTCACTCAACAAATACTTAGTTTACAATTGGTGTAACTTTGACCCTAGGTGTACAAAAGTAAGCAAGACAGACAGACAAACTTTCTGAGGGAAGCCTATGCCTTGTGCCTTCTCCATTTTACAAATTAGAAAACGCTCAAAAAGATCAAGCTTCTTGTCTAAGACCACACAGATAATAGTGAATTAGTTGGGACTCTACCCTATGTTTGTTTAGTTTACTATGATATATCTTGTGGTTTATTTAGACACTCAAGTTGGATAATTTTTATTTTAAGATACTCCCATTTAGGGAATCAGTGAGGTGGCCTTTGGAAGTAACTCAAGTCAAAACAAGAGAATTTTTTAACTCTTATGTCAGCCTGATCAGCTGTCTTAATTTCTGCTTATTCTTATCATGGTGCTACCTTTTTTGCTATTTTTGCATGGTGCTTCCTAGAAGGACATATAATAAAGTGAAATCTGACCATGAGATTTTTTTTGTAACATCTGAAGAGCCTGTTGTTGCCTGGAACAGGTCTTATACAAACCGTCTGTATGAAGTTTTTTGTCTCTGGTTAAGTAGCATTGCTGATCACAAAGGGTTTTTCCATTAATTCTGGTCATTGTTTCCTTCTTTTTAAATTTTTTATTGGTGCATTGTAGTCATACAGCTTAGTGGAGTATAGGATGGTAGAGGCATACATGCATACATCACTCATTTAGCCCTTCCCCAATTCCCAGCCCATTTCCCCCTGCCCCCGCTCCCTCCTTCTCATGTTTGGCTTAGTGATTGACTTTCATATGTTTATGAATGTTCATTATGTACATTAGGGAATTTCCCTCTTCCCCCTCTCATCTGCCTCAGGCCACCTTCTTTGCTCTTCTATGATTTCTCCTTCTTCTTCTAGAGTTCCTCCTATGACCCTTTATCTCCCTAGCTTTCTTCTATAAATATTTCACTGATGTCTTGGCTTGTTTTATTTAAGTTCCCAGTGCAGCTAATGATATGATCTATTTAACTCTACTTCTCTTTATGTCCATCCCTTTCTGTATTAACATAGTGTCTTGAAAATAGTAGTCCTCAATACACATATATTGAAATAAACTGAATTGATTCACCAAAATTCTATTTTATATTTATCAGTATTTTCAAGTATTAATGAAGCAATGATCTTTTAAAATACTCTAACATTTTTACATAAACATCTGCCATATACTTATCAGTTTATATTTTCAAACTGTTGGAATATAATTTTAAATATATTACAATGCTTTTAGTAATTCTGTAAGCAGTATTTGTTATTTCTTTTAATTATATCTACTTATTTGGAAATATACCATCTTTCTTTGACTGCTTACAACCTAATTTACATATCCTATGTGCTCAATGCATTTTTGTCACATGATTTTTATTGAAGTGATATTCCTTTATAAAAATTATAATATAATTTAGACATAAATCACACTAGCAATATCATTTGGGTAAGTACATATAACAAACTACAACAAAATTTATTTATTTTTATATGTGATGTTTTTAGTTTTTATTTATTTATTTTATTTTTTATTTTTTTTTGAGGGTCTAGGGATGGAACCCAGGGGCACTTGACCTCCGACTACACCCCCTGCCCTACTTTTTATTCTTTATTTTGAAACCAGGTCTCACTGAGTTGCAGAGGGCCTCACTAAGTAGCTGAGGCTGTCCGCGAACCACGATCCTCCAGGTCTAGGCCTCCCGAATGCTGGGATTACAAGCGTGCGCCACCACGCCCAGCTTGTTTTTAGTTTTTAAAAGTAACGTTTATTTATGATTTATAGTTAATTACTATTCAACTGAAAATTTAAATATATATTTAATGCATTATAATATATATTTGACAATAAGAACTAATCATAACTATAATCCTCAAAGGTAATTATTAGTGTTAAATTCTCCTATCTACATTTTTTATATTATAAATGTTTGTTTTTAGCTTTCTAGCCACGCATTACTTGTATTAGCATTTTGTACTTAAATTTATTCATGTTTGTATTACAATAATTAGAGAAAGCTTCACCTTATATGAATTTATTCTTTTGTTCTTGACTGCAATGAGACATGTTAACTTATTTTTAACATGTGAGTTAAGTGTTTTCTTTGGTCTTCCTTAATTGTGATGTGCTTAATATTTCTTTATGCAGGAAGCCAGCTATTTATAGGTTTAACGTCTATTAGATTTTCCATCATTTGATTTTTACTGATCCATTGCAATACTTTGCTCTTTTATGACTTATATTGTTTTACATTTATTACTACCAAGCTAAATTTGTTTTTCTTCATGACATTTTTAATATAATCTTTAGGGTGCATAAAGTATCATATTATCTACATGAGTAATTGGTGAGAATAGATATATGAGCTATTATTTATATGGTTTTATTGAAAATGGATTATCAATGTTAAATAGAGAGGGTTTCAGAAAATGCCTTTCAAATTTGGTGTGTGTGTGTGTGTGTGTGTGTGTGTGTGTGTGTGTGTGTGTGTGTGTGAGAAAAAGAGAGCAAGAGAAAGCAGGGAGATGGATAAAAGGAAGAGACAAAAATTGACACAAATGCAAAAATATAATTTTAGTATTTTAAAGGTTTATATTTGATTTATAAAATGTATAAACTTTTAAAATTAAATATTTTTACCCTGTCATCACCTCAGAGTCTAGCAAATATTTATTGAATGCACTCAGAGTCTAGCAAATATTTCTTGAATGCAGGTGAATTAAGTTTATAAGTAGTTAGCATATGGAATGGAGGAACTGAAGCATTCTATGTTTTCTTATTAATAAGCACTGCACAGATTTAATGGTTTGGAAAAAACAGGCAGGCATATAAAATATCCGACATCCAGCCTATCATAATCAGGTTGGGAAACAAACCTAGAGTCAACTAAGTATATTTAAAGTTCATGCACATACGTACATAGAGTCTTGAAGACATGACAAAATCTGAAAGAATCAATGAAATTGTTTGGAAGTTACCTTTCAGGTGTTTCTTGCAATGTATATTTCTGATTTTGGGTGTATTAAATATATGGGTATTTTATGCAGATTAAAATTACATGAGAAAAAATAAAATAAAATTACATAAGGTACATTTTGGTAATGAGGAAAAGGTAAAGAAATACGTGAAAGTATTGATGCCGAAATAAGAATTATGTATTTTTATATTTTATATGTTCTTTGGAGGATTAACTTAAAGAAAGAACAGTATAGTAATCAATGCAGATTATTTCTCACCCTGAACTACATACAATTTTAGGTAAATCTCAAAGTCCTCGGAAACTCAGGTTTCTCATACCTTAAAATTGTAGTCAATAAGATTGTTCTTGCACATTTTTTTGAGAAAAGCACTTAATATTATGGTCGTGAAAGAAGCATGGTTGTTTTAATTGATATAAAAAACTTATTTTTTCTTGACTTTCCTTGACCATTAACTCTTTCTGGAAAAGCATTCTCACTTATTCAGTGAGCATCTGAAGTGTCTAATACCATAAAGTGAAGACTTGGGCTATGAAAATAAGGGATGGTTGTTGTTCACAGTTTGGTGAGGATTCAAAACTTGATTTAGTGAAAAATGCTTAGAAGTGAGAAAAGGATGCATACCTCACTTGGACCTAGTAGAAGAGCACAGTGGTTATAAAAGGCTTTCTTGGAGACATCAGTCCAAGTGACCTTTATCCTACCTAATGAGATATATAGTAGCAGAACCAATGTAATAAGCCAAATATGGAGATTGATGAAGTGAAGAAATGTGAAACCCAGAGAACTAAAAAGACCCAATGAGTAGTACTGGAGACCAATTATTTCATGGGGTGAAAGTTTTACATTTCATTTTCAAAAACTCATGTTTCATGAGCAATGGAGTTTCTTTTACGGATTCAGAACGTGTAAAATCTGAAGCCTGTTGGAATTTCAAGTAGCTAAAATTTCTACATAAACTTTTGTTAGGTATAAGAATATTTCATCTATTTTCTTTTATGCCTGCTTTAAATTTAATTATCTTGAAATATTTAATATGAATTTCTTAGGTCTAACTAAAATAATTAAATAGGATTTTTCTTATCTGTATCCTTATGATAGTCGATATATGTGTATTTATATTAAATAGTATAAACATTAGCTTGTAGTTTTACACTAAGGTTTTAGAAAGTGTTTTGAAAGGTTAATTCTACAAATGATTTAACCACACCATGTATATCTTTTGGTTTTAACCTATACTATAAATTGTATATAATTACAAGTACAAAATATGTATTTTTGTATTTACTCTCTGGGCCACTGCTAGACTAAAACAAATTTTTGAATCACCATAGCATCTATCACAATGCATAAAAAATATTTGTGACACCAAGTTTAATTGATATTGAAAATGTAATATACCAGTTGAAACTCTGTGGTCAATAGTGTGCTAGGACTTGTGTTCCACATAAACATATGAAATCCCATCATGATATTTTGGGAGCTCAACCAAGATTTGAAAGTACCATAAAAAATTTGAACTAAAATAATCCTTTTGACAAACAAACAGTTATAAGGCCATTTCATTTAGTAGTATATCAAGTTTTAAAAATTGCTGGTGAGGATACAGGAAAATAGGCAATCTTATACACAGTTGAGTGATTTTGTAAATTATTCCAGTCACCATCAGTATAAAGGTTCCTCAAAAGAGTAACAGTGGAACCAGTATACAATTCAGCTATGCCACTCCTAGGCTTTTCCCCAAAATAATTAAAGTCAGAATATCATAGTAACACATGCGTTCCCATGTTTATTGCAGCACAATGACAATAGATAAGTTATACAATCAACCCATGTGTCTATCAACAGATGAATAAAAAATGTGGTATATATACACAGAGGAATTTTACTAAAGTATACATAAGAACAAAATAGTGCCATTTGCAAGAAAATAGACAGATCTAGAGAATATTATGCTATGTGAGATCACCCAGTCTCAGAACGTCAAGGATTGTATGATTTTTCTCATATGTGAAAAAAAGAAAAAAATTGGGAAACAAAGAAATTGCAGATAAATGAGGAGCGAGACCAGTATAAAAGCGGAAGGAGTTTAGGGGAGAGAGATGGGACTGAGAAAAAAGGGGGATTTAGGGTGGAAACAAATCCAATAGTGCTGTGTCCATATATGAAGGTATCATTCCCAATTTTACTAACATGTAAGAAAAGAGGGAAACAGTATAGAATATCCAGGAAATACACCAAGTACTGTGTGCATGTATGTTTATATCAATTTGAACTTCAATGATGCATAATTGCAATGTACCAATAAAATAATTTAAAAAGTAGATCAGTTTAAAGCAAAGGACAAAGAAACACTTATGAAAATAAATGATCATTTTTGATAAATTATGTTGTTTATAAGTATGTATCGCTAGGAAGTAAGTAGTTTACATATAATATAAATATATGCTCTTGAAAACTTTCTTTTTAACATACTTCATGAAAATCTCATGTGTAGGCATGTGTGTATGTGTGCGTGCATGTGTGTATTACTGGGAATAGAACTCAGAGGCATTCTACCTCCAAGCTACAACCCCCAGCCACTTTTATTATTATTATTAATGTTATTATTAATATTATTTTAATGTTAAAACATTGTCTTGCTAGGTTGTTAAGAGTCCCACTAAATTGCTGAGGCTGACCTCCATGCATCTTCCTGTTTCAACCTCCCAGATGCTGTGATAACTGGTGTGTGCCACCACATCTGTCCTTGAAAATCTCTTTATTAAAAATTCAACAGTCCTATTAATCAACATGACTACAAAATTTTGCGTTGTTTGTGCTCTATTTTTTCTCCAGAAGTTATATTTGTCTACAAATTTTATTAAAATTCTCATAGAGATACAGAATTAAGTTGTTAAGAAAAGAGAATAAAATTAGTAAAATAAAAAGACATAAGCTTAGAAAGAATTCAAATTATGATTGCAAGTAAAAACAAGTAGCTTTTGAATATAATAGCAATAGAATCGATCATAGGTTTATTATGCAATGAAATACTATCAGAAAACCTGTTTTCTTATGTCCATGTCTTTGTAATGCCTTCCAAGCACACCTAGTGCTATGTGCATGTATGTAACTACCATAATGAACTACACTATAATATGATACTATAATGTACCATAAAAGTATGAAAAATATAAGATGTGTGAGACTGGACATCATACCACATAAATATTTTAATTTTAGGACAAACAGTTATCACCTTCTGATTATTGAGCTTAGCATAGTCCTTTATTATTTTTACTTCTTGCTATGTCACTTGTGATATTTAATCTCTATGATGTTTAATTTGCTCTGAGAAATAGCTCAAAGAAATTCAGAAATAAAATCTTAAAGCAATAAAAAGCAAATGAACAATAACAATGTGTACAAGAGCAAAAAAAATGTATTGTAAAGGACAGGAAAAGATATCACACACACACACACACACACACACACACACACACACACACACACACACACACTGGTATTGTTCCAATATGTTATAATCAAAAGAGGTGTCGAAGCCAGGTAACTTTTTAAGTAGAGGCAGTTATCTGTCACTCAGATTTCTTTTGTTTGTATTGTTTTGTTGTCATAGATGCTTTTACTTACTTTTTATTAATCTCACTTCCCTGGTCTGTCAAAACATGTAGGAAGATACTCCATCACTGAAGTCAATGATTCTATTATAAGTGAAATCTTAATTTGTCAAAAAAAAAACACAATTAAATCACAACAGAAGAATTTAGGTCATTTTATAGAATGATTTGACTGTTTTTTTTAAGCCTGTCATGAATGACAAATGAGAAAAAAAATTGTTAAACCTTTTCATTCTTTTTCATTTTCTTTTCTTTTTTTTTTCTTTTCTTTTTTTTTTTTTTTTTTTTTTTTTGGTGGTACTGGGGATGGAACCCAGGGGCCTTCTACCTCCAGGCTACACTTCCAGACCTATTTTATATTTTATTTGGAAACCGGTCTCTTAACCCCGCTAAGCCTGGCTTCGAACCTGCATGATCCTCCTGTCTCTGCCTCCCAAGCACGGGGATTACAAGCGTGCGCCACCACACCCGGCATTCATTTTCTTTTTTTTTTCTCTTATTTATTTTTATTTTTTATTGGTTCATTGTAGTTATACATCTTAATGGGATAAAAGACTTGTGGAGACATACATTAATATATATATTTTACTTTAAATGTTCAATTTTGTTTTATCTCATTTACTTTATGTATGCTTTGTTAATATATAAAATATGTTTTCTAGGCCGGGCGTGGTGGCGCACTCTTGTAATCCCCGCGCTTGGGAGGCAGAGACAGGAGGATCGCGCAGGTTCGAAGCCAGCTGTGCGCGCTGGTTTAGGAGACCCTGTTTCTAAATAAAAATGTAAAAATAAGTCTGGGAGTGTAGCCCGGAGGTAGAAGGGCTTCCAGGAACCCAAGTACCACCAAAATAAATAAATAAATAAATAAATAAATAAATAAATAAATAAATAAATAAATAAATAAATATGTTTTCTACTTTTTAGGTTTAGTAACATGCAAACTAAAGCTTTTTTTGAAATATTAAAGAGCTAAAAACATAGACCATGTATTAGAAATACTTTAATGCATTTCATAATCATGGTATTGAAAATGGTTTGAAATACAGTAATTCACTGCCTTGTCCTCTTCTAAAAAAATAAATCTTAAGATCTTGCAAAGAAAAAATTACATAAAAAGAGGTGGGTATGAGGCAGAATCAGTCACTTCTGGAAAAAATATATGCATATAAATAACAACAGATTACTAAAAATTTAGAATTTTCAACCTAGATATTTAAAATATTTTCATGAAACCTCTTTTAATACATACATACAATCTGCCATCAGAATGATAGTGATTTTTATTTCTTTTCCAAAGGATGACACTTTTTTTATCAATGGCATTAATACAAATTATTTTATATATCTCAGAATGGGTCATTTGCTTCTATTTATTACATCATGTGAGCATTTATTTGAATTTTCAGAGATATTTTTGCTTTGTCTTATATTATCTGACATTTTCTTGTATGAGAGTCATACTTTATTCAAGTAAAGCATTCTGTTTTCTTTAAACATGTATGAGCTCTCAAAATTCTTATATCTTTCTACTAGCTGCCATGATATTAAGTGTCTTCCAGGAAAATTTCAAATTTTGCCACTGTTCTTTCAGCAGCCATCAATTTTTGTGAAGTCAAATGATAAAGTCTACTCAAATATTCTTGACTGAAGTATTTTTATCTACTGGTTTAATGACAATATTGAAAAAATAATAGTGAGTATGATTTTTAAAGGTGAAAAAGATATAAAGACATTTAAATTCTATTAAGGGAAATGTGAGAAATGTCTTTTCAAAAAAAACCCAAATGGCATGGTTGTAATTTGAATTTGATTTAGTTTGACATATATTTGGTCTGTTGTAGTCCCTTGATATGTGTAAAGAGCATTGTTTTTCCACTTTGCCTCCCCAAGAGTCTCCAGCCCACAACTCATTACATATTGTCTATATTCAAAACCTGAATGATGGCTAAATCTTCATTCATAGGCACTAAATTCTAGCATCTCAAAAAGAGTGACACACTTACACCTTCGACTTTACTTCCTTGATGGGCTTCTTTTGAATATTCCTCCTCTGTGCAACCTCCATTTGTGAGGTTCTAGGTCAGTTCACAGATCTTATCAATCCAAATTTAATTTTATTATCTTAGGGCTATATTTTAGTAAAAGTACAATGGTAAGACTATAACAAAGGTTAGTAGTAATGGAAGGTACATGACTTAGATAAGCCTTATAATCAGGAAAACTGGAGCAGCTTTAGTACACTGTGGCTAGGAAAACAACAGGAAATTGAAAAATGGAAAGTTTGTTTCACAAGGTGACCTGGGAAAAAGCAGTCAGTGGGGGTGAAGAGTTTTCTGGCTTAATAATAAATAGGTATACATAAATAATTAGTTTGTGACAATTTTAATGACAACCCAGCCATGGACAAGATAAATCTACATATTGAAAGAAAGCAGTTAAAATGTTGACTTGCAGAATGACAGAGGTAAAGAGGGTACATTTAAGTAGAGACAGGCAGCTTGTCTAAATATGACTAATATTAAATACAGGTGATTATAGCATTTGAAATTGAAATTAAAAATAATCTCTGATTCACTTATTTTAAAATCACCAAATCCCCTCAGCTGCATATTGTACCAGGTGCCTGTGCAGTTGGAACAACAAGCATATGCAGTGATTTAAAAATAACATTCACGGGTGTCACCTGATGTCACTCCAGATAAGAAACGATGCTCCCAATCAGAGAGAACACTCTCTGGTATTCATCCTAACACCTCCTAAACCTGTGCTACATATTTATATCATGAATTTTAAAGTGATCTTTTGGATCTTGAACATATTAAATAGATTACGCTTTCCAAAAGTTGTAAACAGAGAAAGGAGAAAAAAAAAAAACACTTTCATTTTAAAAACTGTGTATACAAAGATTTTTTTTCTTTTTTTTAAATGATTGGGTTTAAATCAAATAAAGATGCTTCGATTTTTTTTCGCCCTTTGAGATCATATGAACTGGGCCAAATATTCAAGTAGTATTCATGACTTCTTGTTCTTCAAAAAGATATTTAAGAAGTACAATTTCAGGCTTCTCAAGTACAGTCTTCTAAATATATTGTTCAGATCTTAGGAAGGAAGAAAACATTTATCAAGGCACTCAGGCAAGCTGTGTACTAGGCACTTTGTGTACACTTGCTTTTCTCAGTTAAAGTCCTGCAGAGAATATTATATCTATTTCATAGATTTAGTAACTAAAGTCCTGAAAGGTTAAGTTGATTTCTCAAGATCAAAAAGAAACCTAAATTCTCTAGAAGCACAAGATTTTCTATTTTTGTACTTAAATATCACTGTAAAGATTGTTTCACGAGCTTATTTGAAAAGAAGTAATTTAAAAAATGCATTGATGTTAACTCTCCTTACCATTTGACTGTATACTCTATACACAAACATTTAGTATCACAACTGATTTTTGGTATACATTCAGACTCTGCTTGGTGCCCTCTCCCCTCTGCTCCCCGCTCACCCCCCCAACAATGAGTGTCCAGGTTGACCATGCTATCTTCATACTTTTACACATGTTTGGGTGTAGCTCCTCCATTAATCAACCTCAGTCTTCTTTCTCTCCTATCCTTCCATTCTAACTTTGCTGAGGTTTCCCCTCCATTATCTGGAGCCCCTCTGGTGTTAAGTGAGATCAGCCAGACACAGAAAGAGAGGGGACATATGTTTTCTCTGATTTTTTTTTTTTTAAGAATTGCTGAAGCCGGGCGTGGTGGCGCACACTTGTAATCCCAGTATTCGGGAGGCTGAGACCAGAGGATTGTGGTTTGCTGACAGCCTCAGCTACTGTAGCTCGGAGGTCAAATGCCCCTGGGTTCCATCTCCATACCTGCCCCCCCCCCAAAAAAAAAAGGGTTGCTGAAGTTGGAGATAGGGCTTCTTCAAGCATCTTTCCAAAACAAAGCAAAACAATTAAAAAAAAAAACAGGTTCCTTGACACATATTAAAATTTATACTTGAGGTTAATCTGAAAGAGACAGACTTAGAGTACTACTAGCTCAATAGTGAGCAGTGCAATTCATAGATATGCACTTCATGTTACTAGGCAATTCTGAGTGAAAAATACAATTGACAAGATCATAGCAGATGAAACAGTAAATGAAAGAAAGGAGTTAAATGAGCATAAAAGATCCAGGAATTCAGCATAAGAATTGCAATGATTTTAATAAAGTTTTCAATGTCTCTCACTTTCAAAGTTCATGAAAAACTGGGAGAAAGAAAGATATTAAAAGAAAATAGCATATGGGAAAAACTGAACATTGAATAAGTGCTATTTTAGAAGATTTTTTTTAAAAGGGAGACTTTGCTAGTAAGTCACAAAAAGTGCCTATCCCTTCATTGTTATCTACATAGACTAATATTTTAGAAAGTCACTTCTAGCATCATTTTTCATCAAATGCCATGAAATTAGTTGAATTCTTTCTCATTCTTTAATAAATAAAAAAATCTAGTAACTAACTAATATACAACTTACTCAGAAATCTTATAACTAATTTTCCTCAGTTCATCATTGGACCTG
Source organism: Muscardinus avellanarius (assembly GCF_963383645.1). Taxonomy (NCBI): domain Eukaryota; kingdom Metazoa; phylum Chordata; class Mammalia; order Rodentia; family Gliridae; genus Muscardinus; species Muscardinus avellanarius. The sequence continues at coordinate 39,359,227 of NC_137790.1, forward strand.
TTTCTTAATTAGATTATCATTTTATTGAGTCAATTGTGTTAAGCCCGTCAGTCGGCCTGGTTTTTCTCATATCTAAGTTGTCTGTTTTCATCTTGAAAATAGGTTTTCACAGAAACGTAGTAAGGTTCTTTAACACATCTACATACATTGAGATGAGAGCACTACATTGACCTATGAAAATGAAACCATCAAAATATCAGATAATGTAATATGACAAGATAAACTTGTGCAAATGAGAGATACAGAGAATCTAGCTTTTGCCAAAAATAGTAAAAAATTAACTGCTAAACAACTATAAAAAATAAAAACTATGGATGTGTACTTCAATTTATATTCCATTAAAGGGTAGGGAGATTTTTATAATGAATCTTCTTAGAACTGAGATGATTTGCTGGGCATGGTGGCACACCCTTGTAATCCCAGCATTTGGGAGGCCAAGACATTAGGAACATGGTTCTAGGACAGCCTCAGCTACTTAGTGAGGCCCTTTGCAACTCAGTGAGACCCTGTTTGAAAATAAAGAATAATAAAAAAATAGGGGTGAAGTGTAGCTTGAAGGTAGATGCCCCTAGGTTCCATCCCTAGTACAGAAAAAAAAAATCCCTCAGATGATTTTAATGTTTTATTCTATAGTTCTTCACATACTTGAGCTTTTAAGGAATATCAATAGATTGATGACATCCTCCTTGTGGGCACTGCCTTTGTAGAAAAAAATAGAGCCTTCAAACAATAGGTAGGTAATATTCCTAACCTATTTTTTATTGAATAGAGAGGAGTGATACTTTAGTCCCGTCTGTGAATTGACAAGATAGAAATCTCCAGTTTATCTCTAATGAAATCATACAGTATATTTATTGATTGGCTTATACATTTTAGGAAGAATAGCAGAATTTTAACTGCTATATTTGGGATCATAATGAGATTTCTATAATATGCCTTAAGTGGGAAATACTAGAATTATGCAATATATATTTGTCAGTTATTTTTGAAGCTATAGATTGTTAACGTTTTAAAGCAATTCACATAAACTTGGTATTTTCCAGAGGTTCAAAGTGCCCATGCGTAATTTCAGTAAAGACCATATAAAGATTAAATTATAATGAGTAAGTTCTATACTTTAAACTCAGATTTTTATCTATATAAAAACCCCAGAAAGTAAAATTCTTTTATATAATAAATATTGATTTTTTTCAGACCAACAGAAAGCTATCAAATATCAGCTCATTGTCAGTAATTTTAGAAAAACATATAATTGCTGTGTTTTTGTTGCCTCAATCAATATCTTGATCAATAAAAATAGAAGGCTTTGCAAATCATAAACTTGACCATTTTTTTCTTTTCAGTGTATATATGATATTATTGTCTAACTTTTTATGTTAGTGGGGCTTTAATATATTCTGTGTGTTTTAAATATGTCATAATAAACCACTTGTGAAATAAAAAGATTGGATTTATTTTTTTACCTACTGTTATATTTACCCATAGAATTTTAACTATAACTTTGTGTAAGGCAGAGATAACACTTAATGGGTGGGCAACAACAATTAATAGATTTCATATGAAAGAGTTAAAATATAACACAAATTAAGACAATATTGACAAAATGATCTTAATTTTTTCTCAAACATTACATTAGTATGTTTATCACTTGCTTTTATGTGATTCTATTTTCTAGAAATAAGCACATATAATTGAGAATGCATTATCACATTTAATAATGTATTGCATGATAATAAAAAAGTTTATTAATGAGCTAAGCTTTAAATTAAATTATATTTATATACAATATTAAATGTATTTTTTGTGACACTGGAGATTAAACACAGGGGCTTCCTATCTCTGAGCTACATCCCCAGTCCTACTTTTTATTTTTTCTTAGAAACAGGGTCTCACTAGGTCAATGAGAGTCTCACTACTTGCTGAGGCTATGCTTGGACCTGAGATCCTCCTGTCTCAGCCTCCCAAGTCCTGGGATTACAAGAATGCAGCACCACCACCCCCACTATTAAGTGATTATTTTTTCTTGAAAATTTAGAATGTCAAAATATTAAACAAAATAGCTAAGTTATCTGTCTATAAGTATATCTATATTTCAGACCAATAACAATCCAAACAATTATAGAAATTATAACATGAAAATAAGAATTTCTCATGAATAAAGTAATACAATATACACAGAAAACTTTATTACTGCAATGATGGAATTAAAATAAGCTAAAAATTAATAGAAAATGGATATCATTATAAATTTATGTCCAACAGTGAGATACAGAGAAACTGAGCTCATCAGCATTAAGCATATCTTAATCCATACACACTCGAAGTAGCAACCCTTTAGACTAAAGACAGTTTGCTTATAATTAGTAATTGAAAGTGGAATGTTTTTTGAAATTATTAATAGCAACTCACCTATATATATTAAAAAGTGGAAATTTTTTATGAATAGAAACAAATATTTCTCTGCATGGAAATATTGTAATGCTTAATATCACTGTTATTTGTTAGCAATTGTTTAAAATATTAAAACAAGAAATCATAGACATTTGGGAAGCTATTTGTGACCATATAGTGTTGACTATGTACTTATGAATGCAATACAACCAAGTTACTGGAGACTATCTCATTTCTTCAGGTTGACAAAAATAATATTGTGTTCAGATACCATGACATGTATAACTGGAAATTGAAAAGCATGTTGTAAACATAATGATCATAATTTTTATTATGTTTTATGTGAATATTTAAATAAATGACAAAAACTTACACTTACTTAAACATTGATATGATTTTGAAATAATGATCAATTTTTTTTCTCTTTAAAGAACCTTTCTGCATATTTGGAAGTTAGGAATACAGCTGGTTTTCTATAACCAAATATTTAAATATGTTTCTATCGAAACAGTATGTTTTATTCAATAAATTACTTCTTGCATCAAATTCTCATAAATCTGATCATTTTATATCCAGAAAAAATTTATTTTACATGCAAACTAATGCTTTTTTAAAAATAAGGCAACATATTTTGTAAAATGGGATGTATTGGCTTCACAAACAATGTAAAAGTGGAAATTGTACACTAGCTCAATGCAGATAAGATGCCACTTGAGGATGGATCATATTCGAGTTTTAGCTGAATCCACTACTAGAACAATATAAAAATAGAGATGAAAGAGACATCTGAAATGACACAATTGTTTAAATCGTAATAAAAGATCTTAAAACTGCATATGCACGGGAGGAATCTATAATGATGCCCCATTTGTGGTTCAGCCTGCTCGGCTTTCCAATTTCCAGCACCTCATTCCAAGTGCAGAGGGAATCAGCCCGACATTTCAATTATATCATCACATCTTAACCTCTGGTTGCTACAGGAAGCCTTTTGAGATGATCAAGAGCAATGCAATGCTGTCATAGAAAAGTTAGCTAAGGGCATGCAGAGGTAAGGTGTATATAATCAGATGTTTTATATACAAGGTGTGTGCATTTATTCAGTGATGACAATTTTCTAAATCATAGGTATTCTGAATTACTGCTGATAAGCCAGGACTCTAACCTGGATATCCTAAATGACTGCCTATGCAGCTTAGTCTATTTTAGCTCATAGTGGAAATTTATAAAAAATGCTTTTAAGGCTAAAATCAATGATTGACTTGAAGATCATGGAGATGCTTGTTCAAAGTATAAGATTATTTTGTATAAGCCTTTTAGACCCATGGTAACATCAATTTGAAAGGGAACACAGAATGCATTGAAAGCATAGTAATTATTTTGAATTACTGGCAAAAAAGAATAATATGATACGGGGAATTTAGAAAGGTTAGTATTGTCCACCACTCCAAATGCAAACATGGAATGATTGTTTCCTAATGAGGGGATCTTTCATATTTTACTTTGATTTTGTTTTGATTTATTTATTTACTTCTTAGTAAAATGTAATGATCTGAGAAACTGCCACTACTAAATGTAATGCCCTAGGAAATAGACTCTCAAAATACACTGACCTTGTCACAACCTGAAACACGTACTTCAAAACTGTTCAAATTCAAAACAGAACTGCACTTGCTATGTCTCAGTGCTACCAATAGTAATTTTAGGTAACTGTCACTTTAAAAGTAGCCATCAACTCTGCCTAAATATACATTATTTTTATATAAAAACCCTGGTATCTTCTTTCAACATATATTTCAAAGAGAGCTAATATAGTGCATAAGCCTTAAAAGCAACTACATTTCCCTGTTATGCTACTGAGAAAGAAAATTGTAGTGATTAGTCAAAAAAGTGAATAAAATTGGTTATATGCAATAGAGTGACCTTGATATTGATTGTTTAAAAATATTCTTATGGCCTGTGTGATACCAAAACAAGTACTGTTTCACATTCTCACCTCTATAAAGAAACTACTTTTCATTTAAAAACGTATTATAGTCTTGACAGTTAAAGACTGAGCATACTGGCCAAGAGCATTTTAGTAGCTGTGATTTTAATGGAGGTAGAAATATGATATTATGGTAATACATCTACTTACAATTTGAGGCACATGAATTCTTTCAAATTTGTTTTAAGCTATTTGTAGTCTTGAATAAACAGGTGTGCATATGAAATAGTATTCCTAGCTTTAAGTATTAACAGTATACTAGAGATGAAAACAGGAATATTCTATTTATTTTTCTAGTCACAAATGTGATGAACAGGGTTTTTAATATATGCACTTATTTCTATGCCTCTGAAACATGCTAGAAATCTATATTTTTCAACAAGAATACTAGTATTCTTTCTTATATATCACCCATGAGCCTCGGGTAATCCTTAGGTGGTTTTATTCTTCCTGAGATTTCAACTGAGAAAATGACCAATTAGCTGCAATTTTATGATGATATTCATGATGTGAGCACCAATGTAACCTATTTTTTGGAGAAAATTTGGTAATATTTCCTTAGGATATAGACAAAGATCAGTCTATGCACCATTCTATATTATGGTCTAAATGTGACATATTCTTCCAATTCCTACATATTTAAATGGAAAATAAAAAAAATCAATCCCATTTATGTTTATCTTTGCAATGCTAAATATATAGTTCAAATTCTCGAAAGTAACTTGGTGTCTGACTAGGCGAACATTTAGGGTATATATTTATTGTTTAATACTAGTTATTGGTCTTACTAAGAAAAGTAATGGGCATATTGAATTTAAATCTCCACAGGTAAAATAATCTCTAGAATATTGTATTTAATCATTCCGTCTATACTGTTAAAGAAATTGGGGTAAATCCATAGGACAATGAGCAAGGTAGAGAAAGAACCTAAAAGTAACTTAGGAGAAATGATCAAATTTCAAATATAAGAAGAGAATAGTTGTTTTAAGATATTCAATGCATTTTCCTGTGATTGAGACTATAAATTGAATTTGTATGACACGAGAGAACTAAAATCAGTACAGAAGTTACTAGGAAATTCAATATAAGATAGACTTCCCTGAAAATTATGACTGTCCGAAATTAGAATGTTTTGTCATTGTTAGATATCTTAAGGAAGGGAGTGAATCAACCTGCCTGAAAGATTGTATTAGCATTTAGGACTGGAGAACAGGATTGGGTGAAGAAACTCCTATAGACCAATGTCATTTGGATGTTCTGTGAATTTAAAGACTAAAATATTTCCTTGTGATAACCTTTTTTTCTAAATGATTCAGTGTTCCAAATGTGCAAGACAGGAATCTATTGAATTGTACTGAACAAAATTGCAGTTTTGTAAGTCCAAAGTGGTTGAGTCATAGCAATTTCATGTAGTTATCTATGTTCATAGCTCTCTAATCTCTGAATCGGATAGAAAGGAGGAGGGGGGAAATGAATGTTCCCAGAATTTGTTCTGCTAGTACAGTCATAATTAAATTCAGAAAAATTTGTGTGTTCCGTAATTAGTTGAATTGGCCATAAAAATGTAAAAATAAGTAAAGATAATTACCAGTATTCCAAACTTCTTTCATCCAATTCAGTTTCTCATATTATGTTGGTCCGGTAGATAAATGAACAATAACTAAATCAAAAGATAATAACAAACTAGCTAATAGCTGTGGAAACTCTGGGAATTGGAAAGTACTAAGGAAATTATGCTATATCTTTATAGCTATAATGTTTTAATTGTGAGTAGAGTGTGGGAAATTTTTTATAAGGATATTATGATATAAACAATTATATATGAAAAGTAAAACCAAATTAAAAGAGAAATGGGAGAAATGGTAGTAAGTCATGATAGCCACTGTCAACAGGCGTAAGGACTTCTGCACTCAATGCCAACTGTCACTAATTTTGGTGGTACTGGGGTTTCTGGAAGCCCTTCTACCTCCAGGCTACACTCTCAGACCTATTTTATATATTTTTTTATTTGGAAACAGGGTCTCTTAAGCCAGCATGGCTGGCTTGGAACCTGCACGATCCTCCTGTCTCTGCCTCCCAAGTGTGGGGATTACAAGCGTGCGCCACCATGCCCAGCCTTGTCACTAATTTTTTAAATAACCCTAAGAAAGGCATGAAATTACTCATGGCCCAAGGTAGCTCATCAACACCATGAGTAAGATTCAGTCATTGAGCTCTGCATTAATTTTAAAATATTAAATTCTATTACTACTTGATAATGTTCTGTATGCATAATAAAACTAGTGAGTGCCATCTAAAAAGAAAAATTAAGAGTAATCAATATTTTATTGTGTCTAAGTCAATGATGAAAAATTAGTAGAGACAAATATTATTACTGACAGATTTAGTCCATGAGAGAAAAATGCGTACATAATGCTGGAGGTGTTTTTTTGTTTTATTTTTGTATTTTGGTTAAAGTCATTGCATAGAATTGGTTGGAAGACCAGTTAGGTTACTTGTTGAGTTTGTTACCTCAGAGATCTTTAGAATACTCCTTTCTGGTCTCTAACTTCAGAGTTAATTGATCTATGACTTCATCTGCTATGTGCTAGAAATCTATCACTTGTGATTGATGAGGAAGACCCATTTCTCTTTGGCTGCTCTCAGCTAATCACTGAATGATGTGGGGATATTAGACAGGTACATTGATGAAAGATCAATGTCTCGCATTCATTATGCTCTGTTCTAATTTATAAGTATTATAGGACAAGGTCTCTATCTCACCAATATTTATATTCTTGGGAATATGGCACTCTGGGCCCCCAATAAGTGTCAGGATACTTATACAATTAAAAGAATAAAAAATAAAGTTAGTTTATCAATATTCAGTGATTATATAAATTAGAAATTTGCCACAGAAAAAGGTTTGACCTTTTCTTTTGGTCAAATGCAATGAAAGTCCATCACAGATTCAGTAAAAGAAATGACCAGTTATGACATGTGTCTCACATATATTTCAGTGGGTAGTTTGAGAAGATGAGACAGATCTAAGGTCTGCTCCACAATTGAATGCTGTATTTGTTATACCAAAATTTACAGGAGTCTTCTACCTATTACACAGTAACTTACTAATCACTCACCCTATCTGTCTAGAAGCAATCACTTCAATATTTTTCCCATAAATACATAATTTGTAGACTAATCTGTGCTATGAAACTGATAAAAAAATTTTTGAATCTCAGAAAATAATGACCTTTCCTGTTTTTAACCAAGATCAGTAACTTTAATGCTGAGAAATTAACTAGCTTGAACTTAGCAGAGTTTTAAAAATGAGATTCTAATGGACCCTGGAACCCTGGAGTTGTCTGACAAATGGCATATTCTATATAAATAAAACCAATATTATTTATTATTAAATGTATAAGTGTGCCATTTAAAAATCTGCAAGAGCTATTCACTACAAGAAAAATATTAACAAGTACCTTAGGCAGAAGATTACAGTGGTACATTTCAGAGTGGGGTATTTGTTTTAAATATGATAATTTCATTATTTGGATGGATGTATATTCCTACAGTATCAGACATAAAGAATTGAAAATATGAGAAACATATTCCATTGCTATGCCTAAATGACACCGTCTCAGATTATCTGTGGTTCTTATCCCCTCCATTAGTGCGGGTAATCGAGGATTTGAATTTGAAAGTGCAAGTTTATCTCATTGTTCCATTATAAGTAATAAAAGTGACCTATGTGAGGATATTAGATTAGCAATTTTACTTAGTATTCACCTTATGCTTAGAATGTGTGAAATTGTTAACTCGTTCAAATTAAGTCATTATCCCGATATATAACAAACAGACTTCTGCTTAAAAGGCTTAACTAAGCAGGTGTAGAAAGAAAGGAACTGCTCCATCAAATGCTTCAGAAAATCCTTTCTACTGCTGTTCTTTATTTTTACGTCTCATTAACAGCAGAATTAACTATCACATCCAGCACATATAGGGGAAATTGAGAGAAATTAAGCACTCTGCATAATCTTCTTAAAATATCTTAAGTACAATAAAGATGTAGGGATTTTTTGTTCTTGTTTCTTTTTAGGAACAGCCTGGCATTCCATTGAACCTTCTTATCACTGGTACAAGGGTATGGGATACGTGATGGTACATTAGCTCGCGAGCGCTGCTGTGACAAAATACACAGATTATATGATGTAAACAATAGAAATTTCTTCTCTTATATATCTGGAGTCTAGAAACTCCAGATCAAAATGTTGCAGATTTTTTAATGATATTTTCTCCCTTTCTTTGCAGATGGCTTTTTGTATGTCCTCGCAAGGTGACCCCTTGTACTATGTGCTAGGTGTGTTATAATGTCTGCATTTTATAAAGACACCACTCAGAATGAAATAGAACCCACTTATATTACCCCATTTAACTTAAGCCCATACTTAATTTTTAGTTTTTTGAATGATCAATCTTATTTTAAAGAATTTTATTGATGCAACATAATTGCATATCATAGTGTTCAAGTCTTAAACCACAAGCATGTAAGCAGCATAGTCAAAGACAGAATAATATCAGAAAAATATTTTTTAGTTTAAATAGAAATTTTGGTTCTATAAATTGATCAAGGACATTTTCAGATGACATCCTTTGATATTTGATAGTGTTCCATAAGATATTGTTAGATGTACAGTTTTATATTTTTATGTTTTTATTAGTGAATTATAACTATATGTTATAGTGAGGTTAAAAGTAATAAGTACATACAAAGCACTTGGTGTTTTTCCTTCTGCATCCTACTCTGATTCCAAATCATCTTCCTTACACCTGTTAGTGAAATTGGTAGTGATACGTTCGTTATGGACATAGCATTGTTTGAACTCTTTGTTCCCTCAATTCTTCTTTTTCCTCTTTCCACCTCGGTCTTCCAGTTGCTTTCCATTATTCTACTTGTCTCTCCTCTCATTTATTTAGTCCCTTACATTTCCTATTTTATCTTTAGCTTCCAAGTAGGGGAAAAGAATTCAACCCTTGACTTTTTGTGACTGGCTGATCTCACTTAGCATAATATTCTCTAGTCCCAAACATTTTTCTGCAAATGACATAAATGTGTCCTTACCTATGGCTGGGTAAAACTCCATTGTGTGTACATACCATTTTATTTATCTATGTAAAGTTTCTGTTTCCAAATATGGTCACATTCTGAGAAACTATGGGTTAGGATTTCAACATATGAATTTAGAGGGAAACATGTAACCCATCCAACAACAAATAGAATACATTTTGTGTCAGTACAATACAAAATAATTTGTTTATTTGTAAAAGTTTCTGATTCATGTGTAAGAAAGGATCTATCATAAAAGTAGGTATGGTATTGCTCTTTCCTCTTTAGATTTTCATAGCTATTGGCTTTTGAATTTCTCCTAAGAATATATTTATACATGAAGGAAATAAAAATAGATGAAATAAGAAGGAAAGAACTGGATGGACATAAGAAATAAAATTAGGTTCAAGGCAAATAAAGGCAAGGACTTCTAATATATTGCCGTCCATATTTCTCTTCCTGTGCCTTACACTGGACAACAAATTCAAGTATTATTTTTAGAAGCTATATTGATTTGTAAAGATGAGTAGCTGTTATTACTCTCTAAACTTAGAATTCAAAAAGAAAGGAAAATGTGACTTTTTTTAAAGATGATAACACAGAAGTCATTTTTTTTCTCTCCTTCTCCTCCTTCTTCAGCACTGGTAATAAAACTCAGCAGCATTCTACCTTCCAAGCTACACTACCAGCCATATATATATATATATATTCTTATATATATGTATATAATATAATATATATATTATATATATAATAATATAATCTTATATATAATCTTATATTATCTTCAAAAAGGGTCTTTTTAAATTGTTGAGGGTTTTTGCAAAGCTGTTGAAGATGGCCTCAGATACACAACTTTCCTGCCTCATCCTCCTAAGAATTGGAATTACAGACACATGCCACCACACCTGGCTAGAATTTATTCTTTAGAGATTATGCTATAAGTTTCTCAGTTCTATTCTTCAGGGACCAATCACCCAAGCGTCTTTGTTTGGTTTCAAAGTTATTGTATGTTTTATTTTTTAAATAATTATGTCCAATTTGATCAGAAAATACTTTGTTATTGGTCAACACTCTATGAAGCTACTAATATGTTACTCTGAACTATTTTAAAACTGCCGGGAAAAGATATAGAAGCGAAAACATGATTTTAAACAATTTAGAGATATTTCTAGAAATACCATCACAGGACTTTATGCAGAATATTTATACCATAAAAGATACATGTCCATTTAAGGAAGTTTTCTTTGATATTATTTTGTTCTAATTTTTAATATTGATTTTAAGATCTTTTTGTAGTACTTTGTAATAATTTAGTTAAATTAAGAAGAATAAACAGGTCCCAAACATAGAGGAAAATACTTTCAAAATACAAAGTAGACAAAGATGTACACTTAAATATAACACATGAATTAAATAATAAGTGTATTAATTAAAAATTGGTATAATATCTGAATAGATACCTCACCAGAGAAAGTATACAAATAGTAAATAAGCATAAGCAAATACTGTCAATATCATTTATTATATAGAAATTGCAAATTGAAATAGTGAAACTCTATTACGCACTTCTTAGGACAGCTAAAATGCGACAATACAAAATCCGACTAGAAAGTATAGTAACAGAAATTCTCCTCTATTGCTTGTAGGCATGCAAAACTCTTCAGCCATTTGGGAATAGAATTTTTCAGTGTCTTACAAAGCTAAATGTAGTTGTACCATACAATTCATTGATCACATTTATTGGTATTACTAAAAGGAGATGAAAATTTATGTTCACACAAAATTCTTCACACCAATAATAAGAAAAAAAGATGACCTTCAATAGTTGAAGGTATCAAAAAACTATGGTACATTCACATAGTTATTATCTTGAGATAAAAAGAAGCAAGCTATCAAGAGCTATCAAATGAGCTATCAAAAATGTAAAGACCAGTCTAAAAAGGCTACTTTATAAAAATTTTCAACTATAAGTCATTATAGATCAGACAAAACTCTAGAAATAATTACAAGATCAGTAGTTTCCAAGAGCTCGGGGAATGAGGGAAGGAGATAGCTGGGGCATAGGACATAAGTGAGCAAACTACTCAGTACAGCACTGCAGTGGTGGATATATGGCTTAATTAATTTGTCAAAACTCATGTACTTATATAAAACTAAGATCCAACCTTAAGAAAAACTATGTACTTTACTCAATATTGGTTATTGTCTTTATTTTTATTGAATGAAGAATATTTTATAATGGGTATTGAACTCAGTGATATTCCATTCCAAGCAACACTTTTAGCTCTTTTGATTTCTTGGATTGGGAACAGAGTCTCACTAGGTTGCTGGGATTGCCTCAAACCATAAATCCTCTTGTCCTAGAGTCATAGTGAAAGTAGGTATAGTATTGCTGTTTCCTCTTTATATTTCCATAGCTATTGGCTTTCAAATTGCTCCTCAGAATATATTTAAACATGGAAGGAATAAAAATAGATGAAATAAGAAGGAAATAACTGGATGGACATAAAAAATAAAATTAAGTTCAAGGCAAATAAAGGCAAGGACCTCTAAGATATTGCCATCACTATTTCTCACAAGTACTGGGGTTACAAGTGTGTGCCACCATACCCGACATAGAATACTACATTTTAAAATTTATTTGATTTATTTTTTGTAATTGATAAATATAATCTTAAACTAGATAGCATAGTAATCTTATTCCTTAGTTGTTGTTTTGGGGTATCATTCATGTCAAGATCCATCCTCAATTTATAATTTTAATAATATTTTCTGGGTGATAATGATGTATAAAAGTATGGCGGATTTTTAAAGCTTGTCCTTTATGCAACCATTCTGAGAGCTTTTCTGCTTTGCAGATTCTTCAGATTCTGTTGGAGCAGCTAATCAGAGACTCTCAAACTTATTTGGCATATTGCTACCTTTTCAGAAAAAAAATACTCAGCAACTGCACAAAAATTACAGAGAAGGATGCAGTGAGAAATGTGTGTTCTTTCATTTAACAATATTTCCTTCCAGCACCCCTGGGGGAGGTGTCACTCAGTTGGAGATCTCTACTAGATGCTTGGGAGGTTTGTTAGTCTGCACCAACAGGTCACCAAGAGAAAGCATGGCCTCCGGAGAAAGGGGTGTCACACAATTTTTTCAAGAAAAATATATTATTCACAAATTGGCAAGCCAAAACAATACTCCAAATTGCCCTATTTAATTTTCTATTTCTGGTACTAGGTTCCTTCTGAGGCCTCTCTACTAAGGAACAAACTGTGGTGTTCCTATATTTGGACGTATTAGTTGTTGAGATTTTTAATATTAATCAATTTTTTTAGTGACTCTTGGATTGTGATTGGGAGAGAAACTAGGAAGTCCATTCTAGAACTAGCTAACAATATAAGGAGGAGAATTAATGAGTTTAAGCAAACTAGTTTTTGCTGGAGAGTTTATTTTGGTATGAAAATAATTATGTTTAAAAATATTTTACTTGAATATTTTTGTGATCTAATTTTAAAGAACAGGTGGGCCTGAAACTATTTGAAATAGGTAAACATAGATGTTCCTGTTTACCAGTTATAAACTACTTTTAATTAGGGGAAAGAATTGTAGGTATGTGTGTGTGTATGTGTGTGTGTACTGGGGTTTGAACCCAGGGGTATTTCACCTTCAAGATACACCCCAACTCTGTTTATTGTTTATTTTGAAACAGAGTTTCTCTAAATTGAAGAGGCTGACCTTGAATTTGTAATCCTCCTGTCTCAGACTTCCAAATACTGGGATTACAGGCATGCTTCATCTTGACCAGTGAAATATATTTCAATAAAAGTATTACTATGTAGTTTGGGGAAATGTGAATGGAATCCATATATATATATATGTGTGTGTGTGTGTGCGTGTGTGTGTGTGTGTGTGTGTGTGTGTATGTATATATATGTATATATATGTTTATGTTTATGTTTATATGTTTATATATATATATTTATGGAACATTTGAATCTTCCCTACCAACCATTGTTGGTTCTTTCTCCACTTACATATTAATCCACTAACAATATTAGTGGAGTCTATGTGAGAAAAGTCACTGATGGGGCTAGTAGAATAGAAGCTGGAATCCCATCTAGCAGATGAATACTTAACAGGAAGAACTATAATAATAGAGCAGACAGAAAATCCTAATTATACTCTTAGCATGATTAAGTGACCAAAACTATGTAGTAGACTTTCACCAACTTGAGAGGTTAATGTAGAATCTAGTATCTCAATTAGACATTCAAGTTTTCTTGAATTAATAACAAAATTGCTATTATTTATCAAATCCATTATGTCTTAATGCCATGCCTATCCATTGAGATTAAATCTATTAAAAAATTTGCTCAAGGCCACACATATACCAAAAGCAGAGATTAGCATTCAAAGTGAGGTTAAGCCCAACTCCAGAGTTTAAACTTTAACTGCTAGCCTAGACAGAGTAAAAAAGGTAAAGGAATGTTAGAAGGCTTAGATTAATTTTAGTGATAATTATAAATATTGGTTAAGTGTGAAATTGCTAATATTTTATATATATATGTATGTGCATGTTTATATATATTTAAATAATACCTTATTTCAGTATATAGTGAAATAATAATTTTTATATCTTATTTTTTCCTCATGTCATTTTTGCATTTTATTCTAAATCATTCAAATGCTTTTTTATTGCACAAACTAAAATTTTATAGAAGATATTCTGAAAGCAAGTACTGTGGTCTTAAACCACTGAAGGGTAGAAACATCTGCCAGCTCAGCTCCTGGAGGTTAGAGAAATGAAGTGTTAGCTTCTCCTGGGAGATCCTGTCTTTTCTCTGAGTTCTTTGAGTGTGAGAAGGGCCTGAAGAGGGAAAAGTCAACTCGCCAGATCACCAGCTTAGATGACAATGAGCAAATGTCTGACTAGGACATTGGTTGCAAGGAGGTAATTTTATATAGAAAATAAACACCTTCCTTAAAACATCAATATAAAAATTCCCAAATACAGTTTACTTTCCAGAATTTTGGTAAATATATATGTATATATACAAAGCAACAGGAAAATACCCTTTTGTTTTGTGGTGCTTCCTGAGTATGAACTCCCTGAGTATGAAATATTAAGCAATTTTATTATTAACCATCTCTTTTTTCTCTCTCTTTTTTTCTTCTAGGTGAGTAACTGAAGGTTAAAATCAGAATTCATGGATACAAAATACTATATACGTTTTTATTAGTGTCCTGTGGGTAAGTAAAGAAAACAAAGTTGGTTTATTCCTAAGGTTGAATGCCGAATGTTGGGTAGTAGAGATCAGTGAAGGGGTGTACTCTATCACTGGGCATGTCCATCAAATATTTTAAAACTCTGCAATGTTAGACATATGGAGTTCAAGGAAAAAATGTTTATTTTTAATTATTACATTTGATAATTGTGCCATCCAGAACTATCACATAAGTTAGTTGGGGTTTTGTTGTACTTCAATATCAGTGCTAATTCGACAGAACTATTGTTAAGAAATTTTATTTCAGATGGCAGATTGGAAAATATAAGTGCAGATATGATGTATTTTAGCTATTGTAGCAACTCTGAATGGTCTATAAAATTATAAAAATAAAATTGCATTAATATATAGAAATAGTCATATGTGGTGGTGCATACCTGTAATCCCAGTACTTGAGAGGCTAAGACAGGAGGATCTCAGGTTCAAAGCCAGACTGGGCAACTTAGTGAGGATCTTGGCAACTTGGCAACACCATTTTCAATAAAACACTGGTAGATAGATACTTAAATATGGCTGCCATATAGCTCAAAGGTAAACTGACCCTGAGTTAAATCCTCAACATCACTCCCCCCTAATACACACCACACACACACACACACACACACACACACACACACACACACACACATCTATAAATAGACTCCTGGTCTAAAAAGAATATTTAGATTTTAGATTTTTAAAATTGGATATATTATGAACCTTATTTTAAACCAATTTGACTTTAAGTATAGGTCAAATGAATACTTTTAATTATAGCTTAATGTTTAAGAATAAGATATTAAGATAAAATGCATGGATTATTCTTTTTTTAACGATAATGGGAATTAAATTTAGAGGCATTCTACCTCCAAGATATACACCTAACCCTATTTTTTATTATTTATTTTGAAACAGGGTCTCATTAAGTAGTGGAGGGCCTCACTAAGTAGATAAAACTAGCTGCAATCTTCCTGTCTCAGCCTCCCAGGTACTGCGATTACAAGTGTGTGTCTCCATGTCTGGCTTCATTCTATTCTTAAGATTCCATTACAAAAACTTTTATAGTTACATTCAAGGAGCTTTTATAGAATTAGTATGAAAATTGTTTTATTTTGTCAGACTCTTTTTTAAACAAGTGCTGATTTGGTGTAAGTTTTCAAAAGTATTTCAAATACCTAGATCTTCAAAAATAATTTTAAGAAAGAAACATCTTCGGTATCCTCTTTTAAAACTTAAAGTGACAGAAGAGTCTTTATCAAGTTTTAGTTGTATAAATGGAGGTTACCAGTGTACAATGAAATTTATCAATTGGAAATGTATTTAAAAAGTTAAGGTAATAGTTTCCTTAAGATTTGATGGTGGCATTAATAAATTATATTATTTAAGTAATATATTTCAGATAAACTCCTTTTGTGTTACAAATGAATAGGGTTTCTGAAGTGATTGCATAATGCTGTTTTATAAGAATTTTTCTCACTTTGTTTGGCTCCTTCTGGTATGTTATTGTTTATAAAGAGTAAATAATATTAAGTATCATAAAGTATGATACTGAGTTTGCTACCAAATTTAAACATAATAGAATGATAAACATGCTAGATAAAATTTCTAATGATGTATATTCTTTTATATGGATATATTTTAAGACTGAAATATATAGAAGTAGATGAGAAATAGGTGGTTTTCTCTAGATCAACATATGTAAAATGATGTTTTCTTGGCTTGATACATTGGTCTAATATAAAAACGATACTCCTCCAAATGACCTGGTTGTGATAGGGCTATTTATTTATTTATTATTTTTGCTGTACTGGAGATGAAACCCAAGGGCATTCTACTTCCAAGCTATACCCTCAACCCTATTTTTTATTCTTTATTTTGAAACAGGGCCTCACTGAGTTGCAAAGGGCCTCACTAAGTAGCTGAGGCTGGCAGTGAACTGTGATCCTCCTGTCTCAGCCTCCCGAATGCTAGGATTACAAGCGTGTGTCATGACTCCCAGTTTATGTATTTGTTTTCGTTGGTGATAATTGAAAACTACTTGTAAAGGTCACAAATATCACTTTAACAAAATGTTTATTAGTTTTGTCATATCTCAATTTTAGGCATAATCATTATTGCTCACAAAATAATTAGGCCACTATCCATAACATGTTTAACGTTATCAGATTAGGTTAATGGCTTCTATTTGGGAAGTAATTAACATGAAAAAATAGTTTGGGGATAGGTCCAGATGGGAACCCTTATCTAGGTTTAGCAAAGCAATAGGATAAAGCCATTAGTTAATCTCTTCTAAAATTAAAATGTTTCAAAACCTGTTTATTTTTTCAGTTTATTGAGATACATTATAACAACAAGGAAGGATTTGTTTGAATGATAGATATACCTATTTCATTGTAATTTGTCACCACCTTTATGTTATCGGAATGCTTATTTATTCATAAACGTTTGTGGTTAAATCATCAAACATAAATGATATAGCATAAATGTTGAGTATGTGGAGAAGTAAACTAGGTGTTGGAATACAACCCCTTTTACTATTTAAGATTGAGTTCCTGGGCAACCAAGTGTTTAATTATAATGTAATGGACTTTAACCTACTCTTGAGATTGACAGAAAGGTAGCAATAAAATTTTATTAAGCAATATAAACCTAAGAGGATGACCTCTGTGCCAAATGAAAAAAAAAGTCCAGTGTGTGAAAAATAAGAGTGTATTGAAAAGTAAATTATCTGTAATGATGATAGGACATTTACTGTAGAGGAAATATCGATAAGGTTCTGATTCCAGAATGCACGCCGGCTTCATGAAAGGAAACACTATGTGTGTATGTGTGTGCGGGGGGTTGTGTAGTTGATACAGGATTTTAAAAGAAAACTACTTGAAATGCAAGAGTTTTAATTCTAAACTCAGTAATTTAGAATTACAAATGAAAGTGCACTTCACTTATGAGGTAAACTCAGGACAATAGCAACCAATGTAATTCTTTTTATTGTTTAAGAATAAATTATAATAAATGTAAATGTTCATTTGGTTATCAAAACATTTGCTTAAATTGAGGTTAATTCTATGACTAAGCCATATAACTAAAAGTAGAAAATGTTGTATTCTTTGATAAAAATGTGTAATCATAAAACCTACTTTTATATATATTTTTCAAACATAAACCAAGTGATATTTTGATCTTTTTTAGGTATATTTTTAACTGATAAAAGTTTTGTATTTCTGGAGAATTTTGTGTAAAAAAAAGCTAGGGAATCCACTTTATGCATAGCTAAAATATTTTCTTAAAAATATTCACAATCAAATCTCCTCCTCCAAGTCTTTCTTCTGAATGTCCTGGGTAAGGTGATTCAGCATATATTAATAGAGCAGCCATATTCCCACCATAATATCCCTCAAACTTCTTTTTCCTTATCTGATTAAGGAAGTCAGAGTATCAATTTAATATTACTTATAGAAATTTTGAGAATCACAAGTTTTTCCATATTTTTCCTAAGTGTGTTCATATAGTAGTATAAACTTTTCAAGTATAAACTTATTTATATAGACCCTTTAATTATTTAGACAAAAATACATTATGTGTTATCAAATAAGTACCACTTAATTTTTCTTTTTTATGTTAGGCTTAGCAAAATTTTTGAGTGTTACTATTGCTTGTTTTGGTTTCCAATGTAAGAGAAAACATATTTTTGAAGGGGTGAAAATAATAGTAATATTGCCATATTATCCTCACTTGCAAATAAACATAATTTTATATATGAAAATATTAGTCTTCATAATTCAAAGAAATATTATTAAATTTACTTTTTATTTTCAAAAATATATTTCTTTTTTAAATCAGGCAGTGACTATGTACTAAGATCATTATATATTTAGAAGCTAATCTAAATTATCTAATTTTAAAATATTGAGCAAATTTTTTTAAAATTATAAATTCATTAGAGATTATTTTATATAGTTTGCTTAATCATCTGATGACTTAATTTATTCTGTACTTTATAAAATTCCCATGTTATAATCATATGTTGGAAGTTTAGAGTATACTTGTATGTTTTTAAAAAATCATAGAGCCTAAATCATAATACAAGATTATCTAGTTCTAACAATTCAAACCCATGCATTACTTAGTATAATTATATTCTTTCTGATTGATATTCAAAATTATTCCAACTTCCATATAGTTAGTTCATTCTTTCTGTTTTTGTTACAGAATTAATTATTCATAACTCTTCAAAAAGTCTAAAAGGACAGCACATTAATGATGCTGTTTATTTAATAAATCAAAATTGGGGCTCAGAAATTACAGTTTAAATGGGGAAAATAATTCACATATTGTTATATTATTCCACTAAAATAAGTAATATTAAAATTTCATTCATTTTAAGAAATTCACATAAAAGGAAATACACCCATGCAGAAAGAACTGACTTGTATCACTCTCCAAATAATGAATGGACATGTAATAAGAGAGACATTGAAGTTTTAAAAGAGTAAATTGAGTTAATCAGAAGAGTTTTATTTTTTCTTTGATAAAACATTTTACTCTTTTATTATCATAGTTTATAGGTGCTTTTAAATAGCTATTAGAAAATCCTGAAATTTTTATTTACTAAAGTATATTTTATGCATTTTAAATATTGTTCAGTTAAAAACAATAAACATTGGATAGCTTTTAACCTAATATTCTTTTACTCATAAAATTTCTTGAATTCTCATCATAAAAGTAAGAAAAAGTAACTGATGTAATCCTACTTATTGCTTAGGTATGAGCCCAACTGATTAGAGGGTCATTTCCAAAGAACCATTATTCATACGTTAGTTTCCTCAAGTGGTACTTCTTTATTACTAAAAGCACTAATTACTTGTCTGAAAGTAATAATACTTTGCATTTGTGAAGTACTTTATGCTCTTCAAAGTGATTTTGCATGCATTATCTCCTTTGGTCCTGAAAGAGGGAGTCTGCTCATTAACTTGTCCAGATGGAGTGGGGAAATCAGAGTATTCAGCCATAACTAATGTCCCCTCAAACCAAGGTGAATATATAACTACTAGAGTTCTACCTCTGATAAGGGAATAAAAGATCAACACCCTCAGTTTGATTAGAATAAAAATTATGGAAATAGCCCCATTGTCCTTTTTATGGACTTTTCATGATCCTTTCCTCCCAGGTTACTTGCTGTCAGAACACAATTTTTATAATTTATCACAGTAGATCATATCCAACTATATTCTCTTTTGTTGTATTATTATTTAATAATGATTGACAATATTTATAAAAAATCATACTATTGATTATTTAAATCCAAAACCAACGTTGCGACTCTCATA
The DNA here is from genome assembly GCF_963383645.1 of Muscardinus avellanarius. NCBI lineage: Eukaryota > Metazoa > Chordata > Mammalia > Rodentia > Gliridae > Muscardinus > Muscardinus avellanarius. Next base: position 39,379,273 of record NC_137790.1, read on the forward strand.
GACAACAGATTAGAAAAAAGCACTGTAAATATTAAAAATCTTTAGAAATAATAAGGTAATCTTTAGAATATTTTCTACATTGCAGAGTAGTAATCTGAGTCTTTGTATTACTAAGAAAAAATCTACCAAATACCTTTTTAATTTTAAATATACATCAATTTTATTTTAGTTATGAGAAGATTTGGTACACAGGTAATCATTCTGACCATCTTTTAAGTTAGTAGTTTATTATAACAAATAGTGTGGCAAAAATCTCAACAACATTCAAAGTCTGTGTACTTGACTGAAGGATAATGTGTCTCTTGGGTCCTTTTGAATAAAGCAAGGTAAAACCTCAGCCAAAAATCTTACAAACTAAAAGGTCTTAAACTAATTATTGATTGAACATTCTCCAGCTCAGCTTATTCAAACCATATCTGCAAATCTATTTATGTATCATTGACAGCTTTAGATTAAATAACACTACCTAGCATTTTAGTTAGATTTTATTTTAGCTTTCTTTTATTGGCCTTGCAAAGAAGAAAAGTAATGTGAAAGCATAGTTTCTGCAGGAACACTTTTAGTTGTTTATAACAACTTAACTGTTATTTCTCATTAGCCATTATTTCTTATTTTCTAAGCTGTAATTTAAAGTAATAACATAAGTATAATGCTTCAGATACAATTCAATTCCTATCCACTGCAAACTGCCATCCATAAGTACTCCTTTCACAGTACCCCAAGGATGTCAGAGGTTTCTGAAGTCATTGATTTCATTATATCTATTTGTTGAATAAGTCCTTCACTCCTACTCTGACCACCATCCTGCTACCAAAGCATTAATTTGCTATAATCTGGAAAATTATAGAAGAAATATTATTGGGCTTTGATCATTCTTTACAAAGTCTAGCTGAGAGTTAGAATTTGGAAGATTGTGGGAAATAATGAACAGTTTGATTTTTTCCCCACAAAGGAATTGGCTAAATCCCTATTATTTTATCTATTTTACAAAAGACAAAAATGATGGCTGAAATCCAGTGTTACTCTTAAGTCATATAATAGCTTTTTCCACGTGGTTATTTCCAATCAGATGTCTTGCCAGGAAAACCAGACAATCCTCTACACAACTAGGGAAATCCTTGCAACAAAATGAAGTTGCCATGTGAACCATCAGAGAAAAAAAGATCCCAGTGTGCTTTTCATAAGTCTGGATCGGCGTTTTGTGGATTCAAGAACATGCAATAAAACTAAAACATTTGGAAAGAGGAGTACTAGCCAGAGGAGAACTCATCCCAGGCTTTCCTCTCCTTCCTCCAACTTTACCCATGTATGCATGTCCAAATACCCTCAATAATGACTCTTTACTATCCCAGACACTTACACTTCTACCCTCCTTTCTCAGATTTAATAACTTGTAAATTATTTGCATATAAAGACTACAACTTACAAATAAATTAGCTACCATATAATACAATATCCTAATTACTTAGGAACTGACCATTAACTTTGAATAGTTTAAATTATGCACATACTGTTCTTCATTTTTCTTGTGACAGTCATGTTTCTAGAAAGTATGTTGATGATGATTTTGCCACTTTATTTTCTTTTGTATCATGAGAGGTAATTGGAAATGAATAGAAATGAATGTCTAGTTAACTCCAATTCAACCAGTAACTGCTGGGCATGATGTATCATAATATTAAACCACAGTGTATACAGTAGAGATGATAATTAAGTGTATTATGTAAAAACATAAGATATTGAAAAAAATTTAAAACTTTACATTGGACTTATTACTTAGTATTATTAAATTCGATAAAATGCACTATCATACAACTGAAGTCTTTTTGTTCCAATGCTTGAGAAATCTTCACTCTGATTGATAACTATTTGTAACTATTGATTATATACTCATTTTATCAGAAAAATAGGATTAAGTACTAATGATATTTTAATATTAATTGAAATATTATGTTTAAACCAAATATAAAGATTTTTCTTGTATCCTGTGCAGCACAATTGCTTTCTGATTTTTCTCTCATTTAACCTTACGAATGCATACACCATTCATATTTTTCATTCACATTCATATTTCTTCATTTAACATAAATATTCTTTACATAAATGTCCCTTGCCTGACTCCTGTGTGTATGTCACTGTGAGAAGCCATGGGTTTGTACTTTCATGGTCTTCAAATAAGGATGAGATATAAATGAACAAAACATTTAAATGGGTCAATTATTTAATGGAAGTAATAGACAATAGACAAAGTAAGATAACTTATAGTCTATAATTTGGTGATAACTAAAATGTTAGTAAACATGATTCATTGGGCTAAATAAAATCATCCAATGTCATTTTGGTATAGTAGGTACATCAACTTTCTCATCATGATTGTGTTCAATCATGGAGAAGACAAAATTTAATTTGGACAAATGACCAGTGAAAACTAGGTAACATGACTTTTTAGGATGAGATATTGTAGGATTAATAAAATGCATGAGAAAAGTTTTTATAAGAAAGGAAGTTACTTATCTACTATTAAAGATTCTTTTCATGCCTACTCAATCTTTGTTACTGCTCTGTATAATTGAATACTCTTTGTCTGCTATATTGTGACAATATAAACTGTTTTATTCAGACTATTTCTGTATATAATTTTAACTTAATAACTTATTTACAGTTTATTTAACTTCAGTAAGGAAACTTTGTTAACTGTAATTGACTATGATCTGAGTGATTAAAATAAACTAGGTTAACAGCAATATAAAGAAAATCACAATCTTAGCCTTATCTAGACTCTAACTTGGTTTTTTCCAAAAGTAGCTATATATTAAAAATGATATTTTCTGGTTGGGCATGGTGGCATATGCTTGTAATCCTAATACTTGGGAGGTTGAAACGGGAGAACATGGGTTTAAGACAAGTCCCAGCAACTTAGAGAGGCCCTATTATCTAGAATGTGAAAATAAGACTTAACAATAAAAAACCTAATAGCCCGATTAAGAAATAGGCAATTGAACTAAATACATGTTTCACAAAAGAAAAACTACAAATGGCCAATAAATACATAAAAGATGTTCAACATCATTAGGAATCTGGGAGATGCAAATTAAAACTAAACTGAGATTCCATCTAATTCCAATCAGAATGAGAGTCAAAAATCAATAAATGCTGGCAAGGATATGGGGAAATAGTAACTCTTCTACATTGTTGATAGGCTTGAAAAATTAGTACAGCTGCTATGGAGATTCCTCAGAAAACTGGAAATGTATTTACCACATGATCCAGCTATAGCGCTTCTGGGTACTTTTCCAAAGAGATTAAAACCAGAATTTTATAGTAATACATGCTTATCTATATTTATGGCAGCACAATTCATAATCGCCAGATTATGGCAGCTACCCAAGTTTCCATCAACAAATGAAAAGATTGCAAAGTTATTGGATATATACACAATAGAATTATATTCAGCAATAAAAAAGAACAAAATTATGAAATTTTCAGGAAAATGAACGGACCTGGAGAACATTATAAGTGAGATTAGCACATCACTGAAAGTGAAGGTTCACGTTTGTTTGTTTGTTTGTTTTCTCTCATTTGTCAAAGCTAGGGAGTCATCAGGATACCCCCTGAGAGACTTCAGAAAATGGAGGAGAAACTCCAGTTGAACAAGGAAGGTGGTCTAGGGGAAGGTAGGTGGGGGGAAGGAGAGAGAATCAGTGAAAGAATCACTTCCAGTGATATTATGTACATAAGTCAAAATATCAATGCCAATCTTGATAACCAGTATGCGAAGGGGGAGTGTGAAGAGAGCCAGGGGAACACGCGCAAAGGTACTGTGTGCATGTATGTCACTATCACTGTGCACTATATTATGATAATTCAAAACAAATTCATAAATAAAAAAATAAAAATTGGGGTGTAACTCAGAGGTAGAATGTCCCTGAACTCAAATCAGTTACCACAAAAAAATGTTTTTACTAAGCAATGCTCATTAATTTTAATCACATGGGAATACTAGATGCTAAATTTTAGGTACATAGGACATTTTATGGCAATAGTAACTAGTTATGTTCATTTTGGCCAACATTTGTATTGTCTGTACTAATTTATTCAATATTTATTTAAGTCAATATTCTTTCACACTGCCAAAATATTTTTCTTTTTGTAGTTGAAAAAAAGTGACTTCTTAGAAATTAAAATAACTTATTTCAAGTCCATTTTTATACAGGATAAATTCAATGGGATCATATCATAATTTTTTTTTTTTTTTTTTTTTTTTGGTGGTACTGGGGTTCCTGGAAGCCCTTCTTCCTCCGGGCTACACTCCCAGACCTATTTTTTTGAAACAGGGTCTCTTACGCCAGCACAGCTGGCTTCGAACCTGCGCGATCCTCCTGTCTCCGCCTCCCAAGCGCGGGGATTACAAGCGTGCGCCACCATGCCCAGCCCATATCATAAATTTTTGAAAAAAATATTTAAATTTATTATTTGATGTGATTTTTAAATCACATTTTCTCAATCTCTCTAGAAGTGTACTAAAAGATAATTGAAAAAGTTATTAATAGATTAAATGGATATTCTTGATTAGTGTATTTAGCATTACTAACTCTATTGTCATTCAGATTATTAACCAGGGGAATTAACTTGAAGATAAAAAAGAACCTGCAAAAAGCATTCTCGTTAAATTTGTAAAGAATTCCGTAAATATCATATTGGCAATATGATATTTGTATGTATGAGGAGGTAAATATCATATTGCCAATATGATATTTATGACATAATTTAAATTAATTTATTATATGTGCACATTTTAAATTCACCAGCATTTTATAAATGATATAGCTCATTATTTCAGTTATAAATCCTAAACATGTAATTTATAATTTACTGTATTTCACTTTATTTATTTTGGTGGTACTGGGGGTAGAACCCAGGGGCTTTCTACCTCTGGGCTATACTCCCAGACCTATTTTATATTTGGAAACAGGTTCTCACTAAGTTGCTGAGAGCCTCACTCAGTAGCTGAGGCTGGCTCAAACCTGTGCGATCCTCCTGTCTCAGCCTCCCAAGCACGGGGATTACAAGCCTGAGCCACCATGCCCAGCTAACATGCTTCATTTTTTAAAAAATCAATAATATGAGGAGGTTAATATTTTATCTAATTAAATATCGTACTATATATACATGTACTGACATACTACTTATACCTCATTAATATGCACTATTTTATGTTTTATTTACCTGTTAAAATAAATGTAATTTAAATTTAAACAATTGTGATTTTAAAAAGTCAGTAGTAAGCTGGGCATAGTGAGCACGTGCACACACACACACACACACACACACACACACACACACAAAGTCAGTAGTAAATGGAATTTATACAAAATATTATAAACCTTTATTCAATATAGGAGTATAAAATTGCAGTAAGCTCTTTATGCTTAAGTTGTACTATTTGACTTATCTAAACCATCGCTTGATAAGTAACCAGGAAAAAATAATATTTTACTAATAAAATAAGAAAATATTTTATTTTTCTTATTATGGATAGAGAATAAAATTAGTGTTTTCAGATATTTCAAAATAACTCTAAGGTCTGTGAATGATATTATTATTTAGACAGCAATCTACAAATACATGAGTTTAGCAAATGTATGTTAGGTATAATAGACCCATTTGATATTGCAAAAATTCAAACACTTTGAACTAAAAAATATATTTTCAGATGGTTTGACATGTTTGACATAATGTATTCTGGAATGAAAAAACTAAAAATGAACTGATATGTTGAATGGGTGGTACTAGGTATATAATTTGGATATTTATAGAATCATAAAATTCAGATCTGGATATTTATATCCAGGTTAAAAATATTAATCTAAATATAAATTATAAACTTAAATTATCTTAATGATAAAATTTAAGGTATCTACTTTTATAGTTAGACAAATGTTTTCATAAACAATACTGAATACAAATAGAATCTGGGTTAATTCTTATTTATGAATGTTCCCACCTTTAATCATTATATGGGAATATATTTATTAAACATATATAGGTCATACAAACAAATAAAAATTACTTACTTAGAAATCAATTTCTTTATATATCAGAAAGGTGTATTAGTGTGTGTATGTGTATAGGAACTACACATTTTTTAATTATAGAGTTATTACAAAACTCCAAAAAAATCTCTTTGTTTTTACTTTTTAATTTTTTAATGACTGAAGTTTTGAGATTATAGATGTAAAATATTACAGAAAGAAACAAAAATCTTGATTTAAATGTTTCACATAGAAAAGAGACTATTTGAACTAAAATGATTTTAATAAACTATTTTACCAAAGATATAAAGTTGTTTGTGTTTTGAGATAAAATTATTTTTAAGCTTCTAAATCTAAATCTGGTAATATAACCATAACAGAATGAGTTGAAAAATTAATCAATTATTAAGTCCATAGGCAAAATTCTAGGTTATTATAGATATTACATCATTTCAACCTCTATTATCTGTCCTTTGGTTTGGCTCCTTGTAGAAATCTGCAAACAAATCCAGTTGCAGAACAGAAATCATTCACAGGGAAGGATGTAACAGCTGTAACAATTAGCATATTTTCTAGTAAAAGGCAGAAAATACACAACTTCCTGCACATCATAAAACTTTAATTTATCTAATATTTTCAAATAATTCTTAATATGTTACCCAGCAAACACTCAAGATCTAAAAGAAATTGTGAAAGCTCTTTAAAAAATATTTCCTCTAGCCGGGCGTGGTGGAGCATGCTTGTAATTCCCACGTTTAGGAGGCGGAGACAGGAGGATCACGCAGGTTCCAAACCTGCAGCGCTGGCTTAAGAGACCCTGTTTCCAAATATAAAAAAGTATAAAATAGGTCTGGGAGTGTAGCCTGGAGGTAGAAGGGCTTCTAGGAACCCCAGTACCACCAAAAAAGAAAAAAATATTTCCTCTAACTGTTGAGTTGGACAGAGCATCTAGTCAATATGAACGCAAATCTCTTTTCTTGGTAATTTATTGATTTTTCACATCATGGCCAATATTTCCCACCACAATACCAAGAATTTTTCACCTTAGTTCTCTCAGTCCCTTTGCAACAGTGCCTTTAACATCCCATACCCGCTACCATAAAATCTGGAGAAGACAGAAATTGAAATCAGCCCATGTTGAAAATAATTGGAAGTATTGATCTGATGGATCACAACATCTCAAGTTTATTTTTGCTTTTCTGATTTATTAAATGAATGCAGGTAAAGTTAAATATCTTGAATGCAATAAATCAGCTTGTATTATGTATATCAATGACACTAACTACATTGAGATATAAATAAGTGGAATTTCAAACATAATCTGAAAAAATATACCAATGTCCAAATAATCATATGATATCGCTGAATAATTTTGCAATAACAAAGATTATCCGAGTGTGGCATTGTATTAAAAAATTGAATAGGCCACATGTTCTAGAGTTTGCCTGCATGTTTTGATTATAACTGGAGATTGAGAAGTAATAACTAATATTATTGAATATTTCCTAATAGCTAATGCATTAATGTCTTTAATCATAACACATCACACCTCAGTGACACACATGAAGAATCAGGTATTATTCTTAGTACTTTGTGTGTATTACCTTATTCAGTCTCACATAGACTAAGATAGATGTTGTTATTATATTTTAGAAAGGGAACAGCCACAGAGGGGTTAAACAGTATTGAGTCTCAAGGAATCTGACTCCCGAGTCTGTTTTCTACATGTCTATTACTGAAGTTGATTTTACCTCTGTTGTAAAAAACTCATCTGCTTTCAGCATTATCTGTTCTACTCCCTGCCTTTTCTGCCTTTTGTGATGTAATTCTCAAATCAGACTGCTAAAGCAAAACATATCACCTAATTTAATGATCTTCTGTAAATATAAAGTTTAGGAAAACAAAATTTTGCAATGTCATTAGATTTCATATATCCCATATGTTAAGAAAATCCATCATATTCCTTTTTCTAATGGAATCAAAATATTTACTTCCATTAAGATTATGGTATATCTTCATAGTAAAAGCAAAAGGTAAAACAAAACAAGTATTCTTTAAATAACATCAGGCTAAATGAAAATTTTTGCTCATTGACATCAAGCTATTTGGGCTTTGTACGCCACTAGCAGAATATTTAGTTCCCTTAGCACAGAGATACCTAAATGCAATATTCCCTATCAATACATATACAATAGGTGCATGATTGCAGAGAAAATGTATGCAAATGTGTGCACACATATTGCTGTCTTTAAAATCAAAGTTATTGTGTGATTATGATCAGGCTTTGGGAAAATCAAGTTAAATTTTCTATTCATTCAGGCTTCCTGGTAAAATCATATAGCTTAGTTACTTGATGACCATCCTCTTTTTCCTCCTCTTATTATATAATCTTGGAGATGCCTTCCCAAGTTCACTTTTTACCATTCCTGGTTCCCTTTTGGCCACATCAAGAATTTGTTTGTAGTTCCTTCAACCTTTCTTTATCTTTTACTCTTCTCTGCTTTTTTCACAGAATGTACTTATTTATAATGGTCTTTTGTCTTTGTTGAACTGGTGACATTCTAGATTTTCCAAGACTCTTTACCAAAACTTTTCTCATGCCTTCAATGTTTGCCTCTTCCTTCTTACTGTTTCTTAGCCTCATGTATGGTAAAATGTAACTGAACTTACTAGCTATTTGTCCTATAGATCCTTCAGATATAAACTGAAATAAGGAGGCTGGGCGTGGTGGCGCACGCTTGTAATCCCCGCGCTTGGGAGGCAGAGACAGGAGGATCGCTCAGGTTCGAAGCCAGCCGCGTGCGCTGGCTTAGGAGACCCTGTTTCCAAATAAAAATGTAAAAATATGTCTGGGAGTGTAGCCCGGAGGTAGAAGGGCTCCCCAGTACCACCAAAAAAATAAAAATAAAAATAATAATAATAATAAATAAATAATAATAATAAATAAATAAATAAATAAAAATAAATTGACATAAGGAAACCATGTAGGTCTGTATTCTGACAAGAAGCAGATTGAACAATGCGAGTGTAATTTGAGTACAATTTATAAAGGCTTGCTAATGATTGAAAAGAAAGTGTTTTTCTATTCTTATACACCACTCAGCCCAACACTTCTGATATCAGATTTTTCAGTGAATGATACCAGGTATCCTATATAATTCAGTGCTGAAACTATTTACTTGAGGACAATGTCACATACCACAGATTAAGGGCACATGCTCACAGAACTGACCCCTTGCAGATGTTTTTACAAGTCCCTGGCTGTGACCTATAATTCTGACTGACAAGCTAAAAATCAAATTTATCACCCTCTCTTTTATGTTCAATTAACTTGCACAAATGACTCACAGAAATAAGGTAAATATTTTACATATATTTATTCCTTTGCTATGAAGGGAACTACAAAGAATATAGATCCACAGCCAGATGGAAGAGATACCTAGGGGTATCTCTTTGCATGTGGGTAGGACTTCAGATCTTCCACCACCTCTCTCTATGGGGCCACCCTCCAAGCAGTTTCACATTTTTAGATGTCCAGAAGTTCTTGGAACTGTGTTCTTCTTTTTTTTTTTTTAATGGAGGCTTTATTACATAAGCATGACTATGTAAATAATAGCCACTGATGATCAACAAAGCTTCCAGCCCCTCTCTTCTTGTGGTCAGAGGATAGGTTTTAAAGTCCCCAAACTCTAATAGTGGCTTATTTTTTTTTTCTGGTGAAAAAGCCCCTATCATGAGGTTGTCTTTGGATTCCCAGTCACCAATAATCTTATTAGCATAAAAAAGATGTTCATAACTTCTGAGATTCTAAGGGTTTTAGGAACTGTGTATTAGAAAATAAGGACAGAGACCAAGTATATATTTTATAATACCGCAATGTTTTATTCATAAAGAAAATGAGAAGGCTGTGGTGAGACCCCAATAATAAGAGTGTAGTACCATGTTAATAAAAATAAATAAAAGAATAAGGGGGGGTATGACCATTTCTACAACTGCACAGGGAAAGTAGGCATAATGTGTGGAATGCAGAGATAGGGAACTGAGTGAGAAAGGCTGCCTAACCACGACTGAGGGATGCTGCCAGCTGAGAAAACAAATGACCCAAAGTCCCTATTCTGCTTTCTTATTCTCAACAATATTCCCCGCTGGCTGGTCTCATTCAGAAGCCATAGTCAATACTTGATAAGATTTTTGCAGGTCAACCTTTCCCATCTAAAACAAGTTTGAAAGGGTGAAAGAACCTTTCATATCCTCTGAGTCTTTGTAGACATAAGATGAAGCAATACTAAAACTCATTCCCCATATACATATATGAGATAAAATTCACATGCTACCTACTTTTAATTATATAATCTAAACAGTAAACAATGGTAACATGCATTGAAATTGTTTACAATGAAAACTTGGAAATCATATTCCATTCCTCACATTTCTTTGTCTCCTTCTTATGGTGCATTTAACATAAAATTTACAACGTAAAATCTGGTGTCAAACTCCCTGGGTCCACATCCAACAGGGTGACTATTATCTCAAATTAATAATTTGGAATTAATCAGAACGAGTCTTCATTCATTCAGGTGGTGGGTGCAACATGGCTTGGTAGTAGACATGAGGTGAGTTTCAGCCCCATTGAAATTACTGATGGCTTCCTTTGTTGAATCGAGTGACTGATACAGCCCATGCATGAAATCCTTAAAACCCTGGCTCCAACATTTCACAGCAAGGCTTAATTTAACTCCTATAGAACCCTTTTCTGTAAAACAGAAATAATAGAAGTACCTAACGTTCGGGATCCTTGTGGCAATTGAATAAAGGTAAATGTGCCAAACCCTTGGAAAAGTTCTGGGTAGTAAGCACTGGATGTGATGTGTCACTTCACATTCAAAATATATTTCAAACTTTTGCCCTGTCCTTATGCCAGGACTCATAACAGGATTTTTTGTAGGACTGTAAAAGTAAGACTTGACTTAGTCTCTTCTTTGACTCTTTCCCTGCTTTTAATCTTTCTTCCCTAAATAGAGAAATATTATTCATTGTGTATCTACACCACCACATATATAATAAACATTTGTTTATGTTTATTATTGTATTTGTCTTTCTAGAAAAATATTCCTTTAATGTAATTCATATTTTACGAATACCCACTAGCTTTTAAATTCTTTTCTTTGAATCACACTAGCTTGAGATGTGGAAGTACCTAGATTGTCCCAAGAATCAATACACATTATCATAAGAAAATCTAAATACACAATGCATGTTTCAACCTGCTTCCCTCTCCACTTGATCTGAGATTCCATTTCCTGGCTCTGCTGTCTCAGGCAGCCCTCTCACTGTGAGCCCCTCCTTCCCTGCAGCTCCCAGTTAGCAGCTGGCTCTCTCCCTGTGGACTTCTACTTCACAGCTCCTCTCCCAACCCTTTTTCATCTGGATCACTCTCTTCTGTTTTTATGCCACTGCTCTGCCGTTCATAGGAGCATCTCCCAAAGAGGAGCTGCCATTTTCATCAGACTGAAAGATAAAATAAAACTTCCATATCAGCAGTACCTGTAGGATTGAAAGTCTGCATTTATGAGCTATATAAAGCTTTTATGAGGCATATAAATCTGCCAGAGGAAATGCACCTGTGGAAACCAAGAGCTGCTATTCAGAAAGTGTGATGACACTGAGGCCAAAGGCCTTAGATAAATAAATAGAAAATGAATTTTTGGATATTGATTTTCTTCAAATTGCCATAAAATATACCTGATCTCAAAATTCAAAGTGCTGAACTCCAGAGATTATTCAATTACTGTTATTTTCATTCTTTAAGGAACCTTATTATTCATTCACAAGTACTTTTAAAACTCATAAAGCCTAATTTTGATTAACACAAAGGGTTTTAGATTATAAAGCCTTATTACAAACATAGTCAAAGCTTAACTATGCATTTAACACACCTCCTGTTTTGTGGATATTTTGGTTATTTTATTGTTTGATATTGACTGACAATGAAGCATTTTACCACATTGTAAAAACAGGCTTATTTTGTGTGGCTTTTCTATAATTTATTTATCCCACTTAACCACTAGACTAGAGAAAAGGATATAATTGATAAAAAGGATTCACTGATTTAAAAACCATGATTTGAAAATGTGACATTGTGATTAGCATGGATATATTTGTATATGTATGTCATGCTCATTGAAGTGTATCCCTTCTATATAGAAGATTTTCAGATATGACAGGTAATGCTCTAACCATTCTGTAAATATTAACCCATCTTATTCTTCTAACATCTCTAAGTGGCAGCCATCTTTACTTAGTTTCATTTTACAAATAAGAAATATGAGAAACAGGGATGTCAAGAAACTTACCACGTATCAGTCAGAGGGTGGCAGAGCCAGGTTTTCAACCTAAGAAGTATTTTGATACTAGCTTTAAAGAATTCTTAATGTCAAACAATGGTTTTCAATTTTAACCCCCAAAGTATGAATAAGGTACTAAAATTGAATGTTTTTTATTGATGAGGAGGGTATCAAAATAATATCTGAGACTTCTGACTCATAACTTTTCTAGTTTATATAGATTAATAACTATGTCTATGTAAGGTATGAACTGGCCTTTAATAACTATTTATCTCAGAATACTGCATGGATCCATATTGTTGATTAAAACAGCACAAATATGGAGCCAGGTGTTGGTGGTACACGCTTGTAATCCCATCATTCGGGAGGCTGAGACCAGAGGATCATGGTTTGCGGACAGCCTCAGCTATCTAGTGAGGCCCTCTGCAACTCAGTAAGACCCGGTTTCAAAATAAAGAATAAAATATAGGGCAGGGGTTGTAGCTCGAAGATCGAATGCCCCTGGGTTCCATCCCCAGACCTGTCACACACACACACACAAAAAAAAAAAAAAAAAACAGCACAAATATGTACAACATAACTAGTAATATAGATAAGACAGAAAGACAAAAATAGCAAAATATTGGACACAAGTTTACTTTTTCCAGCGGGATTCATCTATACCTTTTTGTGCCTATGAGCAACTTTGAAAGATAGTTAAGGATATTATCCTCAGTATCCAAAATATAATTTTGAGGGTTTTTTTATCACTGGCAAAAAATAGATACTTTTGGTGTTTCGTTGGCTGGCCCAGGGTTAATATCTAGAATATCTTGGTCAATACCAGCTAATGTGATACCCTTGGCCATATGTCATTCACTGGTGGTATCCAGAGAAATATGACTTTAAGTGATTTCTGTTATATGTTTTCTTTTTATAGCTCATTTTTCCTCCCAAGATTTTTTTCTCTTAATCCTCATCTGTTATATAACTTTGTAGTGACACAAACATAAAATAAACTAAGATTTTACAAACATTATCAAATAAATATTTTACAAACATCATCAAAAATATTTTACATTATAATTTAAAGTATTTAAATTATACAATTGTCTTTCCTCTCAAACATGGATGAGTTCTTTCGTTTTGAAAGATCTTCATTTCACAGGTATAAGTCATCAGAAAAATATCTGAAAATGTGCAATGAACAGAGAAGGGTAGGAAAAAGAAGATGCATTTTCCTGTGGCAAGAATTCAGATTACCTGAAGGTCAGGGCTCAGTGTGTGAGGCGGGGCAGCCATGCTGAGAGGTCAAACTCATGTGCAGAGCTGACTTCCAGGATGCATAGGAAGGGCTATGGCTAGTGCTAGGGCTTGTTTCTGCAAAGAATGTATTTTATCCACCCTAGAAGGCTGTTTTGAAGGATTAAGACAAATCCTGGCATAGAAGAAAACATTGTAAATGGCTATTTCTGGTAATTAGTCGCCAAGCAATTTTCATGGGTTTCTCCATTTTTTGTTCTAAAAAGTTTCTGACATCTTGTCCTGTTGCCTTGGAGGCTTTTCTTCTCAAAAGCCTACTGACTGGCTGCCAAAAAAAAAAAAAAAAAGCCAGTTCACACCTTGCCTTTTTTCCCCCAGCATGCTCTTCTGCTCCATAGCGATAGAGAATATTCACTAAATGAATGGTGAAACAAAAACACCAAACACTACCCATATATGATAGTGTTGGGGAAATTTCTAAGCTGCCAGTTGCCATAACAAAGCCTTAAGAGGAAGCCAAGAAAGCTACATAGTCCTGGAAAAGTGAAAAATGTAGTCTTGAGGATCCAAAGGGGTCCTGAAGATAAGACTTTTGGTGGGTCTTCTTATTTTCTTTCCATTAGGTAACTCTTACTTTATTTGCCAACGTTTAGAATCTAGGTTGTACCATCCACAGATTTTTCCTCTGTCACTTTGTTTTAAATGATGATGCTATAGGTGTGTCGAAGCAATTAAAAGAAGAATGAAAGCTGGCATTTATATGTGTGCTAGCAAGAAGTTTTCTCCAGACTTTATTATTTTTCATTTTTCTTTCATATTAGAAACAGATAGCAGAACAGTGTTCCAAAGTGAACGCAGTGAAGTGTGGAGCTGCCTGCCCCTGTCAAGTTGATCGAGTGAAGATGTTGAGGGAGATAATGGAAACTTTCTCCTCAGCGAGGACTGGAATAAAGGAGCCATTGCTAGTCATCCATCAGCATTGATTGCCTTGGCTCTTGTGGCATAGATCAGAACGTACACTTTACAAAGGAGACTAAAACAAGTGCAGTGATCTACTTGGGAAAAGGAGTTGGTTTATGCTTACTATTTAGTGTGTAGCAATGGGAGCACGTGGCAACAAAACACAGTTATGCCGGGAACATGAGGAATGACTGTGATGAAGGCAAATATTTCTTCATATATTCAGGTTCTGCAACTTATGAATATTTTACTTTGGTAACTGGGTACCATAAGTATTTTATTCTTTTTTAACTATGTTTAATTTAAAAGATTTTTATTTGTTTCCTTCCTAATCATTTGTGATGATCAAAATTTTTAAGGATTGTTTAATTTTCAGAAATAGTTTAGTGATAAATAGCTGCACTAAAAAGCAATTTAGTGAACATGTGTGAGCCTGCATACTGTAATTTATTTTCTGTAAAGGAGGTATTGAAAATATGTAAATGATGCCTTCAGTACTGTTCAGTTTATTTTCCTTTAAACATTTACAAACTTTATATGCTACAAAATATGTACATATTTTCACTGACAATGAATATGGTAGCTCATATATTTGCTTCTGGACAATTTATACTAGCAAAATGAAGCGGAGAACTGAAACAATTATCCAAATCATTCAAACCAAAGGAGCACTGTGGCCCCAATCATTTAGATACAGAATTTCAAATCAAAGTATTTCTTTGGCTTGAATGATATGGACAATTGTCTCAGTGCTACATTACCGCTGACTATAGATTTCCAATCTGATTATGGGTCTAACATAAGATGGAAAAATAATAACATGTAATTGTGTTTTGAGAACTTGGCTCATTCCAAAATCATTGTGCCAAGGTTCCCTAGTGCAGACACAATCTACAAAGGTTAGTCCTCTTTTGAAGAGGAGTGAACTCTTAAGCCTCTTGAATGCAATTTAGAACAGAGAAGTAGAAACTCCTTTCTTGGCAAGTTTGCCTCTTCAAAAGTCCTTTTTGCTTCAACAAACTTGAAATATTTTCTTTCTGGAATGAATAATGTTCCTCTGGTGGAATTTGACAATCCATGTTTTCACAATGTGATTTTCACAACAAATGTGAAAAAAAGGTTTAATTTGTTTGGCATAAGTATATGTGATTATACCAGATCAGTCATTTCAGCTTGACTTACTAATTTTATTTAATAATAAACAAAGCCAAATTATTCAGCATTATTATTATTTTTATCATTTTATTGAGTATTGACACACACACCAAAGAAATCCCTTCTTTTCTTTTCTTTTTCTTTTCTTTTTTTTCCTTTTCTTTTTCTTTTTTCTTTTTGGAAACAGGGTTTCTTAAGCCAGTGCAGCTGGCTTCGAACCTGTGCAAACCTCCTGTCTCCGCCTCCCAAGCACAGGGATTACAAGAGTGGGCCACCAAGCCCGGCTCTTTTTCTTTTTCTTAATGTGGAAATTGAACCCAAGGGAATTCCACTTTTCAGCCACACCCCCAAACTGGGTTTATTGTCTATTTTTTTGAAACAGAGTCTTGCTAAGTTATTGAAACTACCCTGGAACCTGCGATCCTGTCTCAGCCTCCCAAGTACTCCCAGCCATCATATTCAGCTCCAAATTTCTTTTAATTCCTTTTTTGCTAACATCTTTGTCTTTTAGGAATTCCAGGAAAAGACTAGATTAGGCTGATGGATTTCTCTATACTTAGAATGTTTCTTTCTTCTAGGAAAATAAATAGGCAAACCCTCAGTACAGTTCGTAACATTTCTAAAGTACTAATGGGTTCCTTTGTACATACAAGAAAGAAGGAGTAGGTGCTGTGGTGCCTGTCTAACATGTACTCATCCCAGGAGCATCTGTAGGACTGGACAGTGCATACAATGGTTCTCAGGTGAGGCAAGACCTTGGGTACTCATCATATGCATTTGAAACGTTAATACTGACTTATCTAGTGAGAGGATCTAACTTTTGTAAAAGTTGGAAGGCACTGTTTTCTATTTACTGCTTCTTCTTCTATCGAACAACATAATGATGACAGCAATGAGTATACTCTTTTTTTTATGGGTCTGGGGATGGAACCCAGGTGTATTCAAACTCCAAGATATACCCCTTGCCTTATTTTTATTCTCTATTTTTGAAACAGGGTCTCACTGAGTTGCAGAGGGCATTAAGTAGCTGAGGCTGTCCACGAACGGGATCCTCCAGTCTCAGCGTCCAGATAGCTGGGATTACAAGTGTGCACCAGCATGCCCCATTTAACAATGAGTATAATCTTAAAACTGTTCTAAGCTCTAAATTATTTTAGAAAATAAACCAAAAAAGAAATCATGAGTAACAATATCTTTTCTAACCCTCTTCCCTTCAGGACCATCAATCATGGGTTCTAAATTGAAACCAGGAGTGTGTGACTAGGCCCTGGGGTTTTACAATAGTTTCTCAGATGACCTAACAAGATAATTATGGCTCCTGAACTCCAGTTTAAAAAACACTGAGAAAAAAAATATTTTTCATTTTTTTGAAGAAAAACATGTCTTGTTTCTTTTCTTTTCTGTTATTCCTTTCCTATATATGGAACCCAAGGACATTTAACCTCCAAGCTACATCCCCTGCCCTATTTTTTATTCTTTATTTTGAAACAGGGTCTCACTAAGTTACGGAGGACCTCACTAAGTAGCCTAGGCTGACTGTGAACTACGATCCTCAGGTCTCAGCCTCCAGAATGCTGGGATTACAAGTGTGCACCATGCCTGGCTTTCAGTAGATATTTTTGATTAGTGTTTTTCATAAGTATCTATTACCTACTCAACTTAAACATGGCACTTCTTCTGTAAATCACTGTTTTACTTGATTTCTATCTCGTTTCCATTTTAAAAATATTTTTATAAAATCTTCTCTAAGGCCTTTTGTAAAAATTATAGTTTCATTTTCTGTAAGAGAATAAGTTGTTAGATTAATGTTTACATTTAAATCCAGTATTTTACTTGCATAATAGTCTCAAATTCTTAATCTTTTATTCTTTATAGTTAGGTAAATAGTACATATAAACTAATTTATTATGAAGAAGATGTATATAATTCTTTCAGCATATTATTTTGAAATGTTGCACAATGAGGGAATGTATTTTTCTGATTTTTATTCCTTTTTAATTTTTAAAAATATTTTTATGCCGGGCATGGTGGCACATGCTTGTAATTCCTGCACTTGGGAGGCGAGACAGGAGGATCGTGCAAGTTTGAAGCCAACCTCGCTGGCTTAAGAGACCCTGTTTTCAAATAAAATATAAGGTAGGTCTGGGAGTATAGCCCGGAGGTAGAAGGATTCCATCCCCAGTACCACCAATATATATATATATATATTTTTTTTTTTTTAATTAGTGAATTATATTGATACATCTTCATGGGGTACAAGATGGTAGAGGCATACATGCACATATCATGCATTTAGCCCTTCCCCAATTCCCACTCCATTTCCTTCCCCCCTTTCTCCTTCCTAATGTTTGGCTTACTGAGTGACTTTGATATCCTAACACTTGAGAGGCTGACATAGAAGCATCAAGGCCAGTGAAGACGTGCAGTAATAATCTTAAAATGGTATTTATATGCCTGTTTCCAAGAGAAAGTATTTAAGTTTCACCTTAACTTATATAACTTTCAGAGGAGCACACAGTCATTTTTCTATTGGCAATTCAAATATCTGTAAATTAAAACAAAAACATAAAATGAAAACAGGTTTTTTCACTAACACCACAGTGTTTTTATTAGAAAGATGTAAAATTGTTATTTCCGCTCACTAGTGAATACACATTTACCTTTAGTTTTCATGGTCTCATTTGAAAATTTGAAGACAAAAATCATCTCAAGCATTATCTCCTTTAGCTTAAATACTACCAGAGTTTTCTAGAATGCAGGAGACTCTATTTTCATCTTCATTATATATTTCAATTACTTTCTGAAACATTATTTTCATAATGTCCAGAATTCTATGTGCAAAGTTTAAGCATATATTTCCTTTTATATCTGTGATAGTAAACCATACTAGATTTCAGTGAAATCCAACTAAACTAGGTCAAATTGCTCTTGAGTGGAGTGACACATTAGGCTTTTAATCTTGCTTCAGAATTCCAACTTTATTCATATTTCATTTTATAATTTTCTATCAATAATTGAGAAAGATTTGAGTCTCAATTCTGGTATCTAGCAGTCTAGATTTGTACTGATGAGTCTTTTCTGACATCCATCAATTGATGATTAAATACATTGAAGAGAACAGATCAAACCAATTTGACGTATACTTCTTATTCAATGCTATTAGAGTTTATTTACTTGATACAACTGAATGTTTTATATTACTGAAAAATTCCATAATGAAGACTAGTGTTATATAATAAATTTGAAAAGTTACAGAGTATAAAAGTATCTTTGTTTAAAAATCTAACTTTATCTTCACAAAAACCCTATGGAAGCTGGGCAGAGTGGCACATGCTTGTAATCCTGGACTTAGTGAGACCTTATTTTAAAATTAAGAATTGAAAATAGGGCTGGGTAAATAAACCTTCTTTTCTCTAAAAAAAGTAATAGGGCTGGAGGTGTATCTTGAAGGTACAGTGCCCCTGAGTTCAATCCTCAGTACCACAAACAAACAAACAACTGGATTAGTCAATGGTACTTACTTTGGGTAGTATAAAAAGTGAAACTCAAAAAATTAAACAACTTATCAAAAGAAATAGCTTACAAATGGTTGAATTGGGAATAAAACAAATAAAATGATGTATAAGGAATTTATAATGCACAACTTTGCCTCTACTGATCCACATCTGAATTGCCATATCTATTATTTAAAAAAAATTTTTACTGGTGCATTTTAGTCATACATCTTATTGGGATAAAACACTTGTGTAGACATACATGCACACATCACACAATTATCCTTACCAGATCCCCACCACCTTCCTTCCCCATCCCTCCTTCCCATGCTTGGCTTAGTGATTGACTTTGATACATTTGTTTAAGTACAACATGTGATTTAGAGAGTTTCCCTCTTCCTCCCTCCCATCTCAGTTAGGTTGCTTTATTGCTCCTCTATAGGATCTCCTTCTTCATCTATTATTTTTATAGTAAAAGGAAACTCTACACAGGTATTTTTACAAAATGATGATACAATAAAATGCATATATACTAGATCATTTTAAATATGTGTAAATATGATCCGTTACTTCATATAATTACTATTTATTCATCTTTATAGCTATTTAAGCAATATTTTATATATATTTACATACACAAGACCGTACACACAAAACTCACATCATGACTATCAATACTGAAATCTACTCCTTCTATTTTCTATGATTCTATGTCAGGTGTTTCATATACAAAGATTTGTTTACTCATCTCACCTGTATAAAATTATTCAATTTATATCCATAATTATTATTTTAGTGTTGAGGAAAGTAAAATTTTTACAGATAATTTGAGATCACATAGCTAATTATGAACAGTGTAGGAGTTAAATATGAGTTTCTCTTACCATAGTGTCTATGCTTTTCCTAATTCATTATTGAAGTGATTTAATATTCTCTAAAATTGTGCTAATATTTAAAAACCCAATCAGGTTCTTTTCTATTAATGACATCAATGATACTCTATTCTAATTTTAATAATCATCATTGATGCACTTTTAAAAGTTAAAATTTTAGCACCTTTGGTCCTCTAGAACTTTTATTTTCTGGGTTTTCAAAGAATTGAAAAAGAAACACCTGATGCTTGTCATCCCAGCATTTGGGAGGCTGAGACCGGAGAATCGCTTTTCTCAGACATCCTCAGCTATTTATTGAGGCCCTGTGCAACTCAGTGAGACCCTGCTTCAAAATAAAGAATAAAAATAGAGCTATAAGTATAGTTCAGAGGTAGGATGCCCCCGGTTTCCATCCTCAGTACTGAAAAATATACACCTCTGTTCTCATATCTGCAACTATCATTTGTAAACATCTATAATATTACATTCTAAGATTTTTATATTTCTTCAAAATGCATATTTCATTAATCTTTTCTATATTGATTAGGTATAATGTCCTTGGCTTTTTACTTTTCTACTCAGTTTCAATTTTAAGTTTACTCCTGGGGAAAATATAGAAGGAAAATGAGATTTGAAGTGTGCAGGTTTCTACCATTCATTACCAAGCACTTATTTATCAACATGACCTTTTTTCCCCCCTTATCCATAGTTGGGAAAGATTAGGACATATTTTTAGTTGTTTTGCTTTAAAAGTTCAGCACAACCATTTGTATTCATTCTCCAGATTTACCTTTTGAGTTTCTTACCTATGTTCTGAATAGTATTCATCAATACCTAAAGCTAAAGTTGACATTTAACATACCCTCATCATAGGTGACCTAGTCCAAATGTGCTTTATTATAATAAGACTATATTTTTGAAGGGATTTTATCACTTTAACTGCATCCCTTCCATAAGCTCGTGCCCTCTAAATATTTTATTTAATATGATGAATAAAATTCTACTCTACAAACTGGATTTCCTAGAGTACAGTTTGATTGGATGACAAAAATCTTATAGTTGTTTACAGTGTAGGTAGTAAAGTAATCTCTCTCTTTTGGGGATGTATACTTTCACTCATCTAGTTGTCTGCAGCGCTTTGCTCCTTCTAGCAAATTTTCATGGTTGTAAATACTACCAGTGTATTTGATTTTAATCACTAAGTTGCTGCCACTGAGCCCTGAGTTGGAAATAGATACATAATAAACAATAACACACTATCATACAGTATTTCTGCCAAGGCAGCTAGAACGGTCATAAATAACATGGAGAGCACAGATAATATTATAGTAAAATAATTAGAAATGTATGTGGTTTGTGTTACATATTACCTGTTTTAAATAGGATTTAAATTTTATGTTTAATGTAAAATTTAATAACAGGTATTTAATAACACCTGTGTTTGACAAGAAATTAACCTAATTCTTGAAATGCTACAAATGAGCATTTACAAGCATATACAAGCTGTTTCCTGCATCCACCAGAATAGGATGAATTCTGACTCTGCTAAGGCATGTTATTGAATCTCTCTGAGCTATGAGTTTCTTCAACAGTGCAAATTAAATAAACAAGTACAACAATATTCAGAACATGTTAAGTACTTAACCAGAGATATTTTACCAGTGTCTCCTATTTAATTTAAGAACTTGTTTACCTATGTCATAGCAAAATAGTTCAGAACTTACATTAACTTTAAATTTGTATATTATGATTGCAGTGACAAATTTTTAGATTTGTAGCATTAGATTTCAAAATATTACTTTATAATAATTATTCATTTTAACTTATCTGAGTTTTTAACATTTCTTTAGTGGGAAAGTACTATCATTTTTCTTCTAAATAATTTTTCTTCTAAATATTATTTATGGATTTTTCTTATATAGGCATTTTAAACTATAATGTCTGAGAAGAAGATTCCAAATTACAGTGTATTATGTAGAACACTTTGAAACTTTAAATGGGAAGAATAATTCCTATTCATAGCTTTCAGTTTTGCCAAACTACTTTCTTTGTATCATATAATAAATATATGTTTTGCCAACCTCTTTTCTCTGCCCTCCAGTATTAAGTCTGAAGAGACTTTATTATTCATTCACATGTTCGCAGGTAGCTGTTTCTCCCTTAATAGAGCCAAAATTGTCAACTTTTCAAACAGTAACTTGTTTTCTATGCCCTAAGGTTTGAAAGAAAATAGTCTCATAATGGAAAATAGTAAGCTGACTTTCTGAATGCATGAATGCCTCCATGCTTTATCAGGATCTGCTGTGCTACCTGTCTGTAGGTGGTGAGATGGCCTTCTAACAACATGGAATGGAGTTTGAGGATAAATATGCCATAAATAACCACATTTTCTATTTCCCATTGGATTTTTGCAGCCTCAGAATTAAACTCTTCAAACTTAAAGACACTACTCTCACTTGGAACTCTTTTAAATTATAAATAAATTAAATGAATTTAAATGTGATACAAGAAAAAGACAATGGTATGACTATCTGATTCAATTTTTTTATCATTTCCAAACAAATATATGATTTATAGAATATTCAATAAATAGATTCAAACTACTAGAGAAGCCTGACAGGTAAATAAGTTTTATTAACAACTAGTTCTCATATTGCTAAGTACAGAGTACTAGTTATACTAATAAATAAACCAGAAAAATTTAGATTAAATGATTTTCAATTTTTTATTAATTGTCTAAATAATTCATTTATGTCATTTAAAGATAAGAAGAAAATTAAGGCTGTTTTTTGTAAAGCCTATGACTCAGGACTGTAAGGTTTTTAATGAGACTGCATATGTTGTAAGATACCTGGATATCATTTTATTAAGATAGAAATATGAACAGAGAAAGCTGGCATTTCATGTTGAACTGTGCTTATTGATATATTTTCATGGCTTTCCTTTGGGTAATCAGCAATTTTATTGCTTTAATATTACAGAAGTGCAGGGTTATTTTTGAAAGGGAAGTAGAAGGGAAAGCCAATATTGGATCAATGACTTGACATTGCTCGTTAACTTAAAGCATGCACACCACCATTTACCACTCAAGATTGCAGCTCTTCATTAACAATCAGTAGCAGAACTCTAATTATGATGAGAAATCTTTCAATGTATTAGAAAATTTGTCCTTATCAAGTCATATTCATGGGGATTTAACATTAAAACCTAGACAAAGACCAAATGAGAATAATGTACTTAATGAAAGGTATAAGCTCATTATTTCAAATATGTTTAGAACAAATTACAAATGCATTCATTTATACTAAAAGTTAAATCTTGGATAAATTTGAAATGTTAGCTAGAAATAATTTTTAGCAATGTCATAGTTCTCTGCATAGTAGAATTTTAAAATTTTATTCTCATCTTTCAATACAATTCCTATGAGAAATGTTGAAGGAAATACAAGATCTCTTTGTAGCAGTATGTGCAACATGGATAGGTCGGTTACAATCATAACTAAGGACCTCTCCTCAATCCCTGCTTTGATGTTTTCAAATATGCAAGATACAATCTTGCTAATTTTCTAAACTTGCACAAAACTCCTTCTCTGATCAATGTGTTACTTTACATTTTTTAGGTCTTTTATCACATCATCCAAAGGAAAATATCCTTGACCACCATAATTATAATCACCATATTTGTTTGTTTGTTTGTTTGTTTATTTATTTATTTATTTATTTATGGTATGCTTAATTTCCATCATTCAGGATATTGCCTATTGCTATTATTATTAATTATTATTATTATTATTATTAATTATTAATATTTGGTAGTACTGGGGTTCCTGAAAACCCTTCTACCTCCAGGCAATGCTCCCAGACCTATTTTTTGTATTTTTATGTGGAAACAGGATCTCTTAAGCCAGCGAGGATAGCTTTGAACCTGCGCGATGATCCTCCTGTCTCCGCCTCCCAAGCGTGGGGATTACAAGCGTGTGCCACCACGCCCAGCTATTGCTATAATTTATTATATTTCTTCTCCAGTCCAATTGACTAGAAAGTAAGATTCATAAAAGCAGAAATTTTTTACTGTCTTCCTAGTGCTTAAAGTGAAGTCTGGTATATGATGCTCTAAAAATTAAATAAAATAATCTGAGTGCATTGGTTTATACCTGTAATCTCAGTATCTGGGAAATTGAGACAGGAAGATTGCAAGTTCAAGTCTAGATCATTCTAACTTAGTGATTCCCTATTTCAAAATAAAAATAAATAAATAAGAGTGTATTTCAGAAGTAGAATGTCTCTGGGCTCAATTCCCCAATACTAGATAAATGTCAACTAAAATAATAATATGCAAGAAAACTGGAAAACTCAGTATTGGCTATAGACAAATTACTCTATATCTGCAGATACTACATCTACAGATTTAACCAATTACAGATTAAATATATTTTAAAATTTGTATCTGTATATGTCTTTTTGTTATTTATATCTGCATACGCTTTTTGTTATTATTTCATAAACAAGATGGCATAACAACAATTTTATTTATATAACAACAATTTTATATCATGTATATTTTTCTAGTTATCAAAAGTAATGTAAAGGATATTTAAAGTATACAGGACTATATGTGTAGGTTATATGCTAATACTACAACCGTCTTTTATATAAGAGACATGAGCACCAAAGGATTTTGGTATCTTGGAAGGTCCTAAAACCATTATCCCATGGATACTGAGGGATAACTGTACTTATGAAATTTATTAGTCATAGCAGTAACCAATTTGAGAACTTTAATTAACCTTAATTAAACCTTAAAACTTTAATAACCTTGACATCAAGACATCAAGGGCTTCAGTGGTTTAAAATGCTTACTCAGAAATAGGTAGAATATATTTATCTCATAATTTAAATGTTCAAATTTTAACTAGCATTGTGCTTTATATTGAATAACTTCAGTTATTCATTTGTAGATTTTATTTATTGGAATGATAATGGCAACAGCCATTTTTATTCTTTATTATTATTATTAGGCACTAGCTAAATGCTATGGATACTTAAAATCAATATGGCATGAAGGTTTCAGGAAATCAATGTTTTATAAAAATCTGTAATAGATAATCTGATACATTTAATAATACCAGGGAAGGGGTTCCTGAGGAGCATATCATTGACCTGGTATCTGAGGATGAATTGATTACTAGATAAAGGAGAAAGAGCGAAGCAGGAAAGAGGGGGACAATATGTGCAAAACCCAGTAGCTATTTGGAGCAACAGTAAATACTGCATCAACTCCCATGAATGCACAATTTTTTAAAATTTAAAACTGCATTTATATTCAATTTTGAATAGAATGTGCTTAATTTGATTCATTCATAGTATTTATTAAGATATAATGAAACAAAATGAATACAGAGTAAATCCTTCCTTCAAAAATAACAAAGTTGAAATATTGGAGATTTTATTAAATCTTATCTTTATTATCTTTTATTTTAATAAGGTTTATCTTCATTATTTTTTATTATTTGTTCTTTTCCTGGTTACAAGAGGAAAATATATTATCTACAAATTAATATTCTTAATAGTTAAATACTACAATTTTATTATATATCTTTTTAGGAGTTTTTTTTAATATATACAATATAAATAATCCATCTAAGCAAAGAACACCTTTCATTTTACTGAACATTATTATGTATATACTGATCTAAAAATCTAAAATATATAAGCAATTGATTGAATCCCTTAGTAATACTTAAAAACAATAACAGTATTAGTGTCAAGACTGGTGATTTATCTCTTCTGTGTTTTCAGAATTTTTTGATATTAAATAAAATTAATTTCTTTTTACAGACCCTCTGTTAAAATACCAATGTAATTCTTAACAAAGCTAGAAAGAAAACAGTACTAAAGTTCAAATAAAATAAAGAAAAAGACCCAGAATAGGCAAAGCAATTCTGAACAATAAATACAATGGTGCAGGCATTACAATACCTGATTTCAAATTATACTACAGAACTATAGTAACAAAAACAGCATGGTGTGGGACAAAAATAGAAGGAACAGAGTAGAAAATACAGAAACAAATTCTCACACTTATTGTCCCAGCTGATTTTTGACAAAGGAGTAAAAAAATATATGCTGAAGGAAAAGGCAGCCTTTTCAATAAGTTGTGCTGGAAAAACTAGACATACACATGTAAAAGAATAAAATTAAACATCAGTCTTTCACACTGTACAAAAGTCAATTCAAGATGGATCAAAGACCCAGAAACTAGATCAGAAACATTAATTACTATATGGAGGCATAGGACCAATTTTCCAACACATAGGCACATAGAGATTTTCTTAATAAGAACCCTAAAGTTTATAAAATAAAACTTAAGATTAATAAATAAGATAACATTCAACTGAAAATTTTCTGCATAGCAAAGGACAATATTAAAACTGTGACAGAAAGCCAGGCGTGGTGGCGCATGCTTGTTATCCCAGCATTCAGGAGGCTGAGCTCTGAGGATCTCGGTTCGCGGACAGCCTCAGCTACTTAGTGAGGCCCTCCGCAAGTCAGTGAGACCCAGTTTCAAAATAAAGAATAAAAAATTGGGCAGGCGGTGTAGCTCGGAGGTCAAATGCCTCTGGGTTCCAGCCCCAGACCTGCAATAATAAATATATATATAAATAAATAAATAAATAAATAAATAAAAACTGTGAAGAAGCAGCTTACAGAATGAAAGAAAATCTTTGTAATCTACTTCTCTCATAGGAAACTAATGTCTAGAATATATAAAAAATTTTAAAAACAATACTAAAACGATAGAAATATGATCATTGGTACTGAATAGACACTTCTCAAAAGAAAAAATACAAACTGCCAATAAATATTTGAAAAATGATCAAAATCATTAGCAATCAGAGACATGCAAGTAAAAACTACACTGAGATTCCATCTAAGTTCAGTTAGAATGAAAATGATTAAGAATAAAAACAATAATACATTCTTGGGATTGTGGGGAAATAGGAATTCTTATATACTTTAAGTGGGACTGTAAATTAAGACAACCACTATACAGATTAATATGGAGAGTCCTCAAAAGAATAGAAATGGAACCTTCATTTGATCCAGCTATACTATTTCTCAGTATCTTTCCAAGATAAAGTCAGAGTATTACAGTGATACATGCCATGTTTGTAGTACTATAGCTTGTAGTACTATAGAGATACATGCTATGTTTGTAGGAGCACAAGAACAAAATTATGGAACCAACCTATGTACCCCCAAGTGGATAAATGGATAACAAAAATGTGGTATATATAATGAAATTATACTTGACCAAAAGTACAAAATTATATCCTTTCAGGAAAATGGATGGAAGTAGAGTATTTTGCTGGGAACAGTCTTAGAAAGTCAAGGGTCATATGTTTTCTATCTTATGTGGAAGCAAAAGAGAATATAGGAAAGAGAAGGGACTTCAGATAAATGAAGAGAGTGATAAGGAGAAAAATGGAATGGGATAGGTAAGGGAGATGGGAAATTATACTGTGGCCATGTATGAAGGTATTTCTACCAGTCTCACTATTATGTATGTGGAGAAATAAGGTGTGGGTGGCAGGGTGGGACCTGAAGAGAAACACCAATACCAGTGCACATGTTTGTTTATATATGACTTTGAACCTCAGTATGATGTATAATTACAATGCACCATTAAAATATAAAAAAACAAAAATAAACAAACTTGATAAAATTAGTATTGAGGAGAATTAGCTGGGTATGGTGGCATATGCCTTTATCCCAGTACTTAGGAAGCTAAGAGAAGAGAATCACAGGTTCAAAAACAGCCTCATCACATAAGAATCCTAACAACTTAGTAAGAACCTGTTTCAAAATAAAAACTAAAAAAGGGCTGGGAATATATTGAAGAGGTAGAATGCTCCTCTTTTCAATCTCTATTATCACAAGAAATATTTACTTTAAAAATATTAAGAGAGAGCCGGGTGTGATGGCATGTGCTTGTAATCCCAGCATTTGGGAGGTTGAGACCAGAGGATCGCTACTTTATGAGGCCCTCTGCAACTTAGTGAGAAGCCGTTTCAAAATAAATAATAAAAAATAGTGAAGGAGGTGTAGCTCAGAGGTTGAATGCCCCTGAGTTTCATTCCCAGAAATGCAAAAAAAGATGGCATTTTGTTGAATAATCAAATGAAATATAAAAATATGAGGTGAAATATTTTTATTACTTCATAATGTTCTGAGTTATAAATAATATATTTTCTTCATTCACCATGTCACAGAATGGGTCAAAGTTTTACCCTGTATCATCTAACTTGACATTTAGAAACAACCCTAACAAAGGTCCAGTGGAGAGACTCAAATGTAATTAATAAATTAAAATAAAATAAATTGTTACTCTGGATAGGAATTATCAACTAAAGTATTAAAGCATTATCAACTAATGTAACTAAAGTAAGAGTATTACCATATTGAATGAAATAAATGCAAAAGTTCAGGAAAAATTTAAATATTTTAATTATTATGATCTAAAATATAATCAAATAATTCAAATTTTTATCTCTACAACCTAGTAAGAAGATCTAAAAAACTAACCCTTTTCATAAAATTATTTATTTATTTAGACTGGAACTTGCATAATAAAATTAACTTTGCTTTGAGAATGAGCTGTTTTTTCTTCACTTTGAAGGAAACAAAATTGAAAACTAGTTCCTATTAAAGTTCTGAAAATATCAAGTTAAATCAAAATATAGGTAAATTAATCAGTATCTTAGTGTCAAATGTTACAAAGGTGATACCACAAGGAAAGTTTTAACAAAAAATTGGAAAGATGTGAAGAAAACTACAGTTCTCTACCACTATGATCCCTTGGGTAATTTTATGAATAGATTTCTGCTTTGTATAGCTAATTTAATGACTCTTGTGTACTGATTCAAATATCTTTCCACTCATGTCTTGGGACTTTTCTCTCCAAATTTCTATGTTCCATGTGACAGAAAGACAATAAAAAGACATATGGCCCCAACAACCCTCAATATCATTTTCCTTTTTCTTTTGAGACCAAATCAATGCAGCCATCTGTCTCAAGCAAGAAATGGACGTTTTTAATTTCCTTCTGTCTGATACTTCAGTTTATATTTCTATCTTTTGAATTTTATCTTTCTTTTCACTTTTTAAAAATTTTCAGTTATACTAAGATGTAATATTTGCTAAGTTGTCTTTCCATCTTGTAATATCACTTACAGACAAAATACTGGTTTTTCATCAAAGATATTTAAGTTCCTGCCAGAGTGGGGTGAGGTGAAGATGAACATCATCTTTAGCTATCAATAATGTTTTTTTTTTTTCAAATATCGCAGAGCTTGGATTTGTCTATTATGCCTAAGTCCTTCTTATTTTACAATTAAAGATATTCTAGGCTTACTCCGCCTTATCTTTCTTCTTAAAACTGTAGTTCTATTTTTCTCAGTATATATTGTGAAAAATACTTGCTTCTTAAAATTAGCTCTTGGATTGTATTATTTTTAACTACTATCATTGTTGCTTGTGTTAATAGGGATTAAATTCAAGGGCTTTATATCATTCCATTTCACAATCAAACTCTATTTTTTGAGTGTGAAACAAGATCTCGCTAAATTGCTGAGTCTGACTTTGAGCCTGCAATTCTCCTCTCTTAGCCTCCCAAGTACTGGGATTTCCGGCGTTATGTGACAATGACCGACTAAGACATATTATATTTTAAAAGGTGATTAGGCCTCTTGAGATATTCTGTAATAAAACTGATAATTAAATACTTTATTAGAAGGTCATGTTCAGGTTATTTCCAGAATATCAAGAATAAAGAAAAATCTTGACATTATTAATATTCTCTAATATCTATTGTGCTAACACAATATATATAGCTCCAGGCACATTTGTATGCATGCATTTTAGACTTGCCATGTGTTATAGATATTTTGTATATGAAATACAGATCAAGAATTGGTATTTTATGTAAGGTCACAACCACTCATCTAAAACATTCTACTTAGAATACCTTTTTAGGTAATATATCCTTTTACGCTTCATGACCAGTATGAATGTGATCGTGATATAATTGTGAACATTCTACTTTGTCTGATGTTCCGTTTACTCCTCAGCATCTCTATGAAACTGGTCATTTATTATCTTCCACTAATCCTCAAACCCAAATATCTGGTCCTTTCCATTTGTCTAGGGACATAAAACGCTCACTAACGGGCTCACTGTTAATCAGAACAAATCGATGTTTTGGTCGCAACCCATTCCACACATATTCATAAACATAGTTTAAGTGAAAGAAAAAGAAACTTCATATCTGGACACTGAGTCTTTCTACATTCTGCCTCAAATAAGAGTTTTATGGCAACATTTAATTAAGACAAATTCCTTCGATGAGTATGCACATGAAAAAATTAATGAAAATGATCATTGGCATGTCTGACCTATGGATTCAGGCTCTCGTTTATGATTTTCAATTTTCCGTTTTTTTAAACTGGGGAAGGTTAATTGCTGTTACACTTTCATGTTTCTTGTTACACAATCTCTTTGATTGAAACACCATATGAAGGTTTGGAACCTCCGAGTGTCTAGTTAAAAGTCAATGTCATCTAAAGATATGAATGATTAGCAGTTGGTCTTGAACAAAACAGCTTTCTGAGTAGGAAATAGCTCAGCGTGACTTCAAGTTTTTATTTGAATATTACTTTATGGTAAAACTGTGTAAATTGTTATAAAATTCTCTGTGCTTTTATTAAAAACAGTTATTTCCAGAGAACAATATAAGCTTTATTGTACCAATCGGTGTCAAAGTAACATTTTATGAAAGAATTCCTCAGCCAAACTTTTTAATACATTTTTGAATACAGAAGTGTGACTCAATAATTTTTACAATTAGGAAACTTCAGGGAAGAAAATTTTATAATGTGATGTTTTTTCATAAATTTTGAACTGGAAGCCATTTCCTAAATCCTTCCATCTGTTTTCTTCTTATTACAGAGACAGAAACAAAGACACAGGAAACACAAGTGTGTGGCCTCAGATCATGGTATATTTTTAATGACAGACAGGAATAATAACTGTCTCTCCTTTTACTTCTAACTTGCCAAGTCCATGTGTCAAAATTTAAATAGCATATATATTAAGTTTTCTGTTAATGATTCAAGGTTACAGGACTAGAAAATATCAGAGCCAGTCATATAAATGATAGACTCTAAAACAAATCTAATTTTCCTTACACAGCTTTGATTAGCCTTAGAAAATGGAGAGAGGGAGAAGAAAAATAAAATTTCTCACTTTAAGAGTAAAGTTTTTAAAAATGAAGTAAAAATATAACACAAGAAAGCAAGCATGCATAAAATAATCTTGCTAGTAAAGAGCTTATACATTTTTTGTGCAGTTTCCTTGATGAAAAAAAGGTTATTATATACCATTTTAAAGCACATTTACTTCTTTTATGTTGAGAAAGAAAAAAATTAAAATTATGTTATTGTTAAGGAAAAAGACAGCTGTTTATATGGTTATTCAAACAACTTTTATAAAAATGCTTCTTTTCTCAAACTAGAGAAGAGAATAGACAAATGATATTAAATACAGAAACTTAAATTTATTTCAGATTCATAATTGCATGCCGATACAAATGGTATTTTATCTCTTCAGTGCTTCAACACAGGAATGAAGCAACTGAGAAAAACTATTAATTGTCCTATGATTTATGTCCCACACTTCTATTTTTAATTACTGATTTGCATCACTTTATTAGTTGAGAAGATTTTTCTTTTGATTGAGCAAAAATCTTTCATGTGATTATTGATCCATTTGAATGAATCAATCCCTCACTCTTTTTCTGGCACTGATACACACCCATGAATAAATTAGACTGAAATTTCTGCTCTAGGAGAATAGATGAACCTGGAAAACATCTTGCTGAGTAAGACCAACCAGACTCAGAAAATTAAGGTCTTCGTGTTCTATGTGAAAACTAGAAATAATATAGAAGAGAGAAGGGACCTCTTGAAAATAAGGAGAGAGACCAGCAGAAGAGTGGAAAGGGATTGAGGAAGTGTGGAAGGAAGGGAAAAGACATCTTTGGGGAAGGAAATATTCATATGAATGTATCACTATGAATCTATAATCTTTGGGGAGTGGGGAGCAGGGAGCTGTGGAAAGGATACAACCCAAATGGCATGTGTGCATCTACTGATGTGTTACTGTCTCACCATGATGTACAATTACAATGCTGAGCAGTCTGAGGAACGGGGAGAATTGAAGCTGCAAGATAGAAGCACAAGAGTGATTTGAAAGTGAAAAGGTGGAGAACTACCTACCTTTAGCTGTCTCCCCTTTTTGTAAGAAGAAATTGTTACTAAAAAACTTCAATAGAAGTGACCTCAGATAATAACAAGATCCAGCAAAGTAACTATTAATGTATTTCTTGTTTATATATTGAAGTCAAAGGTTTCAACTTTTCTTTCATACCAACTTGTAATTAACTGGAAGCTATGTTGGATAGATACGTAGTTTTTCGGTGTGTGTATATTTTATAGAATGTTTATGAAGTTCTTTTGTTTAATTCCAGTATTAAGTGTAATTATCTCCATTTTTCAGACAAAGAAACAATCTTAGTGGGAATGAATTATTTCTCTTAGGTCATACAACTTGTAAATGGCAAATTACAAGAACCATGGTATAATTGAGACTTAGGCCCAACTCAGATACACAGCATTGCAAGAGAGATGTTCTTTATATTAGTCTCCTGAAGTTAATTAGTTTTCTTAAATGAGGTACTTACAAAGTAATCTAAAGATCATTTATCAAATGCCAGTGTCATAGGATAGGACACATTCCTACATCTTGCACATAATTCTAATGTATTCATCTAATAAAAAATTACTGAAGTTGCCACTAGAAAACAGCAATGATCAAGACAGGCGATTTTTGTTTCTGTGGAATTTCATGAAAATCAGGTAAAGGAATTAAACACGTAATAATTCAAACTACTGAAAAGTATATAGTAGTTAGTATATTCAGAGTAGTTCTAGTTTAGTTAGGAAAATTGCACCTTCTCTAAAAAGGCCACCCTTAAGAGGCAACACTGGAAGGTTGTAGGAGTTTTAATCATATTTACAGGGGCCCTCCAGAAAGGAAACATTTGAAGAAATGGAGCATGGAAGGAGCTGGGGTAAGAAACTAAAATCAAAACAAAATAAACAGAAACCTTAGTCATTTAACCAAAGAACAAGGTAAAAGAGGCAAAATATATTTCTGCAGGAGAAATGGGAGAGTACATTAAGGACATTTTAAATATTCTGCTTCTTGGTTTTTTTTTTTTTTGTGGTACTGGGGTTCCTGGAAGCCCTTCTACCTCTGGGCTACACTCCCAGACCTATTTTTACATTTTTATTTGGAAACAGGGGCTCCTAAGCCAGCGCGCGCGGCTGGCTTCGAACCTGCGCGATCCTCCTGTCTCTGCCTCCCAAGCGCGGGGATTACAAGCATGCGCCACCACGCCCGGCTATTCTGCTTCTTTTTGAAAGCTCCATCAACAGTTTTGAAGTATGAGAGTGACTTGGACACTCTCATTTAAACAACTACCTGTTGTGATTCCTTCTAAATTGTCATAGTATTTCATCTTGGTATTTGTCAATATTAGATGTTTTTTGCTGGATCTCACACACTTAAAAATTACAAAGGGTGTCATGAGTTCTTCAGGCAATACATAAAATACGTTGACATTTTTATAATTTTTTTTCAGTACCAGGGATGGAAACCAAGGGCATTGTACCTCTGAGCTATACCCCTATCTTTATTTTTAATCTTTTTTATTTTTGAAACAGGGTCTCACTGAGTTGCAAAGGGCCTCGCTAAGTAGCTGAGACTGTCCACAAAACGTGATTCTCTGGTCTCAGCCTCACGAATGCCAGGATCACAAGCATGTGCCACTATGCCTGGTTATACTTTGACATTTTAAACAAAGTGTAAGAGCTGTGAAAATTCAGTAGTAATGGTATATGACGGATCTTGTTTTGCTAGTGATTAACTTTAGTTTGTTTTGAAATAAGTGCTCTTGCTTCCCACCAAAAATATTCATATGGATATATGATAGAGATGGCAAAACTAGACAGTAGATATATATGATTTACATATATTTCTTTTTGGATTTTAAGGTTTTTATTTTTAACGAGAACATAAAATCCATACATTCCTCTAAAACTTGCATGGATTTGAACTTCTTGATTGAGCATTCATTGATTTGTATTTTCCATTGATTTAAATTCTTCTCTCAAATTGCCACAGTTATGTATTTTGTCAAATATTTGCTTTTACAGTATGCATCTGCTAAATGATTTCTTAAGTAATAATCACAATACTTTTTGTTTTCTTTGTTGAAACTAAGAACAAGAATAATAAATTAGCAGAATTGACACTGATTTCATAGTTTCAAAGATATTTTTCTGGTTAAATTTCAAATATACAACAGACTCATTTTTGTGGACAAATAACACTTATTATAAAGAAACTGAAGGTCATTATGCATGAACTAAAATATTATATAAAAAGGAGATCTATTATTTCTATTTCTGAAAAATTTAAATGTTCTTTGTTAGTCAGGGACCCATGAACTAACATTTCCATCAGTTATTCAAAGGAGATCTCTGTTTTCAAAGGGGTAAAAAACTGAATGTGTTATGCAATAATATCTCAAAAAAGTGTTAAAGTTACATAATGAAGTGAAGATTTTTAATTCATTTGCCATGATGTTTCTTACAAAAACAAACAGTACATAAGCACATACACATTCAAAACATACACAAATATAATTCCTTTGACCTTGATGTTCAATTATGTACATTTTTTTCTCTTGACTGCATTCAGATCATCCATTTGCCTTCACATAGCACTCAATGTTAGTATCTGACTGCAGCAGTCTTTCCTACTAAAACTATGTACTTCAATGTAATTGGAAAAGAAAGTTCAGGATTCTCTAAAGTATCCTTGGGTTCAACCACAACTTGCAGTTAATAGCTTCTATTTCTTATCTGGCAATTGGTTACCCAAGTCTTTTTCGGAGTTCTGTAATTTATATGGCATTACATCTTATCTTTGATTCAATAACTTTTCATTTATGTATTGTAGAAATTTGTCTTCTTGTTACCTTCTCTCTATTAGTACTAACTTTACTACTTGTCCAAACATAATTGCTTGTTTATAGTCCTCATTCCCTTTGGACTGCACTAAAACTAAAAGTACCATAAGCCTAATACTAAGTGCAATTAATAGAAGTGCAAGTAAATGGCAAAAAGCTGTCCAGAGACATATTTTCAGATGGTTTATGGAATTAAAAGAAAACTTTAGTGATTTTTTTAATAGGAAAACATGGCAAATATTCTAAGAAAGAGTAGAATGCCTAGGAAGATGTGGATGAAAAATCTGTTTGTAAAACCTGGTTATGATAAACAGTGCTTTTTGTCTCAGTATCAGAGTGAGTAGGATACTTGCAGGGCATTAGAATAGAAAGGCAAATTAATGAGTATTCTACAGGACTGTAAATGTGTGAAAAAATTTAAATTTCATTTACTACCAGATCTAAATCCTTGAAAAAATTTAGCAGGATATTTATTTATTTATTTATTATTGCTGGTACTGGTGTTCCTGGGAAACCTTATACCTCCAGGCCACACTCCCAGACCTATTTTTAAAATATTTTTATTTGGAAACAGGGTCTCTTAAGCCAGCGAGGCTGGCTTTGAACCTGTGCGATCCTCCTGTCTCAGCCTCCCAAGCGTGGGGATTACAAGCGTGCACCACCACATCCGGCTTAAATGTTTAGCAGGGTATTTATACGTTCAAAATCATCTTCACAAATATTAATCTTGAACTATTCCAAAGAAGAAATGTTTCAAAAAGAAAAATAGATCTGGCAAAACATTCTACTGCCAGATAAAATAATGTTTTTACCAGGATGGTGACAAGTGAAATGAACAGGAACTGATGATCATATTTTAAAAATTAAGTGCAAAGCTATTTACTCTACTCTACTCTTTCTTAGAATATTTGCCATGTTTTCCTATTAAAAAAATCACTAAAGTTTTCTTTTAATTCCATAAACCATCTGAAATAGTTTTTTCTCTTACTTTCTTATTGGTACATTGTAGTAATACATCTTACTGGTGCACACAGTGGTAGAGGCATACATGCACACATCACTCATTTGGCCCTTCCTCAGTTCTCACTCTTCCCTGTCCCCTCCCTCCTTCTCATGCTTGGCTTAATGATTGACTTTGATATGTTTGTGAATGTACATCATGTACATTAGAGAATTCCCTCTTCCCCCTACTATCCGTCTTAGTTAGGTGGACTTATTTGCTCGTCTATGGTTTCTTCTTCCTTGTCTAGAGTTCCCTCTATGAGCCTTTTTCTCACTAGCATCTGAATATTAGGGAGAGCATCAATTTCTTACTTTTTGTGACTGACTAATCTCACTGAGCATAATATTCTCCAGTTAAATATTCTCCAGTTAAATATTCTCCAGTTAAATATTCTCCAGTTAAATATTCTCCAGTCATTTCCTTAAAAATGACCTAATTCTGTTTTGTTTTGTGTGTGTGTGTGTGCTGAAACCCGGGAATGAACCATAATTGTGTTCTTTATGGCTGAGTAAAATTCCATCGTGTACGTATCCCATAGTTTTATAATCTATTTGTTGATGGTTATCTTGGCTGGATCCATAGTTTAACAGTTGTGAACTATGTGGCTGTGAACATTTATATGCATGCATTAGTTTGATAGTTTGGACACCCAGAAGTGGTATTGCTGAATCATATGTTAGGTTCATTCCCATTTTTCTGAGGATCCCCCGTACTGTTTTCCAAAGTGGTTGAACTAATTTGCAATCCCACCAACAATGTATTAGAGTTCCCACTTTTCCATAGTTTTTTATCTACTCAATCTCCAATTATCTTAAGATATAAAAATTCTAACTCATTCCATTATACAATGAGAAGTATAAATCATCAAAAATGAAATTATAAAATCAAGACCAATTACTTTTTGGTCAATAGTGAGGCAGAGATATCATCCATTCAACTTATAAATGAGTTAACATGTATTTTATAATTATTTAATACTTTTGTCTTCCAGTTTTTATTCCAGAGGTAAAAAGAATTACTCACCACCATCACAATACTAAGGTGTTTATCTGTATACATCCCTTTACCAATGCATTTTATATTTTCTTATGCTATCATATTGTTACATGCCCTTTTGTTTCTAGTTGTTGAACTTTATTCAGAATCTCTCTGGGATAGGTAGAGTGGTGATGAAATAATAAGGCTTCATTTATCTTGGAGAGTCTGGATCTCATTTTTTTGTTGTTTGTTTTTATGATTCTGGGGTTGGAATCCAGGGGCATTATACCTCCGAGCTACATCTCCAACCCTAATTTTTAGTCTTTTTTATTTTTGAACATGGTCTCACTGAATTATGGAGGGCCTTGCTAAGTAGATGAGGCTGTCTGTGAACCATGATCCTCTGATCTCAGCCTCCCAAATGCTGGGACTACAAGCGTGTACCATCACCCTCAACTTCAGTTTCTTTTTTTTCTTTTCTTTTTTTTTTTTTTTTTCGGGTTTGGGGATGCAACCCAGGGACATTCGACCTCCGAGCTACACCCCCTGCCCTATTTTTTATTCTTTATTTTGAAACTGGGTCTCACTGAGTTGCAGAGGGCCTCACTAAATAGCTGAGGCTGTCCACAAACTGTAATACTCAGGTCTCAGCCTCCCGAATGCTGGGATTGCAAGCGTGCATCATGACGCCCGGCTTCAGTATTGAAGAACAGTTTTGCTATGGATTGTATTTTTTGTGTGTGTGGATTTTTTGACCATTTTTTCTTTGAATGCTTTACGTACATTATCCAATTCTGTTATGACTTGTAATTTTTTTGAAATTTTTTTGAAAAATCTTCTAATAGTCTTATAGAGGTTCTGTTGTATGTGGTGAGTTGCATTTCTCTTGCTACTCTCAAAATTCTATGTCTTTAACATTTGTCAGTCTAAATATAATATGTCTTAGGATAAATTTCCATGAATATGTCTTATTTGAGATACTTCAGACTTCCTGAATCTAGATACTCATTTATTTTTCCAACTGTGAAAAGTTTTCAACCATTATTCATTTGAATAATTCATTTCTGTCCCTCTTTTTTTCTGACATTCCTATATGGCTAGATTATGTCCCATTAAG
Organism: Muscardinus avellanarius; assembly: GCF_963383645.1. NCBI lineage: Eukaryota > Metazoa > Chordata > Mammalia > Rodentia > Gliridae > Muscardinus > Muscardinus avellanarius. The sequence goes on from NC_137790.1 coordinate 39,417,623, forward strand.
TCCCTAAGTTTAATTTACTCCTTTTTTTCCTGGAACCTTCAACACAGTAATTCCAAATACGCTGTCTGTGAGTTCACTGGTTCTTCCTTATGTTTGGCCTAATATTATTTTAAACCCTTCTAGTGAAATTTACTTCAGTTATTAAATTCTCCTGTCAAGTAATCAGATATCTTTATTTTATAAGTATTGGTTTCTGGAAGTTTATTTTATCTTTTTTCTTTTTTTTTTTTTGAACATTTTTTATTTTGTTTTTTTTCTTGTCTCTTTGTACTGGTGTCTACACACACTACAAAACGACTAATTCTCTTTGCCTTCATGGATTGGCTCATACAGGCCAAAGCTTCACCAAACAGCCTAAGTAGAAATTTTGGAAGCTTCACCATCCTTCTTGCTAGTTCAATCCACTTTCTTTGTTTTTAGTGATCTCTAGGAGTCTAGACTATGCCAGAATCTATTAGGGTTCTGAGACAAATGAGACTGAAAGCAGTTTTTTGGGCAGCCCCTAGAAAGTTGTATTAGAGATGTTTTTTCTGATTCTCCATAGAGAGAAGCTAGGATATAGGAATTTTTCAGATTTTTCTGTATTGAGTTGGTTAGAACAGGTTGTGGCTATTAGCCCCAATAATCACACTACCATCCTGACTTATGATGAGCCCCTGGCAACTAAAAGTAATGAGTATTTTCTAGTTTTATTTAGTATTCTCAGAGAGGGTAGATAGAAAAAATAAATCTTAAGAAAGCCACCAGAAAATCTAGGCTTAGGTATGTGTTACACCCATTCCTTCCATGAAGATACTGGGATCTGGGGGATACTGGGGAAACTAGAGGATACTGAGGATACTATACTGGGTGGTGGTAATTATTACTCCTAATCTAAGTCATGGACTTTATTTGATAGTTTTCAGGATATGTCATATGTTTAGTCCCATAAACTCTCTGAGACAAACAAGATAAAAGCCTGTTCCTCAGGTAGGAACCAATTTTTTTGATAAGGATGCTAGATGTGCAGTCTGACTCCTTTTCTCCTCAGGGAGAAGATGGAATTTAGAGATTTCCTTTTTATCATATCACAGTGAGCTAAGAGTGTTATGGCTAAAGGGTGTGTGCTCTTTTCCGATCAGTTTCAATATGGCTGGCTTTATACTTGCTGGGAGCCTTCCCACTAGCTTCTAGATGGCTTGTAAAAGGAATTGATTCATGTGTTGCTGTTGAGTTGGTGCATCTGTCATGGGGAAAAAAGTACAGAGCCTGAAATACACAATCTTATTAGCATCACTTCCACTTGAGTAATTTTTTTAACATGTAAACTGGTAGTAAAGGAAAAATACAAATTAACAGTAAAATATTATGTAAATATATCACTAATAAGTACAATTCTATTTCAAATATTTGGTGGAACAACCTACTTCTACTTAAGATATTTTTTAGCATTAAGGAGTTATTATTTGTTAAGGTGATAAAATCAGTTCTACTAGACTTCAAGAAAGAGGCTCATGTCAATTTTCTCATGCTTGCAAAAAAATTTAAGATGGAAAGCACATAATATTGAAATGATAACCTTAGCAAAGCTGAAATGGAAGGGTAGGAGACAAAGAAGGCTGAGGTTGATTAATGGAGGAGCTACATCCAAATATGTATAAAAGTATGAATATAGCATGGTTAACCTGGAAACTCATTATTGGGAGTGGGGGAAGGGGAAGTGTGTGTGGGGAAAGGCACCAAGCACAGTCTGAATGTGTGTCATTTTCAATATGATTCACATAAAAATGAAAAAAATAAAAAAGAACTCTTTCCTAAAAAAGATTGAAATAATGACATTAAGACACCATATAAAACAGTGCCAAGTACTGTAAGAATAAAAACCATAGTACTGATCACTATGATTGGAGTAGTATATTTCAAGTAGGTCTCAAAGAAATTTCAAACACAAGTACAAGATATACAAGAAGGCCTAAATTCCTCATGATCTCTTGATTGCATGTCTCTCAACTAACACCAAGATTTTTCAGAGCACAGCTTGCTGAATAAGGAAGTAGTTTGCCTTTGAAGATTCCAAGTATGAAACATGGTGAATAAAGTTTAGCAAATAATGAGGAAAGTTAAAATTTATGAAAAAGAAAGACGAACATGGACCAAGACTACCTCTGGTCACAAAAAACATAGAAATGTTTAGGAAAATAAGAATTTCACAGTTTCCACTTAACTTCAAAACACTACTGTGTTCTACATAGAAAAATAATTTTTAAGTTAATACAAAAAAGGGGCTTATTATCTAAATTATTGTGTTTTATATACACAGCAGAATTATTACTTCAGGGTTGTTAGGGAATAAAAACATACTGAGAATACAAAAATATTTCTAATAAAACTATCCCTGAAAAAGTAGATGCAAAAATATAAATGATATACCAGTTTAAATGTTACTATAAAAATATTTCATCAAATTCATCTCCATAGGTTCTAAATTTCCCAAGCCAATTTTTAAACACTATTGTTCACTAATATTTCAATTTTTGTTTTATAACAACGGGTAAAGGAAACAAATCTAATAGAGTAAAATGGTTTAAAGAACTTTTAGTGGTATGGTAATTTCTCAAATACACATATTTATGCAAGTACGAGAATAGTTTTATGCATGTGATGATACACTAAAATATTCTAAAGTGTTTTGCATTTTCAAATAATTAACTAAACAGTCTCAACATTTTAATCATATTACATCAAATTATCATTTGACTGTTATATCCAACAACCAAAAAAAAAAAAAAATCGACAGGACATCCTGGATGGTTGAGTAGCTGCAGATTTTTTATGTCATACCTAACATGTCTAAAAGCTTTCTCTCATTATGCAAAAAGTCATGAATAATCAGGTCAAGGCAGTATGCAAAGAAAATTATCAGACTGTGAAACTAAGGGAAGGCCTATTAGGCACAAGCTGTACACCTGTTTGTTCGTTTCTCTTTACATAGTTTGCCATTCTGTTTATAAAATCTCATCACACTGAGTTCTGAGTGAAGGAAAAGAAGTGTCTTAAAGTAAACACTGCTAAAAATATGGCATATTTCCCTCAATAATTATTCAAAATATCTAATATTTGCTTGAGGCATTATATATAAAATATAGGTCATGTTATATATAAAATATACATTTTAACATAGATAGATAGATAGATAGATATAAAATAAAGATTTTCATTAAAAACTTTTTTTTGACCAATTCTAAATGAAAATCTGTCATTTTGAAATATTTCACACGTTATATTAACCAGAGCCTAAGCTTGGCAAAATATCTACCTCAAATATAATTGCAGTGATACCTTTAAACTGAAAGATAGGTATTTAAAGAGAATTTAAATAGTAAAATTTACTTATTGCTTGTATACACTCTTCTTATAAAACATATTTTTCTAAAGCTATTTCTCAAAAGAGAAATATTTTTCTTTAGTCTACATATTTCTAGCTTATTAAAAATAGGAATTTAATAGTTGAAATATAATATGTATAAGATGTTTACTATATATGTGCATACACTTGCAAGCCCTCAAAAATTGTGGCTCATTTTAATGTTTATATTTAATCATATAAGTCAAATTGAATTTACATTAAATAATATTCTCCATTATGTTTACCAAGTTGTTATATTTCATAATTCTAAATTACATTTAAGACTTTTAGTACTAAAATTAAATTATATATTTTCTTTTTTATATTTTTTAAAAGATCTAATTTTTTTATGTTTATGTTGATCATATTGAAAATGACATACATTCAGACTATGCTTGGTGCCGTCTCTCCTCCCACTTCTCCTTTCCCCTCTCCCAACAATGAGGGTCCAGGTTGACCATGCTACATTTATACTTTTACACATACTTGAATATAGCTCCTCCATTAATCAACCTTAGCTTTGTTACTCTCCTACCCTTCCATTCTAGCTTTGCTGAGATTTTCCTTCAATTATCTGGAGTCCCTCTGGTATTCCTAATACTCCCTAGTTTGGGCATATTAGAGAAAACATATGTCCCTTCTTTTTCTGTGTTTGGCTGATCTCATTTAATATAGTGCTCTCCAGGTCTTTCCATCTTCTTGTGAATGAAAAGATTTTGTTATTCTTTATAGGAAAGCCTGAAGAATGGGAGAAGACCTTTACCAGTCACCACTCTGATAGAGGGCTAATATCCAGAATATACAAAAAGCTCAAAAGACTCTACACTAGCAAAACAAATAACCCAATCAAGAAAAGGGCAACTGAATTGAATAGACACTTCACACAAAAAAAGAGATATAAGTGGCTAATAGATACATGAAAAGATGTTCAACATCATTAGCCATCAGGGTTTTGCAAATCAGAACTATGCTGAGATTCCATCTAACCCTAATCAGAGTGGCAAGCATAAAGGAATTAAATAACAACAAATGCTTGCCAGGATGTGGGGAAAGAGGAACTCTTTTACACTGTTGGTGGGAGAGCAAACTAGTTCAGCTGCTATGGAGATTAGTGTGGAGATTCCTTAGAAAACTGTATTACTCCTGGGTATCTTTCAAAAAGGGTTGAAATCAGAGAACTACAGTAACATATTCATACCCACATTCATAGCAGCACAATTTATAATAGCCCAAATATGGAAACAACCTAGGTTTCCATCAACAGATGAATGGATTAAAATTATATTTTAATTGTTTCTAACTTTTGCTTTTCTGGCATTATATTTACTAAAATAGGTAGCATAAGTTTTGCTATTCTAGAAATTTATATCATCAGCAAAATGCCTTACTAATAGTAGAATTTACCTATTTTTTCCACTTGTCCAATTGACTATAATTTAATTCTGTAAATCTAAGAATTGTGTATTTGCTATATGTATGCAAGAAAAAATACTTTTAAGAAATATTGGTACTTTCTGGTTTTTTAATAAAACAAGTACAAAATATTGGTCATATACCAACTGGCCAG